>NC_048599.1:72160005-72512968 GCF_003668045.3 Cricetulus griseus
CCAAAGTCTAGCGCCTGGTACAATCTTATATAACTAGTATACAAAGGAAAAAAGGAAAGGGACTGGTGAGTGCAAACTCCTGTCCTTGGTCCAGCTGTGTGTGCTGGGACCTCTCACTCCTGGTGAGGCAAGGGTGGCCTGTGAACCAGCTGCCTGCGCCAGCCTTCCTTCTGCAGGCTTCACTGCAGACGTCTCCTCCAGAGCTTCCCATGAACACATTTAATTGGCCATGTGTCAGCTTGGTTGCTGGGCTGACCTAAGTCAGGCAGAATCTCACCTGCTTTTTGCTCCTGGCTCCAGTTTGCCACAGATTTCTGTATCATCAGCACTCATCATGAATTTACATTTGTTCTCTTATGTTTCTGGCTCATTTATAAAGCTAGAAGCAGAAATAGACAAATGCACTGATTTGAAGGATCTGGGTTGGGACCTCCCCATTCTACTGTTGAACATACAACATATTTTCAACCACAGATACCTCTATGGAATGTTGGGATGGTAATGGAAATCCCAGCTAACCTGGGCATCTCCCTTGGGGTAGAGATTGTGGTGATGGGCAGGGAAGCTGCTGAGAGACAGTGGTGACAATTTCTGATTGTTATTGGCCCAACTGTTGCAAGCTTACCCCATCAGCTGGGAAGATGGAGCTATGGTGTGTGGAGAGAATCATGAGTCCATTTTAATCATCTTGGAGCAGTCAATGGGAATGTCCAGCAGGAGCTTAGGTAAAGAAGTCCATGGTTCCAAATGAGGCTTAGGCTGGAGGCAGGAGTTTGGGATGATGGGCACATAGCCACAAGAGTGGAGGGGCTTGTTCAGGGTTCTAGACAAAAGATTGATGGGTGGTGGTGCACACACCTTTAATCCCAGCACTTGAGAGAGAGTTTGAGGCAAGCCTGGTCTACAAAGTGAATTCTAGGACAACCAAGGCTTTACAGGAAAAACCCTGTCTCAAAAGACAAAAAAGAAAACAAAACAAAACAAATAACTCCCCCCAAACAAAGCAGAAAGAAAGAGAATGACAGTGATGTTTTATTCTGTACAGATAGCACCTGGCATCTGCACCAGGCTGTCCTGATTCATCCTGAACGAGAGATATCGCTGTCTTTACATGCAAACAGCTTGGACACCCATGCAGTGTGCCAGGAGAAGCTGTTAGCTCATTACCTTGGGGAACATGGGTATAGCTGCGCTCCTACTGGATACAGTTGCTTGGCTTCTTTCGCTGACTTCCTGATCTTGCACTCACCTGGTTCATTTCACCTGTCCATTTATGCCTGTGTCCCACAGTGAGAAAGGGTGGCTTCCTGTCTTCTTATAGTGCCAGCAGGGAGCTTCACATGGCCGGGTTTCTGCTAGAAGTTGAAGAATAATAATGGCCAGCCACTGAAGAGTGAACATTAGCATGTCTATATTTCAAAGTCTCTTTGCAGAAGCTAGCCAGGAAACTCTCTCTCCCTGGCTCTGTCCTTCTCAGGTCTCATACCCTTTCAGAGCCCTCTCCCTCTGCTGCCTCTTTGTATTTTCTCGGCTTCCCTTTGTTCCTACTTTGGTAGCTCCTTCCTCTGAATTCTCTCCTCACTCTACAGAAGTCTTTTGTTCTGATGGTTTCCCCCTGTGCTGCAGAAGAGGAACCTCAGGAAGGATCCTCCCATTGCACAGCACTCAAGAAACTGGAGCTCTCAAGAGTAGTTCTGTCCTTGAAGAATTCCTCTACTAGACTTTTCCCTCCTGTGCATATGCATCTTCATCTACACTGCAGTTCACAAAGCCCCACACCCTCCCAATGCTCTGCCAGGACTTACTGCTGTTTCCATAGATTCTTTTCCAGTTTGTTGTTCTCTTTTAAGATCAAATTCATGGAGATAAATTTTGTCTACATTAGTGAATTCATTGTAAGTATACGAAGGATTCTAATTCTTTTAGGTCACCTTAAATCTACTTTGACTGGGGCTCAGTTGCCCTTTGACTGTTGGCATGCCTTCCCCATCGTGATGAACCCTATCTGTCTACAATCATAAACCAGAATAGTTTTCTCCTCTAAATTGCATTTGATTGTGGCATTGAATCACAGCAACAGAAAAGTAATTAATACAACAGTCAAACAGAGGTGTTGATTGGACAGTTGCATACATGAAACTGGAACGTTAGGGAGTGCTGTGGATCGGAAACTTAAATTTTTTTTAATGATTTAATTGTTTTCTTTTTTTGAAAGATTTATTTATTTATTATGTATACAGTGTTCTGCCTACATGTAGGCCTGCTGGCCAGAAGAGCGCACCAGGTCTCATTACAGATGGTTATGAGCCACCATGTGGTTGCTGGGAATTGAACTCAAGACCTCTGGAAGAGCAGTCAGTGCTCTTATCCTCTGAGCCATCTCTCTAGCTCCCGGAAACTTAAATTTTTGATTCGCCAGCATATTGATAAAACTGAAAGACACATTGGATGAAACAACTGAGGCGAGTGGTTTAGATGGAGAGATGAGGCCCAAGAGCTCAGTTCTGGACCTGCCAACATCATGATGATCTGAGACGATGCTAAAAAGCAAAAGGGGAAGGCAAAAAGAGAACCTGGAGATGCTGGTGTCCTGAAGACCATGAGAGAAAGAGGTTTTAGGGAGGGTAGATGGGTCAACTATGTCCCCCCAAAAATTGTTAATAACTCCAGTAAGTTGCAGACTAAGAAATGACAGTTGGATTGACCACATAGCAGTCTCTGTGACATCCTCAGTAGCAGTTATAAAGCAGTGGTGAGGTGAGAGGCCACTTGGGGAATCACCAAGATACAATGAGGTAAGTGTTCAGATGAGAATAAAAGACTTGGGGAAAAGCTTACACAATGACATGAATGCCCAGCTGTTAGGGCTGCATGGACAGGATCTGCACAAGACCAAGCTATTCAAAGTTCCAGCATGGATTGGACACAGGCTTTTGAAGTCCCACCCCCAGCTGAGGAACAATTGATATCTGTTGGGGGAAGGAAAGTCAGTTGTCTACACCAATGTGGGAACTGAGAAACTATCCATTCTCCAGTAGATGGTTTCACACTCGTACACATACAGACAATATAAATGGACTCAGTAGGTTAAAAAACAAAACAAAACAAAACCCAAAAAACCCTCATTCAGTTGGGAAGGTAAAGTGGTGAGAATTGGTGGGGAGGGGATGCGAGGTGGATTTGATTCAGAAATATTATATGCATGTATGAAATTCTCAAACAAACAATAAAAAATTGCTTACACGATGGGATTTACCATGAACAATGGCCAGGCTTACCTGGTCTGAAGAGAACTTGACCAAGGTCAGTTCAGGTGCCTCTAGCAAAATACTTTGAACAACAGAAATGTGTATCTTATAGTTGAGTTCTAGGAAGGGTTGTACACCCCCAACTTCTCTTTATATGTTCACATAGAAAAGACCAAAGTTAGCTAGTTCTATGGTCTCTTTTTCTAAGGAATCTAACCCCATTAATGAGGGCTACACTCTCATGTGATCTCAATATTTCCACAAGCCCTCCTATCTAAATGCTATCACACTGGGAGAGATCACAGTTTAGGATAAGAATTCTATTGGGCACCATCATTCAATGATTGTAGAAGTTATACAGTATGACAAGTGGTGTGCTATTTCTCAAGAGGAAACAGGTTCTAGAAGTAGGCAGTAAGATTTAACACCAGCATGGAGGAAGTAAGGATGACTGACATTCCATAAACACCCCATGTGGATTCAACTTCTACTAGGTCTTGTGTGTGCGTGTGTGAAGGCCAGACATTAACCTGTCATTACTCAGGAGATATCCACATCCTCTTTTTGTCCTGTTTTTGTTTGTTTGCTTTTGAAATAGGGTCATTCACTGAGACCTGGAGCTCACCAATTAGGATAGACTGGCTAGCAAGTTCCAGGGATCCTTGTGTCTTAAGATGCCCAGCTCTAGGATTATGAGTATATGCTACTATGCCAGTCTTCTCATATGGATGCTGAAGATCTAGCCCAGGTCCTTATGCATGCACAGCAAATATTTTAGGGACTGAGCTAACCTGTTGCCCAGTTTCCCACAAATCTACACATTATTTAATGCACTATACCCTCCTCTAAGTGTGTAAAGATCTTTTACACAAAACAGTAAGAATGGCTTCTCTCATAATTCTCTCAACAACTCTTCAACCATACTCTTGGCTATACCCAGTCTGCAGGTGACTTTGGCGCTCACTACCAAAAGAAGGGTGGTGACAGCAGAATCACCATCCAATGTCCTTCTGTCATAAGTTCCATGCCATAGATGAAAACCATTTCCTCTTCCTCTCTATCCTCTTCTCTTGGTTCCATCCTCTCCTATCACCCCTGTGAAAATTGGAATGAGAACCTTAGCTTTCACAGGGGTGAGAAAATGGACTAGCTTCCAGTCTTCTATGAGGGGCACTGTTACTGTTCCTCAGACAGCAAAACTGAGGCTTGGAAAGAATAAGGTAATTATGGAGATTGACACCAGTGAAGAGGAAGGTGGGAGGGCTGGGATCAGCTCCCCCTGACTTTCCGGCTCTCACCACAGTCTTCATTAGATGGACTGCATCCATAAACGATGGGCTCATTCTTCATCTGCTTTGCTGTTTTGCCTGGCAGCACTACCTAGGTGCTCCTCTGATCACCAGAGATGCTCCTTGGCAAAGTGCCCATTTGGAAGTCTGTTTACTTGCTTACTGTTGTAAATTTTTTTTAGACCTCTTGCCTTATAGAGGGCTCTTTTCAATCATTCCCTTGGATTTTTTTTTAAAAAATAATGCCAGCTATGCAATAATTCACTGGTATGCTATCATTTACATCAATTCTAAAATCATGTAAAACTAAATATGTTTAAAAACATACCTGTAGTGAATTGTCAAGTACAACACAGAGAGAGGAGCTGGAATAGGGAGAGAGAGAGAGAGAGAGAGAGAGAGAGAGAGAGAGAGAGAGAGAGAGAGAGAGAGAGAGAGAGAGGTGACCTAAGGAATAACCTAAACTTCTGAGTTTAAAGCCACAGTCATTTATTCTCACTTGGCCATGAGTTAGCAGATCTAAGCTGGGCTTAGCTGGGGAAACTCAGCTCCAACAACTCCTGTGTCCTTCATCTTCTTCCTTGACCTTGTGCCTTTTATGAGGATGGAAAGAGATTTAAAAAACAAGTCAAAACATGGGAAGATGATGGAGCTAGACTCAGAACTGATGTAGTGTTTCTGCTTCTTTTAAAACAAATTAAAGTTGGGGGCATGTGTGTGTGTCTGTGCAAGTGAGCACAGCTGCCTGAAGAGGCCAGAAGAGGCATCAGATCCCCTTAGAGCTGGAATTACAGGCAGTTTGTGAGCCATCAATGTGAGTGCTAGGAACCAAGCAGGTTCCTCTGCAAGATCAGCACAGGCTCTGAACCAGAAGAACTCTTGCAGCTAAGCTAAAGAGATAGGGGAGTATGCCATATCCATGGTGGGAGGGCTTTGCAAAGTCACACAGCAAAAGTGAGGCATGGAGCCAGCAACAGAATCTCCCACAATCACAAAGCACAAGGCAGAGGGCAGACCTTATCTCTGGGATGAGAGAAAGTTTGAAACTGGGGACTGATGTGCAAACGGCTGCAAAGGTTGTAAATGTGGACACAAGGAGGTTATGAGCACACAGCTGTTCAGCCTCTTGTTCTTTGTAACTTATGTTTTCCATGCATAAAACATTGCTAAATAAATTTTGAGTTCCTGGAATCATCTACACAACTAAGAAAAGTGGCAACATAGAGACTCTCAGATTCTGGTCTATTTTAGCACAGTTCTTTAAATTTATGCAACTCTGCACTAATTTGTGATTCTGTAATCTTGTTTACTCTCACTTGCCAATATAAATACTGGTGTGGTTATCCGACATCTGGACATTAATATCATTTACATACATATTTATAATCGTAACGTGTTATTCACACTTTTAAAAAACAGCCTTTACATTTTAACGGAGTTCATTTTCCTTCGTTCCCTTCAAAAGTAAACTCATCTAAAGCCACAAATTGTTGTCCTGGCAGTTATTAGTCTGGATTGATTAGGTTTGATCTCTGGGTTAATTTCACATGTAATCATATTATAGTTAGTCACACCTAGTGGCTCTATTAATTCAGATGTATTTGCACTTCCTTACCTATTAATTACAACCACCTCTGAAGACTGATAGGGTCTCAGCCACTGAAGGAGAGTCATCCCCATGTATCAAGGAACAAATTACTGCTTCCCACATAGGAACTTGTAGGAATATTATTGATGACATCTTTACTCTCTTCCTGATGCATAGATGAGTGGTATACCTGCTAACTGAACAAGCACTGTGTAGACAGGGTCTACTTGGGCTTCCAATTTGCTTGAAACATGACCAGGAATGAAGTTGGTGAGAGGACACTTCTACAATATGAAAGCAAATTCTATTTGTAAAATTTGTAAATGTGTGTGTGTGTGTTTGGTTGAGAGCTCAGTATTTTATATGCATTTAAACCTCAGCTGGTCACAGTTTGGCTCTGATGTTTTGTAAGAAGAAACTGAGGTTTCTAGAAGTAGCTTTCTCATGATTAATAACCAGGACTGGAACTCAGACAGTGAATCCTAGGCACTATCTTGTGAATGATTATCAGCCCATTGTCCAAGGAACACTGCTTCTTTAGCCTTCCAGTGTGGACTAAAGATCAGTAGCCCTCCAGGCATCCACCAGGCATCCTCCAGGCATCCTGCAGCTATCCACCCAGACATCCTCCAGGTATCCTCCAGGCATCCTCCAGGTATCCAACAGGCATCCACCAGGTATCCTCCAGTATCCTGCAGGTATCTTCCAGGTATCCTCCAAGTATCCTCCAGGCGTCCTCCAAGCATCCTCCAGGCATCCTCCAGGTATCCTCCAGGCATCCTCCAGGTATCCAACAGGCATCCTCCAGGTATCCTCCAGGCATCCTCCAGGTAGCCAACAGGCATCCACCAGGCATCTTCCAGGCACCCACCAGGCATCCTCCATGCATCCTCCTGGCCTTCATTGTCAGACTGGAACTGCTAAGAAATTCAGCCTCAGAACTGGGCTCTCAACCTCTCTCTCCATTGTGAAGACAGCCATCATTGAGCTACCCACCCAGTGTTGCGTAAACCTATCCAACAATCCCATTTAATATATATTCATGTCTTCTTACTGTCCCAAAGGCAGCACAGCCATACAGTTGTCTGCCCAATAGTATAATTATTTATTACCTCCCAATATTCAATTCTTTTTAATTATCTGTTTGTTCTTAGCTCTGGCTACTCTTTGTTCAAAAAAGTCTTGCAGACTCGTGTTAGAGGACAAGAGCAGTGGAGCAGGCCTTCAGGCTTGTTCCTTGACTCTACCTCCCCTCTGGGCGTGGGGGTCCTCATACTGAGTACATCAGAAGTACCACTTAGCCAGTGGGTGTTGAGGACTATGACGTAGAGCTGTGGGTCCTATTACAGTATTATTGTTGCTAGGCTTTTCAATGAAGTGAACAAATTCATATTCAAACTGAGAGGTGTCAACCTGAAGCCTGGAGAAAGAGGTGTTTACTCTGTTCTGGGGGATGCTGCAGCAAGCAGACCGCAGCCCTGTAAGTGACAAGCCAAACAAGCGTGTGTTTCCTGTTAATCACAAGTCATTTTTGGATATCCCCAGACATAGGGAACTTTTTCTGAATAAAATTCTGGCAGGACATGGCTGGAGATACGGTGAAGCTGCTTAGAACACACACTACAATTGTAGGGGACCAAAAAGTTCTGTTTCTAACACCCAGGAACAGATCATAATCATCTGGAATCCCAGCCCCTGGGGTCTGACACCTTCTTGCAGCCTCCACCACCAAGGAACTCAAAAAGCCACTTCAAGGATTGATTTTACTCTTGTTTCTTACTTTACCAATTAAAAAAATCCTTTGAAGTTGCCAATTTCCCCATCTGGCTCTTTCTAGTCTGGTTTTACTTTATGAATGACTGTTCTATCCATCGTCATGAGGAAGATGGTGCCCACGGGAGGGAAAGGGCTGGACTTGAGTCATTGAGAGAGGAGAAGAGATGGTGCAACAAGCTGAGCAGCATGCAGTTTGTTTAACACAAAGCACCATGGTAACACAAAGCACCATGTTTCCAGATGGCCCAGGATTTCCCAGCAGCTTTTATGACAGCATTGCTGTCCTCCCTCCACACCCCAACAGTACTGCATTGCAAGACAGCAAATGCTCCTTTATAAAAGTTGATTTTTTTTTTTTTTGATTTTTCGAGACAGGGTTTCTCTGTGTAGCAAAGCTGATTTTTTGATTCATCCATCTATCCATCCATGCACCCATTTAATTACCCTTTCATTTGAACATTTCTCCACTCCCTTTTTCCTATTATGTATGGGAAATAGAGGTGAATATGTCTTCATTGAGTTTACAGTTTGGTTATAGCTGTACCCAATCATATGGGGCTGTGAGGAATGCTCAGGTTAGACTTGTGGGCAGGAGTGTCCAATCTAAGGTCCCCAGAAGCACTTTGGAATGAATAGGGAAAGGACCAGAATGGGAACAAAAGGACTTCACATACAAAGGGTCCTTCAAAATGAGGTTGTGCTGGGGACATAAGAACAAGCTTGATCCAGGGTGAACCTGCTATAGACCCCACTGGAACTGCGAAAAGCTAAGGTTTGGGAGGGAGCCACTGGGATTCCAGATGCTGCCTTATCATTGGTCACCTTCTTCTGGGACCTCAGTTTTCCCAGCTGTAAAATGGGATTAGCCCTCTTCCTGGTAAAGTTAGGGTCATCAGGAGTTGTGGATGGTATCATGCCCTTCTTCCCATGGGTTCAGGACTGAGTTGGGGGCTCCCGTTCATGCTGGGAACCCATGGCCGTCTGGGAACTCTTTTCCACAGTGAGCTGTGGGTGATTGCTGCTCCAAGTAGGTGTCATTTGTCCAGTAGCACCCTGGGCAGCTCTTGTCTCTGGATGCCTGGGCACAGGGTTCTAGGAGGAGGGACCTACCCTGAGGATCAGTTCAGCCTCACCATCTGGCATGAAAATTTCTGTTCTTTTCTAACCAGAGTTTGCTTGAACACACATGGGATGCCCAGCAGCACACTGCTAACAACCCTGAGGCAAATCCAGGTTCTAAAATTAGCCTTCAGAGTACTATTGCGCAAGTTACTTAACTTTCCTGGGCTTCTATTCTGTCCTCTGTAATATGGGATTTGTCCCCACAGATTGCTAGGAAACTTCAATCACATTTAACAGAGTTCCTAGCATATGTAAAACTTAATGACTAGCCATTCTTTTTATTTGGGGCTTTGAAATTCGACTTGATTTATCATCTCAGGACCCTTATTTCTTCCAGAAGCAATGGAGAGGCCAGAGGTGCCATTGTGTTTTGGGCTATTTCTCACCAATGAGTGGTCAGGACGTATAGAGGTTCCTGCCTTCACCACTGTGGTGCAGCTGTTGACACTCAGTCAGCAAACAACTTCTACTAAGTGCCTAGAAAGTTCACCATAAGAAAGTCCATCTTCAAGATGGACAAGTCTTCCCAGCAGCCAGCTACAAGTGGTGTGGAAGATAAGATGGGAAAAGGAGTGATGAAAACAGAGAAGAGAATATGAAGAGACCCAGAATAGGGAGGGCACTGTGTTCATTAGAACAGTGAAAGACACGGGCCTTACTCAGAACCCTGACACTTCCTGATTGGGTGCCTTTCATAAATGTTTAATGAATGTCTACTACATGCTAGGAACTGTACTAGTCTTGAGGAATCTTCAATCCACATGTGACCTCAGCAGCACCCAAGGAGGGGCTAGTCAACTGCCTCAGGAAAGATAAGTCACTGAGCTTGACTGTACCTCACTTTTCTCCTTAGGATAAGACACACTCACATTTCCTACAGGCAAGACTTGTGAGAAACCGTGGCTGATCCTGTTTTCACTCCCAGAAGCTATGCTGTTTGTTCCAGAAGTACCGTGCAGCATCCGAGCAGCTTCTGCAACCTCTGAAGAGGAGCATTTGAGGAAACGAAAGAAAACCAGTTGCAAAACAAGAGATGTGTATATGCTATATGCAGCAAATCCCGGTGTCGAAGGTCACGGCTGAACTCCGTGTCACTTCCGGATGCTGATGCGGGTGGGAGCATTGGATAGGGAATGGGATGAGAGAGGAAGAGTGGCCTCTTAGGAAAGAGGCCCCACTTAACCAGTCCCTATCTGTGTGGAGCGAGTGCTCTAAGCCTCGCTGGCAGAACTCTTGAGTTCTTGTTCCTCCTGGAGGTCAGAGTGCAATCGATGAGTAGCATATGTGGCGTGGTAGGTGGTGAGTCTCCAAGGAAGGGCAAAGAATAAAGGCTTAAGAGTGACGGGGGGGGGGGGCTGCTTAACCTCTGAAAAATGGCTCAGAGGTTAAGAGCACTGACTGCTCTTCCAGAGGTCCTGAGTTCAATTCCCAGCAACCATATGGTGGCTCACAACCATCCGTTATGAGATCTGGTGCCCTCTTCTGATGTGCAGATATACATGGAAGCAGAATGTTGTATACATAATAAATAAAATCTAAAAAAAAAAAAAGAGTGACAGGGGCTCTTGGTTCAAACGACTTATTAATCCTAATAATTACTGTCTGATTCTAGATAATGTGTTTAATTTACCCCAACTTTTCAACTTTTCTGAAATAAACCTAAGCTACATCATTTAGGAAAAATGAACCTTTAAAAAATCTTTAATCTCGTGGAGGGGGAGGGGGAGGGGGAAGAGGCTGGAGGGGCTGGAGAGGAGGGGGAGAGGGAGAAGGGATTGACATGTGAAATTATAATTTTGTAAAAATAAAAAAATCTCTAATCTCCTTCAGACTCAACCAATGAAGCATATACCCTTCCAGAGTTGTTTCTCTCCCTCCCCCTGACCGCCCCCCTCATACACTCACAGTTTAAAAAGGGTTATGGCACAGTGTGTCACAATACTCCATGATAAAACTTTCATTATTTTGAATAACTGCTTGATCCCATTGTATCTACACATTCAAATTCAATCAATGCATGCTCAGCATTACTTCAAATGTTTTCACACTGACCCTCTACACATTTCTCTATGTCCTTGATAAGTTAGCATTTTAAGGGACCCAGAAATGCCCGGTGGACATTTGGGGGGTTGCTGTGATCTAGGGAGATTATTCACAGTTCCTGAGGAGGCTTTCTGTCCTTACCTGTGAACTTGGATTGGTAACAATGCCTACCTTAAAGGGTATTCTGTGGAGGAAAGCATGGATGTGCCTCGGCCAGAGCGACAGCTGATATGTGCCAGGGCCTTGGAGTATTTACTTCTGAAGAGAGCGTGTTATCAACCCTGTCTAACAGAGCTTGACACTGAGGCTTACAAGGATAGGCACATCGCTCCAAAGATTAAACTGGTAGTCAGTCCTTAGCTATCACCACATTCCACCTCCTGAACAAGGTGATACTTGGGTAACCACAGCAACCAAGTGACCCACTAATGTTTTAATGGCTAAATCCCTAGAATCTGAAGCCTTTGCTATCATGGTGACAAGTCCAGGTCCCTGAGGGATTCTCTTCTCCCTGTGATTCCAGAATTAAGTTATATTCATCCTCACTGATGCTTGCTGTCAGTGCACACAATAGGTGCTCTGGAATCATTGTCCATAGCAGGCACACTCAGGCTGGAATGGCCACTGCCACACTCCTGCTGAAGTGGATCCTATACAGACCCTAGCTGTGTCCCTTTGGCTCCTTATCTGAAGAATGAGAAGATGGTTCTCAGCACAAGCTAGCTGAGTTGGGGAAAGTGAAGATACTGCAGTAGGAATGGCCCAGTGCCACAGCTCTACCTCCCTGACTAGGGCTTTACCTCCTCTGCTATGTGCCCTAAACAGACTGCAATGTCTATGCAAGTTAGCATGGTGCTGTCTATCGGCTTCCTCTAGACCATGTCAACACCACTGAAACTCCATTGCACTTTTTCCTGGCTCATGATGCTCTCAGAAGATAGTGTGACTAGGTTGTGTGTGTCTGCCACAGGTGGAGGTCCTGAGCATCTTAGAGTTTAGAGACATCTTTTTATGGTATGTTTGCCATGGCTCATCATCTCAGAGTGAACGGGCTGCCAAGGAAGCTAGGCCAGGAAAGGCTCTGAGATCAGCAGCTAACCCAGAACCAGGAATCTCTCTACTCTTCAAGCCGTTTGCAGGTGCTACCCACTGTGCAGGATTCAGCCAGTCACTGTTTCTTGTATGCCTACTGTGTACCAGATGCTATTCTGCTGTCCCAGGAACTCAGAACACAGTAGGTAAGAAGACAGACATAGTTTCTCAATCAAGGGCTTTAAAATTCTAGCTTTCCATAGGAAAGTATCTCTCTTGGGACCCTGAATGTCCTTTCTGATGGCTTGGCTTTCATAAGAACCCCTTTAAGCCATTATCTATATCTATATAGGCCATAATTCTAACTATACCCCTCCAAAGAACCTTTACTGTCACTACTTTCACTTAAGGCTGTGGACTCTCACGTCAATACTGGGTTCAAGTCTTGACACTATGCTTCACTGCCCTCAGACAAACCATTTAACCTTTCATGCATTGCTGTCTGTACTGGTTATGCTTTTTGTCAACTTGACACAAAACAGAGCTATCTGGGAAGAAAACCTCAGCTGAGGAAATGCTCTATTCAAATTGGCCTGTACGCACGAGTGTGTGGGTGTTTTCTGGATTAATGATTGATGTGGGATGGATCTGGCTCACTATGGACAGTGCCACATCTGGTTAGCTGTTCCTGCGTGATATGATAAAGCAAGCTGAGTGAGCTATCAGAAGCAAGCCAATAACCATCATTCCTCCGTAGCCTGCTTCAGTTCCTGCCTCTGAGTTCCTGTATGACTTCCCTTCATGATGGACTGTGATCAGGATCTACAAGTCAAAAAACCTTTCCTTCCTGAGTCATGAAGTTAACAACAATACAAAGCATATAAGGACAGCGTCTTCATCCCAAATTGGACCAATGGGAGTAGTTACACTGTCGAGTACCTACTACCAGGGACTCTTCTAAGTTCTTTATGTATTGACTCAAGTAGCCATTATAAAAGCTTAATATTACAGATGAGGAACTGAAAGACAAAGAGTTAAAGAATTAAAACATAAGAAGACAAAGAGAAAGATTCAACTTGAGACTCCTAAAGGATTTAAGCAAGGGAGCATAGGGATTACCAGCAAACTGTTATTGTTATCTTCATGAGTAGTAATTTTAACTAAGATGCCAAGTACTACACAGAGGCAAATTTTAACCATGATGAAAAAAACACAGAGGGCCAGTGAAATGGATCAGTATGTAAGAGCCCTTGCTGCCAAGCCTGATATCCCTGAACCCACACGGAGTAAGGAAAGAACCAGCTCCCACAAGTTGTCTTCAGATTTTCCATCCATGCCTCATCCCCTTAAAATAATATTTAAAAAATAACAGCACACAGAAAAAAATCCCTTGTTATGGTTTGACTCTGAAATGCCCCCCACAGACTGCTGTTGTGAATGGTTGGTTCGCAATCATCAGGGGCTCTGGAGTCTTTGGGAGGTGGGGTCTTGCTGATGAAAGTAGGTCACCAGGGCTGAGCCTTTGAAGGTTAACAGCTCATTGCCTTATGGTGGCCATTCTCCACACAGGGGCCTTTGCCATGTGAACAAGCCTTCCGCACATTCCATCTGCTGCCTTCCACAGCACATCTCCAGCTTTCCCACTGATTCCCTGATAGGATTGACAGACGCTTCTAAAACTATGAACAAAACGAAAGCTTTCCTCCCACCACAACAGCAACAATGAACACTCAACTAACACATAGACTGTAATTTGGGGGGAGCTTTTGAGATAGAGTTTTTATTCATCCCAGGCTGACCTTGAGCTCACTATTCACAAGGATGATCTTGAACTTCTGATCTTTTTGCCTCTGCAACCTTCCACCTAGTGGACTGCTGGGGTTACAAGCATGCATCACCTTGTCTCATTCATGCAGTACTGGGGGTTAAAACCAGAATTTTAGGCAAGCACTCTACCAAGCTAAGCTATATCCTTAGCCCCATAGACTAAGATATTAGCAGTGGGTAGGTAAGCCTCTCAGGATGGTGAGATGATTATGGGTTCATTTTTCATAGTTCTGGGGAGCTTTTACAATAAATGTCTTGGAAATATTTTGCTATGCTTATGTATTTCCTTAATATTCAGGAAAAAATAGTGCCCCCACGCCCTGAAAGAATATAAACAATGAAACTTCTCAGATCCATTTCTGTTGTCTCTGTTGATGGTTTTGAATTCCCTCTTTGAGGGTATGGAGCCCTGGAGGTGACCCCCCATTCCTAGAAGCAGAAGAGACCATCAGGCAACCCCTGCTTCCCTTTGAATCACGGATCCCATTACTCACTTAGCTTCTTTATATCTTTAATTATGACCTTCTAGACTGAGTGAAAAAGAAGTATAATTTTGCTTTTAAGAGATATGCCAGGCCTACACTCCCAACACTTCCAGGTTTCATAGAAATTGCAAGGATCATAGAGATTTAACCTGATAATTACTTTGATATTTCAAGGCACACAGTTTTACTCTCCTAGAATAATTATGGGTTGTTGTTTTTTCTCCCAAAATTATTTTACTTCTCTGTTAATACAGATTATACTGGTTTCTGTTTTATGTGCCTGGAGATGGCAGAATGAGGGTCATCCTCAGAGATGCCTGGTCCATAGCATCCTGCTCTTAAATATTCCACTTCATTAATTTCTATTACAGTCTTTCTTAAATTAAAAGTTTTATGTGGTCCAGAAAATACACACAGTTTGAGTATCTCTACCTAAAAATGCTTTGGGGTGTTTTTAGAGTATAATTAGATGCCCTGAGGATGGAATCCAAGCTGAAATAGAAAATTAACTTATTTTTCAAGTACATCTTTCACATGTTTCCCAAAGGTAATATACACAATCCTGTTAATAATTTTGTATATGAAACACACTTTCAAGGTTTATATCTTTATCTCTCTCTTTCTTTTTTCATTCTTTCTTTCTTTCCTTTTTTTTTTTGGTTTTTTGAAACAGGTTTTCTCTGTGCAGCCCTGGCTGACCCAAAACTTATTCTGTAGACCAAGCTGGCCTCAAACTCAGAGGTGCACCTGCCTCTGCCTTCCAAGTGCTGGAATTAAAAGCTCGTGCCACCACCACCTAAATGTACTGAAAAGACAGCTGGGAACCAAACTCTTCAATGCTTGCTTGTGAGCCTAGCAAGCCTCTAACAGGCTGAGCCACTTTTCCAGCCCAAATATTTTCTACTTAAAGATCTGTGTTAATCTCTAAGAAAAAAAGTCCAGGTTTGGGGGCTCTTTGTGTTTGGGGGAATTTTGTTGTGTTTTGAATTTTTGCTTAACGTGTACTTGATATATTCTACCCAGAGTACTTAAAGTGGAGCTTCATCCATAGCAGATTTGATGGGCAATGAACACTTAGGTTTGATTTTGGTTTTGTGTTTTCTCACAGTCACAGATGACTGAGTCAATATAGAAGATGGACTACTTGTATTGTACTCTCTCTCTCTCTCTCTCTCTCTCTGTGTGTGTGTGTGTGTGTGTGTGTGTGTGAAAGAGAGAGAGAGAGAGAGAGAGAGAGAGAGAGAGAGAGAGAGAGGGAGAGAGAGAGAGAGTTGAGAGTTTGCTTGTTCATGGGTATTGGTGTAGTGGACTTGGAAGTTCAAAGACAGCATTCAGCTTTCAGCCTTCACCTTTCTTCTTGTTCACTGCTGTGCACACCAGGCCAACTGACTCAAGTTTCCCACAAGTTCTCTTGTCTCAACCTTCCATTTTCCAGTGGAGACATGCTAGAATTATAAACACTTGTGATACTGAGTTTAGCTTTACGTGAGCTCTGGGAAACTGAGCTCAGATCATCTGGGTACACAGCAATACTTAATGCACTTCGAGCTCTCCCCAGACTCTGTGTATTCCAGGCAACTTTGATGTCATAGAATCTCTGGAACATCCTATAAGGCTTCTCTTTCTTTTTATGAGATTATTGGAGCCAGAATTCAGGATTTTTAAATTTTATAAAGGATGTCTTGCACTTAAGATAGTGCTCAACATCCTTAGCCATCAGGGAAATGTAAACCAAAACAACTCTGAGATACCATCTTTCTCCTGTCAGAATGGCAAAATCAAAAACACCAATGACAGTTTATGCTGGAGAGGATGTGGAGAAAGGGGAACACTCCTGCTGGTGGGAGTGCCAACTTGTACAGCCACTTTGGAAATTAGTATGGTGATTCCTCAGGAAAATGGGAATCAATCTACCACAAGATCCAGCAATTCCCCTCTTAAACATATACCCAAAAGAAGCACATTCAAACAACAAGGTCATCTGTTCAATGTTGTTCATAACAGCATTATTTGTAATAGCTAGAACTTGGAAGCAACCTAGATGCCCCTCAACTGAAGAGTGGATAGAGAAAATGTGGTCCATTTACACAATTGAGTACTACTTAACCGGGGGGGGGGGCAATGGAATCTTGAAATTCGCAGGCAAATGGATGGAACTAGAAGAAACCATCCTGAGCATGGTAGCCCAGTCACAAAACACAAACATGGTATGTACTCATATATGAATTTTAGACATAGAGCAAAGGATTACCTGCCTACAATCCATACTGCCAGAGAAGCTAGGAAACAAGGAGGACCCTAAGAGAGACATACATGGTCCTCGAGAGAAGGGAAAAGGGCCAAGATCTCCTGAGCAAATTGGGAGCATGGGGGAAGGGAGAGGGAGCTAGGATAAAGAGAAGGGGAGAAGAGGAGGGGAAAGAAGGACAAGAGGGAGCAGGAAGGTTGAGTTGGGAGAAGAATAGAGGAGAGCAAGAAAAGAGATACCATAACAGAGGAAACCATTATAGATTTAAGGAGAAATCTAGCACTAGGGAAATAAATGTGCAGAGATCTACAAGGATGACACCAACTAACAATCTAAGCAATAGTCTAGAGGCTACCTTAAATGCCCTTCTCTGATGAGATTGGTGACTACCTTATATGCCATCCTAGTGCCTTCATCCAGTAGCTGATGGAAGCAGTATCAGACACCCACAGCTAAACATTGAACTGAACTCCTGGAATCCAGTTGAAGAGAGGGAGGAGTGATGAGCAAAGGGGTCAAGACCAGGCTGGGGTAACCCACAGAAACAGCTGATCTGAACAAGAGGGAGCTCATGGGCCCAGACTGATAGCTGGGAAACCAGCATAGGACTGTTCCAGACCCCCTGAACATGGGTGTCAGTGAGGAGACCTCGGCAATCTACGGGGCCTCTGGTAGTAGATCAGTATTTATCCCTAGCATACGAATTGGACTTTGGGAGCCCATCCCACATAGAGGAATACTTTCTCAGCCTAGACACACAGGGAGGGCCTAGGCCCTGCTCCGAATGATATTACAGACTTTGAAGATCCCTCATGGAAGGCCTCACCCTCCCTGGGGAGCACAAAGGGGATAGGATAGGGGGCTAGTGGGTTGCAGGGGAGGAGGAGAGGGAGAGGGAACTGGGATTGACATGTAAAACAAGCTTGTTTCTAATTTAAATAAATAAAAATTTAAATAAATTAAATAAAAAATTTAAATTTAAATAAAATTTAAATATTTTTAAAAAGTCAAGGGAAAAAAAGGATTTCTTCTCTAACTCTTCAACACTGACAGAGGCAGCAAAACATGATCAAACAAGAAAATTAGACATGTTTTGCTTTAATAAGTGTGAATATATATGTTATGTTATGTAGTGTGTGTGTGTGTGTGTGTGTGTGTGTGTGTGTATGTTGAGCATGACAAACAGCCACAAATAACTTGCAGACAATTGAAACAGTTTTTGGATGCTAAGTCTTTCAGATTAAAACCATCTCTGCTGCCCAAAGAATTATGTTTCCAGAGATGTGAGGATGGGGTTGAAATGACAAGAAATCCGAGAGAGGTTATAATCCAGTACTTTAAGAAAGCTTCACTATAGAGTTGATCTTGCTTCACCCAACTCTGGGACTTACATATCAGTCCTAGGAAAATTACTTTCATTCTCGTGCAGATTCCCCCCAACCAATGATAGTGAGGTGGCCCAACACACAAGTGTTATGAAGCTGTCTAATGGCTTGCTTATAACATATGACCCCATAGTAAATGCTCAGTAAATGTCAGTAAATGTGCGCTGTTAGCCAATTACCTCACTTCATAGTGTAAACAAAGAGCCTGTGAGGCCTGCATTAGCAGGCATCATTTTGGGCTTTGACAGATGAGCAAACAGAAATCTAGCCCTGTGAAGAAGTAGCCTGAAATATGCACAATGGGACCAGAGCAAAACACTGGGAAGAAAACAAGACTCTGGGACTACCAGGTCTGGCTTTTTTTCTATAGATGCTGGAAATTTTATCCAGGCCTTCATGCTTGCACAGCAAGCATTTCACTGGCTGAGCCATTTCCCCAGCCCTATTATTAATTTCTTAAAGTTAAGCTAAACACATAGAGAGTAATATGTTTTCATATACATTCACCTAAATTCTTGTATTCGTTTAAAAAAAATCTTTGGTCAGCTATTCCTTTCTGGTTCCCCTCCCCCTCTGGCCCAGAGTTTCTGAGGAAAGAACTGAAAAACCCAGGAAATACAGAAAGTGTTTACATGCACATTTTTTTTTTTTTGGTGTGCTTTCCTCTCCCCATCCCCCTTGTTGAAAAGCAAGAGAAAAAAGGACTTGGCACCATTTCTACCGTGTGGATTCTTCTGGGCCTCTCAAACATTCTGATCCCTGGAAAGCCAGGATTCCTGCTTACCCCCACTCTTCATTAAGTTGGCCGTGGTGTGAGGTGGGGAAGGCAGGCTGCCGGTGCGGTGGGTGGGCGTGCTGAATAACACCGGAGCCACAGCTGTGTCTGCCCTTGTCAGTGGGCCAGCCTGCCTTCTCCAGTCTGTTCCTGCCTGCTACCTGCCCTAGCCCATCTGCCACAGAATTCATAAAGTGCTGAAGATCACAAACATCTGAACCCATTATAGCAAACATACTTCAATTACATTCTGATTGTGGGCTTGGCTTCCTCCAAGCCCAGAGAACAATGGCACGGGGATCAAATTCTCCCCACAAAAGGGGCACTAATAGCTAGGTAGTTCTGTTACTTGGGGTGTGTTAAGAGAGAAGCCATTCTCCTTGATTCTGCTGTGTGCCATTCAGTTACCTGGCAAGGCACACCCCAGATGTAAAGCAAGGATTCAGGGAAAGAGAGAGATTGATTTTAAGGCCTTCTTGAGGGGCTTCCCACAGCTGTGATCTGGTCTTTTTTTTTTTCCTCTCCATTAAGGATCAAAAGGTTTGCTAGTGAAAATACCCTTCACTTTCCTGGGGCTACCTGACCTGTCAGTTGGCATATATTATGCAAATTATGACCACTTTTTCTAAGGACATTAAAGAATAAATTGGGGCTAGGGAGCTGGGTCAGCAGGTAAGAGATCTTGATATGCAAGTATGAGGAGCTCAGTTCAAATCTCCAGAACTCACGTGAAAGGTTGGCCCTGGCCACCTGCCTAGAACCACAGCACTTTGCAGGGTAGACATAGGGCTTGCTGGTAGCCAGATAGCTCCAGGTTAACAGAGAGGTCCTGTCTCAAGCGAAAGGTGGAATGGTAGAGCAAACATCATATAAATATTCCCTGGGGAAGAATAAGCTGGAGGTGTACAAGTACCAGCACCTGTTGTGGCTGGCACTCTCCTAGGGTGGAAATGTTGAGGAACACCATGGCATTTGCAGTCTGCCCCATGTGCAAGATAGACACATAACATCAGCGCTGCCTATGACATTGATCTCAGACTGTCGCTGTGGCCAGTGAGAAGAAGGGCATGACTGACAATCCTTTTCTGAAATTTAAAGCTCCCCAAGGAGGTGATGTATTCTGGATGGCCTGTGATTCACCGACACAGACAGCCCTCTGGTGCAGTCATGGGCTAGTGCACATTTTTTTTTTTTTTATCTTGAGGACAGACTTACAACTTTGTCTGAAACCAGAGTTGTGACTCTTATAGGCCAGTGGCAGAGAACTCTTGGCTCTCATAGAGTCTAACTGCACTCCTTAGGGAAGGAGCAACACAGGAGTTTGTGGGTAGCAATATAGTGTTCCCAGCCTTGAAGATCTTGAAGGCTGTACTTCTTCGACTTGTCAAGAGAGGCTGGAAGAAGATTTGGACCCCCAAGTTCCCTTGCCCTCTTCAGAACTGGCAGAAGAACAGTCTCACTTTCCTAGGGTGCTGTACAGTCCTGAACCATGTCTGTTTTCTTTCTTGAGACAGTGAGAGCCTGAAGGTCCAAGCAAGGCAAACAGAACTAATTTTCACTTCACAGATGACACAAGCCACACTTTCAAGAGTCTGCTACAGCCAAATGATGATGCGGCTTCTTGGTTTTTATTCCACTGAACACAGAAGAGCAGAGACACAGAACAGTTGGATCTAAACCAAAGCAGGTAACTACTGTCCCTTCCTTCTGCCGATGTAGACTTTAATTCTCAGGTTCCATTTCATGAAGGAGTGATGGGTGATTGTCAGTGCAACTCAGGGGCAGGGACCTTGTCCTTGTCCTCTAATCTGTGACTCTATGCAGTGCAAGGCAAGGAACAAAAGGGAAAGAATGATGAGAACAGGAACTGGAAACTGGTTAGGTAGGACAGGGCCCCCAAAGCAGTGGTGTCCTAGCTAATTGGTTTTTGTTTTTGTTTTTGTTTGTCAACTTGGCACAACTAGAGTCACCTGGGTAGGGGTAATCTTAATTAAAGAATTGCTTCTACCAGATTGGCCGGTGGCTATGTCTGTGAGGACTTGCCTTGATTGATGACGGATGTGGGAGGGCACAGCCTACTGTTAGTGGCACCATCCTCCAGCAGGTGAGGATTAGAGCACTCCTCCATGGTTTCTGCTTGAGTTCCTGCCCAGACTTCCCTCAATCATGGACTGTGACCTCTAAGTGTAAGCCTTCCCCAAGTTGTTGGCTACGATGTTTATCATGATAGGATGCAAACTAGAACCATCAGTTCTAAGAGCATCCTTGCTGGAGGCCAGCAATGCCAGAAGAGAGTCCTGGTTTTCTCTCCCTGTGCCTCTTCCTAGAGACTGTGACTGTGGGACTCAAACTGAGGAGAGGTACCCAGACACCCTGTGGAAGACTGAGTCTTGTCTCCCTCCCCACACCCTACCCTAGCTTCAGCCTTAGTATTTCAAAGTCCCCAGACTAGCAGCTAGATGGTACCCTAGATCCTGAGAACTCTCCCACTACTGTGTAGGAGCTCTGCCCCGCCCACTCTCTTCCTAAGATCCCACCATAAGTCTGTAATAAATGGCTCCAAAGCTCACTCTGTGAGGTCTGTGAATTAATTCTTTGAAATATCAAGAAAAGAACCTGAAAGCCACTAGCCTGAGGGGGCTTTGGTGGCTGTTTAGTTTCTGGGGCCCCCACTACCTAAGCCAGGCTAATGAAGAGTCATGCCCAGCAACACCCCAGAGTATGTTGTTGGATAACATCAACAGGAAGGAAAGAGTAGCTTTGAAATTTTTTGAGGCCAGGGCTGTTGGAACATTAAAAACAAACAAAAACAAAATTGATGTGGGCCTGGGCATGGTGGCCTTTAATCTCAGCACTTTAATCTCAGGAGATAGAGGCAGGTGGATCTCTGTGAGTTTGAGCCCAGCCTTGTCTACAGAGTGAGTTCCAGGACAGTCGGAGCTGTTACACAGAGAAACTCTGTCTCAAAAACAAACAAAAGACTGTTAATGGTAAGAACAGCTTCACCGTGTATTTAATCCATCAAATGCTTGGTACCTGCCTCATCTGTTGATCAGCCATGTGAAATAAATGTCATTATCTATGTTTCCCAGATAGTGAAAGAGGAAGGAAAGATAAAGCAGCTTGCCCAGTGGCAGGGTTGGGGTGGGAACTGGATACTGCAACTGATCCCAAGCCTGGTTCTTAACTGGATGCTGCATTTGGTTATATTGCATTTGAACGTCACAAGCTGGAATCAGTCTTTTTGAAAAAAATGTCTCTCCTTGCCTTCCAGGAGGGCTTGAGCCTCCTTTGCAAATGAGAAGAGGAAAAGTCTCAAAATCCCAGTGACAGCAGGTTGGAGGCATTATTGGAGAGATTAGAGAACGCCTGAGGCAGGGGTTCTCAACCTTCATAATGCTGTAACCCTTTAATACAGTTCTCATGCTGTGATGACCCCTAATTACAAACTTATTTCTGTTGTTACTGTTAGTACTCAGGCATCTACACTGGCCTGTCCTTAGCTGCAGCCACTAAGAGCACCTCCTGTGCACATCCACTACATTCGCTTTCAAAAGGGCCCTGCCCACCTCCCATCCTCCTCTTTCTTTTTCTCTCCCTCTCTCTGTCTCTCTGTTTGTCTGTCTGTCTCCCTCTATCTCTGCCTCTGTTTCCTCTCTCCCGCTGCTCATGTCCCTGGAGGCCAGTTTCCCCCCCTCCCCTTTCCCCACTTTATGATCCCTTTCCCTAATTAAAAACAAAAACAAAAACCCTCCACTTGAACTCTGTAGCAGGGCATCTTTCTCTCTACTGTTGCTTTTAAAAAACTACAACAGTTGCTGCTTTATAGCTGTAATTTTGCTATGTTATGAACTATAATGTAAGTATCTGATATGCAGGATATCTGATATGCAACCCCTGTGAAAAAGGGTCATTCAATCTCCAAAGAGGTCAGGACCCACAGGTTGATAACCACTGGCCTAAGAGAATGTAAATGTGTTAAGGGGCCAAGGGAGGGAAGAGGGGTCAGTCTAAGAGTGTGTGTGGCTGGGTAGTGAGATGGCTCAGTGGGTAAAGGTTCTTCCAACCAAGCCTGTCAGCCTCAGTACCCACATGGTGGAAGGAAAGGAGAGAATAGATTCCTAAGTGACATCCCCTTACTTGGACATGTGCTGTCCCATGGGACACACGCGCGCGCGCACACACACACACACACACACACACACACACACACACACACACACAAATAAATAAATCATAAGAAAAAATTTAAGAATATCAGGGAATGTTATAAACTAAACTCCCATGAAACTTGTAAGCATGCAGTTATGTTTTACTCATCTACAAGGTATATATTTAAATGATACACTCCTGGGCACTAAGGCATGGCAACAGAACATTGCCCTGAAGGTGTCTGAGCACAGGCTAAGCAATCCCCCAGTGGAGATGGAGGTGAGGGGATCGATCGCAGCATAGACTGAAGGAGAGCTGGCTTTCAAAAGTTTTGTGAGACTAAGTCTGTACTGCAGCACTAAGTATAGAGGTGGCCCAGCCACTTTGCTCATCTTGCTGTGTGATGTTCCTTCTGCTTTATGAACCATTAGTCTGCACCTCCTACCCCGTCTTAATGATTTGCAATGAGCCGTGATAGGCACACATATAACCCTGCAGCTTGAAATCCCCACCAGGCAAGTTGGAAATTATTCACATTTTTCTTGCAGATTTTTCATGGAGTGAATGGCTGATGAAATAACTCAACTGGCTTTGCGTTTTATGCTAAGGATTCTGCCCTTCCCCTCCAATGGGTGTGTGTCTTCATGCCTCAGTTCCGATGAGCCCTCCCCTTTCCTGTTTATGTTTATTTTGGAAGTAAAATGTGTTTACAAAATCACTTAAAAAGTGTTAATGATCAGTTTCCAGAATACTAATGTGAATTTAAATTACTTTCACATGAATCAAGACAAATTAAAAAATGCCATTTGATCACAAACTGTTTTAAATTCGTGTTATAAATAGGTGCAACAAATCTGGATATATGGTTTTTTAAAAATAGCAGTTTAAAATAACCATTCTAGCCAAGCATGGTGGCACACGCCTGCAATCCCAGCACTTGGGAGGGGAGGTGGAGGCAGGAGGATCAGAAGTTCAGAGCTGGTCTAGGCTACATGAAACTGTCTCAAACCAACCCACATAAAAGCTTATAATTAAAATATGCTGATGGCATGAGGAAGTTCAGAGCAGGAAGTGTCTTCCCTGGAGGAATGATGGCATTTCTTGGTCACTTGTGTGGGAGACAGTAGTGGGTGATAAGAACTCTGCTTCCCAACAGCGAAACACTATTGCTCATAGCTGTCAAAAATTGGTTATCTTGTGAAGAACACAATTTCTCTGTCTTGTTCTCCACTACTTCTCCAGCGTCTAAGATAGAGCCTGACACATCGGAATGTTCGATAATATCTGCACAATGAAGATGTGAATAAAATCAGCTGGGTCGAATTATAAAATTTAACTCAAGGTTTTTATTTACTCCATCCAGTCTAAAAGTATGAAGTTTGTGGTCAGATAGCGTAGGAAATGGAGGCTCTGCCTGGATCTCATTCCTCCTTGCACTCTCCAGCCTGCTGTTGGGGACCAGTGAAGCTACTCCTGGGGTTCTGATCATCAGGGATGTGGTTTTTAAGTCTGGTCTTTGCAGTGACCCAGCTGTACCTCAGATCTGGGATGGATATACTCCTTACTGTGGCCTTACCTCTCATCTCTAATGCAAATGGAGACTTGTGAGGCACCCTGCCTCTTCTGGGATAGCAGAAGACACCTAGCCTCTCCAGGCTCTGAAGATCAAGGTTCTTGGTTTCCCAGGCCTTAATAGGGTTCTGGAGAGAAGAAAACTACACTGGGGTTGAGGGCAAAAGAAAGTTTTGGCTGGCCCATTGGACAGACATCCCACTCTTGTTCAAACTGCACATTGAAGTTTGTTTGATGAAAGTCTTCAGGAGTAATTTTTAAAGAGTGGAGTATTGGAACCACTTATTTGTAAAACTTAAGGATATGGCAAAAGGTAAGGGTGGCCACCACCCAGTGCCCAGCTCTGTAGGGAAGCTCCTGCCACTGAGCATGCAGAATACAAGCCATGCCAGTTTCAAAATCTCAGTGTCTCTGCTTTAGAATATGTCTGTGTCAGGGGCTTGGTTCACAGTCACAGGAGCACATAGAAGTGGATGAAATTTAACTCAGACGCTACCCAGTGTTTCGAATGACCTCCTTCAGGATGACCAAGGGCTCTTTGGCTCTTGGCTATGCAGAGAAGAATCTGATGAGAATTTTGTAAGCAACTTTAAGAGCATCCAAATCCAAGCCTTCTAGAAGCAAAGAGTAGTTTCAGAAATCATGAGCCAAGGGCTTGGACAGTTTGCAGAGAATGGTAACCACAGAGCCCATGAAGTAAGTCAGCAAGGGGGGCTCTGGAGCCTGGGATAAGTCAAGAGGGGAGGCTCCTCCTTTTCAAAGAACTGGAGGCCGGATGACAGTGGCTCATGGCTTTAATTCCAGTACTTGGGAGGCAGAGGCAGGCGGATCTCTCTGAGTTCGAGGCCAGCCTGGTTTATAAAGCTATACAGAGAAACCCTGTCTCAACAAACAAACAAACAAACAAACAAACAAACAAACAAACAAACCAAAAACAAAATACAAAAAAAAATCCACTGGAGACAAGTACCTGACTCTGTAGCCTGCTTGTCAACTAGACACCAGGCAGGAAAGATGCAACAAAATCCCAAGTGGCATGCAATGTCACTTCTCAACTCTCTGAAAGCAGGACAGTGTGAATAGAGATGGCTTTGAACATGAGCTTCCTTGGACCACATCCGTATTCTTCTGTCATTTGGACTTTATGAACCTTAGTTGTTGAGGTCACGCTTCTAAGCACTTGTAAAGGCGGCACAAGGATGCTTATCTTCCAAGAATTGGAATCCATGTTTGGGAAGGTTTTTGACACATTGTAGGTACTTAATAAACTGCAGCCATTACTGTTATAATCTATAGTCTCCACATCTCTTTGAAAGAACTTCTAGCCAGGGAGCCGTTTGAATGTAAAATCAAACCTACATTGTATTAGATGGGTTATGTATTCTAGAGAAAAGAGCAGGAAAGAATGACCAAAAGTACTGGAGAGTTCAAGAGGAGGTCCCATCTGGGGCCTAAGCATGGGCCCCAGATCTTCTTAAGCCATCTCTCCCTTCTTTGCAAATGAGATTGTTGCTTCCAAAAATATATATGGGAAATGGCAACAGAGAGCATGGGAGGAATTCAGAAACATTGTCCTATGGTGTCTTCTGGGGTGTTGTCATGACATGAGACTTGGGCTCCTGAGTTTAGGTCTTGAGTTGCCATTTGAAAAGACAAATCTTGATCAAGTCATTGGACCTCTCTTTGGTTCTATTTCTCTATGGGGAGTAGGAGGTAGAAAGCCTCAGGTGCAGGAGCCAGAGACACTTTCTGGGCTTTCATAAGGAGTGACTGCTTCTCCATGTTCTCTACCAAATCCACCTGACTACTGAGTTTAATCATTGCTCAGACTCTGAGATAAGAAGACTAGATAAGTCACCATCAAGTGTCTTATATATATTAACTGAACCATATAGATAATAAATATTCATAATTCACTTCATTCCTATGATCTCCACATCCATTCCCTAGGAATTTCTGGAACTTTCATCACATATTGCATGTCACTGACTTTTATTGCTGATTGCTCGTGCTAGATCAGAAATCATTGTTTCATAAATAGCATCATGGTTTTCCTCCTCTTATTGAAAAGCTATTTCAATTTAGTCCAAATTTCCAACCACTAGGAAGTAGTTAAATAAGTCATCCTTCATCCATCTGAAGCAGTAATACAGCCATTTAGAATCATGATTTTGAAAGCTGTTCTGCAATACACAGGAAACTAGCTAGCATCAGAATGTTAGGTAAAGAAAGAGTAACACACAAACTATGTGTCCACCACACTCCAATTTCACCTGTGCATTCCCCATAGATGCTGTGCACATATCCAAAGAGGTGGGCAGGTGAGGGTGAAATGTGATTCCTGAGTGGATGGTTGTGGGTGGTTTTTACTCTCTTTCATTTTCAGGATTTTCTGCAGTGGACTTTTATAATCTTGTTTATTTTATGCATTTATATTTAGATAACATTTTCATAAATTATCACTTCTTTATTAAAAACCTTTTTGTTTTGTTTTGTTTTTTGTTTTTTCGAGACAGGGTTTCTCTGTGTAGCTTTGGAGTCTATCCTAGCACTCGCTCTGGAGACCAGGCTGGCCTTGAACTCACAGAGATCCGCCTGCCTCTGCCTCCCAAGTGCTGGGATTTTAGGTGTGCGCCACCAACGCCCGGCTAAAAACTTTTAAAGTCATTTGAATACACAGAACAATAAAAAACATATTGGCATCAGCTTTGCCAATCAATAACCAAACAGGATGAAAGAGATGGATCCTGAGCTGGCTCCGTGATTCCTATGTGAGGAGGCAGACATCTTAGAGACTGTTTCTCCTGAATCTTTATTGTAGTTTGTCTTTCTTCTTTCATTCTAATAACACACATTCTCAGCCCCACGTACACAGACACATGGAATGCATTTTCCAGTCTCAGATTTACATCTACCTATGAATTTCTGCTCTGAAAACTCCATCATTCACAGAAATTGTGACTGGGAGAGAAGGGGACTCTTATTTAGCTAATTTTTTTAAACAAATTTCAAATGTTGCCCCCCCATCTCCTGAATCCCAGAGGAAGGATAATCCAGTCAAGCCCCGCTGGATAGGAGAATTCCGGAAATGAGCACTTGGATTTCTACAGGGCTACAGTTCCACTTAAGGGACATGTTCATTATTCAGATATAGGCCTGCTTCAGGCGGTGGCTTACCCCTGGGTTGCCCTGATTCTGGGCAGAGACCAGCCTCATGCCTGCCCAGGCCCCCTGCTGTGGCCCCTCATAGCCACCATGAGTGGGACATAAGCACTAACCGTGGTTTTCATTTCATAGGTGGGCAAGCTGAGGCTCTAGTGGAAAGTGGTGCTTGCCAGGGTTATGAAACCGGCCAGGGAAAGCTAGGCCCAAATGTCCTCACTCCAAATCCACTTCATTTCTAATACCCCAAAACATCTGTCTGTGGAAACTGCTCTCTGCTGATTCATCTTTAGAAGTGACAAGTTAGAAACAAAACAAAACCTACCTCAAGCAGACCAAAGCAGCAACAGCAAAAAGACCTACCACCAAAATTTAAAAGTAAGCTGTAAAAACAGGCTATAAACCCAGAATTTTCACTTTCTAACCTGGGAGTGATTCATGACTCCTTTTTTTCCCCCAAGAGATTATTTTTTATTAGTTCAAATTAGAAACAAGGCTGCTTCACATGTCAATCTCTTCATCTTCTCCTTCCCTTCCCCCTAACCCCCCACTAGCCCCCACCTCTTCCCCACTCTGCTCCCCAGGGAGGGTAAGGCCCTCCATGGGGGTTCCCCAAAGTCGGTCATATCATCCTGGGTAGGGCCTAAGCTGAGAAAGCATCCCTCCATGTGGGATGGGCTCCCAAAGTCCCTTCACCAGGGATAAATACTGACCAACTACCAGGGTCCCCATACAGTGCCAGGGCCTCCTCATTGACATCCACATTGAGTGGTCTGGATCAGTCCCGTGCTGGCCTTCCAGACATCAGACTTGGGTCCATGTGCTCCCCCTTGTTCATGACTCCTTTTTGTTGGCTTGTTTTGTTCTTAGTTCTTCAGTGGCTGACTTTTATTTTTTGAGACAGATTCCCAGGTAGCCCAGGCTGGCCTCAAATTTGCTATAGACTTGAGGATGACCTTGGACTTCTGATTCACACCCAAGTGCTAGGAGTACAAGCACGAGCCACCACACTCTACCTATGTGGGGGTTGAACCTGAGGCTTCATGCTTGCTAGACAAGCACTGTACCAAATGAGCCACATCACCAACTGGAAACCCAACTCTTGTGCAGTTCAGGGTGAACAAAATACAGTGACAGAAGGAAAAAACAAAACAAAACAAATGCATAAAACAAGACTTTCTTCTTCTTCTTCTTCTTCTTCTTCTTCTTCTTCTTCTTCTTCTTCTTCTTCTTCTTCTTCTTCCTCCTCCTCCTCCTCCTCCTCCTCCTCCTCCTCCTCTTGTTTTACTCCTCCTCTTTCCCCTTCTCCTTCTTTACATTAATAGCATTAACTTTAAAACTTTATTTTCAATTTTATTTACTATGTGTAAGTTGTTTTGCCTGCATGCATGTTTGTGGACCACTTGCATGCCTGGTTCCCCAAGGACGCCAGCAGAGGGTGTCTGATCCTCTGAAACTGGAGTTACAGATGGTTGTGAGCCACCACATGGGTGCTGGGAATTGAACTTGGGCCCTCTGGAAGAGTAGCCAAAGCTCTTAATCACTGAGTCATCTCTCCACCCCCAATACATTAACTGTTAAAGTAACATTTTACTATGTGCGATGTATTGCTTTGAGCACTACATGTTTTAACTATTTCATCTTTACAACCACTGTTGTTATGCCCATCATACTGATTAAAAAAACCAAACAACTGAATGGCAAGGTCACATAGCTAATTCTGAAAAGACAGTACAATGTTGCTGTTTAAATGGGAAATGGGCTGAGGATGTGATGCTTTGGATACCAAAGCCCTGGTGTTCTATCCCTAGTTCAATAGGGCTGTGTGGAAATTACATTCAGAGATTAATTTAAAGCCCTTGGTCCAGTCACTTCCTAACTGTGTAACTCAGGCCATCTATATAACCTCTTTTTGATCTAACTTTCATTTGTTTCTACAAGGATTATAAAATCTGGCCTTGTGTTTGCTGTAGGGGCTTAACAAAATAATGTCATTGTTGTAGTCTGGATGTAATTGGCCCCTATAATCACATACAGAGTGGCACTATGAGGAGGTGTGGCTTTGTGGGAATGGATATGGCCTTGCTGGAGGAAGTGTGTTACTGTGGGGGCGGGCTTTGAGGTTTCCTATGCTCAGGATACTGCCTAGTATCTCAGTCAACTTCCTGTTGTCTGTAAGATGTAGAACTCTCAGCTCTAGCACCACATCTGCCTGCATGCTGCCCTGCTCCCCATCATAATGATAATGAACCTCTGAAACTGTAAGCAAACCCCCTCAATTAAATGTTTTCTTCATAAGAGCTGCCATGGTCATGGTGTCTCTTCACTGCAACAAAAACCCTAACTAAGACAGTCATCAAAATCCTATCATGCAAAGGACATAGTAGGCACTAGCTTGTAGCTTGCTTTGTTTTCCTCTTCTTCTGCCAACCCATCTTGCCTTCCTGTTTCCATTGCTGGTTCCATGGTTTTAATTGGGGTGGGGAGTTGAGGGAACAGTCTCATTCCTGTGTTCAGAGACTATCTTAAATGCTAAGTACTATTCTGGATGCTGGGGACAGAACCAAGCTAAGCCAATCAAAATACACAACCTAGGAGGACAACCATTAGCAAGGATGCTACAGCACCTAGCACCTCCATGTGGGGGCCTCCACCTTGATCTTCTTTACCCACTGACTTCTTACAGGCCTTAGAGTTCACAGCCACCATCTAACATTCTCTGAGGACCTGCAGGTACCATTCAGTCAGCCCTGGTTGGGCCTCACCTCCAGATGCCCAGACACACAGGGCTTCTGCCTCCTTTCCTGAGTGTTCTAGGAAAAGTTGAAGCTCAAAGACCAACCTAGGAGTATCTAAAAACACTCAGCGGAATCACTGATTTATTCCCATCACTCAGGACACTTCTCTGCTGGTACGTTCCAGGCATGTGAAGGTGATGGGGATGTGCTCTCATAGAGTCTCATAGAGTCTCTGACTTGAGACAAAGTCCAACAGGGCCACAAGCCACTAGGGAAGTCACTGCAGCCAGGAGTGAAATGTGAATCTGAATATAGGGTGCATATGGGAATTGTAGGAAATAAACTGGGTTGGCAAGGTTTAGACCATACGAGCATGACAGCCTTCTAAAAAGCCGAGACGACGACAACAGACAACAATTTCCCAAGACAATGACTTTCGCTCTTCTTTAAATTTGTCTTCTCTCTATAGCAAATGAGTTCTTACTATTTTGTTTTTTCACTAGAAGAGAATCCAGAAAATATCTGGTCCAGAGGAAACAAATAGGATTCATAAGACAAGAGCCAATTCTGATTGTAAGGTAGGTGTTTGTTTACACTAAGGAGTCTGAGACCAAGTCTAGGCTCATTAAAGCCACAGTTGATTCATGGTGCCTTTCATATGCAAGGAAGAAAAGTGATACTGTCTTTAAAAAAAATTCACTTTTCCTTTAAAAAACAAACAAAACCCATGGAAATTCATTTAACAAGCAATAGCTAGCTGGTAGCAGAGACTGGCCCAGAACCTGAGTCTCCTGAGTAGCAGAAAAATTCATTTGTAGCCCCCTGACCACACCTTCATTCACTCCTCCTTTGCATCTGCCGGGGAACAGGGTGCTCCCATGGCAAACAGACTCCTTACTTCACAAGACTATCAACCAGAAAATGCTTCTGTTAGCCCAGTGCTGTATAAAAGAACACTCCAAATGTTAATAGCTTCAACTGGTTTGTTATTATCTATCGTGATTTTGGGAGCTGACTGGATTCAGCTGGATCCCTCTTCTTCTGGTCTGGCTTAGGGGTCATCTCACAGACTCATAGACAGACAGCAGCTGATTCTGGAGTTATCTGGAGCATCTACTCTAGGATAGGATATGAAAATAGCTTCTTCACTCATGTATGACCCCTTGATGCCCCTCCATAATAGTCATCACTCCAGAGGAGTCTCCCTTTGCTGGGGGTGGGGTGGGGGGTGGGGGTAGCTCCCTAGCAGGGTAGCCGGACATGATGCATGCATCATAGAGGATGTCAGGGGTTCATAAGCAGAATCTTCTGGGACTTCTTAAAGCTTTGACCTAGCACAGTGTGGTTTCCACCACATCCTCCTGGTTAAAGCAAGTCACAGCCACAAAGCAGACTCACAGATACCTCACAGGGGGAGAGAGACAGAGGGATGGTCTCCAGAGGCAACACAGGAGTGAAGGCAGTGGAAATGCAGCTTGAGCCTTAGTTGTGCCACTAGTGACGAGCCTCATTGGGGAATTCTAGAAATCTGGCTTCCCTCACTGGATGGCAGTGGAGACGGGACAGAGCTCAGGTTCTGGAAGTGCATCTTTTCTTTCTACTACTGTCCACAGTCTTCTCTGAAGAGCCTCTTCTCCAACCTGTGGACACTAACAGGAAGCCAATAGTGACTGGCATTGGAGCTACTCCTTATTTGCTGGAGTCAGTGTGCTCTAAGATGCAGGATCACTTCCCATTGACAGTTGACCCATCTAACAACACCAACAAAACAAGATGTTTGCTCCAGAATCCCTCTTACCCTTGAAACTCTTTGGGCTTCTCAAATCAAGATTAGAAAAAGCTTAACCATGAAGTATTAAGGAGAAATTAAACTAATTACATGACAGATTTTCCAGAAACAACTCTTGACCTACCAGAGTAGTGAGACTTTGAAAAGCAAAAACAGGGCTGGGGGAATGTCTCAGTCAGTAAAGTGCTTGCTACATAGACATGAAACCCATTTTTAATCCCCAGAACCCATGTAAAAAACAAATAGGATAGAGGCATGTGTCTATAACTGCCAGTCTGCAATACAAGGAGCAGAGACCAGTGGATCCGTGGGTCTCACTGGCCAGTCACTGTAGCCAAATTATCGAGCTCCGGGCTCAGGGAGAGAACATCTCTGAAATAAGGTGGTAACCGATAGAGGAAGGCACTCAACCTCTGACTGTCACATGTACACACACACATGTTCACCCCCACACACATGCATCTGCACACATGAACGCATGCACACACAAATGCACCACACACATGGAAAAAATGGAAACAACAACAGAAATCCAAAGCAGCAAGAAGGACTGACTTCAAGGAACTCTTCTGCTCTGTTCAGTTTTGACTCTTGGTGAAAGAGTTATTGTTAGCATCAGGGATGCTGAAATCTCTCATAACCATCATACAAATGCAGAATGTTTGCTGATGTGTAGTTCCCAGAAATGCCTTGATAATGGCTTTGATAGCAAGAAAGGTGCTTGAATTCAGGGAATTTGTTTTTGCAGACTGTTTTCCAAACCCCAGCAAGTCAAGGAGAGAAAGGTGCTGCCCTCTGTTGGGCAAACAGAGAAATTGGCCATGAGCTTGGAAATAGGACTTCGGCCTTTCTGTGTCCACTAGTCCCCTCCAGATCTTCTAACTACGGTGGCACCAGTTCTTCACTTAAGTGGCCCAACAAAAATAGAAACAAAAGTGTTAGAGACACTTACATAGATAGGATTTCTAACATATGGGGTTTTAGTTTTAACAAGGAGAAAAATGTCAAAATTATAAAATGTAAAGACTGGGGAGAACCATTTGTTCACGGGTAAGCTGGAAATAGGAATGCAACTAATCTTTCCCAAGTCTTCTAACATTGAAATATCTCACATGACCTCCTGAAGATGTCATGTTTCTCGACAACAGCATTCATGTACAGGAAGGAGCTTTAGAGAATCAGTCCAATTGCCACTGTCTCCAAGAGGACAGTCACCTGTCAAGCTTAAGTGATGTTCTCTGCACAGATACCAATGGCTCATTGTCTTCTGCCATCCATATGACACAAGGAGCAGAAAGCAAGGCAAAGCTGAGCTTGGTCTCTCCCCAGAGAATGCTCGAATCATCAGGAGGTTGCAGGATTGGGACTCCAGGCAGAGCAGAGGCTAACTGTGCTTGAGCACAGGCAGCCAGGAAAACTTGCAACAAAAAGAAGGCTCAGCTGCATTCTGCTTTGGCTTCTTTCAGAATTGGAACATCATTACCCCAGGCACATGTTATCATTTGGGGCTTGCTTTAAAATATTTTGAAAGGCATGGAAATAGAGAAAAGGGAATGTGCGAGGAAGGATTACAGGGAAGAACAAATGAGTGTGTGTGAAGAAGGGTTTCAGCATTTTAGTCAACAGTGGAAAAACGACTGGGGAAGGGAGCCCATCACTTTGACTCAGTAACTCTGCTTGTAGAGATCTATTCACAGAAAAATGTCCAAGTTTAGCTATGAAGAGAGCCCCACTGCTTGAAGTAGTAACAAATTACGGCCGTTCAGAATACCCTGAATATAGAGTCACTGGAATAAGTGGCACTGCCCAAGGGAATTCAGACTGCAAGGAAGTTCTCTGTAAGCCAGCGTGGAAAGCATCCCATGGCTGGCTATGTTCCTAAGTGGCCAATCTAGAACAGAATTGCTGCCTGCCTTTCTTTACTATAAATAAAACCACACTGCTATTAAAGTTGTGTGCCCTAAAAATAAACCTAGGAGGGAGCCTGATGAGCTGGCTCAGTAGAAAAACACTTGCCACATAAGTGTGAGAACAAAGTTCAGAGTCCCAGAACCTACGTGAATGCAGAGTAGTTGTGGTAGTCTACTGTAATTTCAGAGTTCTTAGAAGGCAGATCCAGGGGATCCTGGGAGCAAGCTGGTTAGTTAGACTAGCTTGTGTCTTCCAGCTCCAGACTCAATTGAGAAATCCTGCATCAATGAATAAGGCGGAGAGAGGTAGTGGAAGATTCCTGATGTTAACCTTGAACTTCTGCATGCATATAGTCACATGTTCACATGTACCTGAACATACATATATATGAGCCCACACACATGTGGGCACATATACACACATATTCACATAGCATATAAACACGTGGGGCACGCACAACTTACACACATATACACACAACAAGTAAATAAACCTAAGTAAACCTGGGGTGGAATACATAGCATTCTGTCACAGTGAAAATGGCTGGGATTCGGGATCTGGAACAGCTGTTAGTTCTTAAAGGTAATAAATCTGTAGTATTTTTCCTTTTTATTATTAGCTCATATTAGTTTTGTCATCAAAAGTTGCATCAGATGCTTGTTAGCTGGCGAGGTATGTTTTTCTCACCATAAAGGAACTGTCAGAAGCTACTCATTCATTCACATGTAGGAAGTTCACATTCATAAGTAGAGTTCTACATTCTCTCTTCTACATTCACAGAGTTCACCTTGCCACTCTACTGATAGAATAAAATTGCTCAGGAAAATCACACACACACAGGAAAGCCTATGTAACCCATGATGGAAATGTCCAGTGTCTGGTGGATAACAGGTGCCCAGTAGCACTTCCTGAGGGATGAAAGACACCATTGACTGAGCATGGAGTTGTTTCCCAGTGTGCACTGTGAAAGTCACAGCTTGTTTAAAAGAATGATCTCTTAAGTAAAAATGCTCCTTGAATGATCTCTACAACAGAACTCTTTGATTCTAAAATTCACTCGTTTTCCTTATACTTCATCAACTGCTAAAATGCCAGAGCAGGAGAAGGGGAGTGTGGGACGGTGGGGGAGGGGCACACACACCAAGGCTTCAGCATGAGGGAAAAGGGATTTTCACAAACCACCAAAGTGCTACTTCTTAGGGAAGAAGCACACCCTGGATTCCTTCCAGCTGAATTCGAGAACAAAACCCAAGAAAAATGAACATTAATCTTTTATGAACTAAAGCCCCCGAAAGAACAGGCTTGGAGTTCAATCCTAATTAGGTTGCATCTCAGTGCAGAGAATCCTTAACAAACAAGGACATCTAACAACTCCGGCAAGCACTCTGCTGGGACTGACGCTGAAGTGAAGGCACCGCTTGGCCACACTCCACTGCTGTGGAGCATAAGGGGCTCCCGGCCTCATCCTGGAAAAATGCTCAGTCATCTTGGAGAAAGGGCGAATGGAGTTTCCTCAAACTGAAATTCTTGGCCACCCTGCTACCCTATGGCCATCTGGGTGGCATGTGAGTAAATGAGAAGAGAAAGGGCAGGAAGCAGGACCCTTGGAGTGAGTTCCAGCAAGTCAAGGTTTCCTTTGCTTTGTGTCCAACATAGCTGCCAACACTGGCTCTGCTCCTAAGTAAGATAATTGCATGTGCACTATGTGCACATAGGATGCAGGCATTACAAACTGGGAGATCTGAGTTCAAATCTCCATTCATCCCATGTCCCATGGCTCAGGAACAGTCATTAAATGAACTGCCTGGGAGGATAAGATGAAATGAACCAAGTAGTTTTCACATTGTTCCTTGCTGTGAGAGACCTCATTTCTTCAGCCACCAACTTCCTAATCCGCTCAGCTGCTCATCCTACCCTCCAAAGACCTGGTACAGTAGTTTGGTGATCTCTAATGAAAGATAGATAGGTAAATCCATGTGTCCAAGGTGGCAGAGCAAGGGACACCAAAGGAAGGATTTCACATCAAGTTTGCCTAACCCAAATCTTATACTGGCCAAAGGATTGCAGGTCAGTGAAACTGATGCTAAAGATAGAATTACAGATTGAAGAGATTGATGCTTCAGAATCATGGACCTTTACACCCATGGACATGTTCCAAGTTACCAAAGAGAGAGAACTCAAGATAGGTTCTGATTGTGCTGGATTAATGGAGGGGAGCTTCCTTCTCAAGGCATCTTCCCAAGCAAAGCCCAGATGGAACCTCTATTAAGACTACTCCATCATCCCACAGTGCCAGCTCAAATCTGTACTTAATTTCAGATCTACACTTCCAGTATCCAGTCCCAGAAAAAGCATGTGTGATGGCCTTCCATGCCCTAGAAGGATGACCCAAGAGGGCCTGTGGATCAATTATAGCCTTGATATAAACATGCACAGCCTCATCTTGTGAGTTCTGGCTTGGCTTCCTTCAGAGCATCATCCCAACCCATCCAATTTTCTTCCTTATGTTCACAAATTAGATGGTCCTTGGTCACCATAAGCAAGTGCATCAATACCCTCACCACATTTCCTCATGGGCTTCCCACTCCCCAGCTGCATCCTCAGCATCATGTCAATAGTCAATGACATTCTCATGGGGTCTCTGATGCCATTTATTTGTTTTACAATACCCCCCCCCACATCCTGCCATTCTAGTCCAGCATCGCCCTGCTATCTGAGATGCCTTGTCCTATTACTTTAATTAACTGGTGCCATGCTAGAAGGCTGAGCCAGAAGCCAAACTCTTGGGTGGAGAAGATTTGCCAAGGGTTACAAAGCATGAGAATTGGAGTAGATAGGACTTGGCACTTAAGCCCTCTTCTTTCCACATAGAATTTTATTCTGGAAACTCATTAGCTCTGAGTAGTACATCAACAGCCCAGAAGATACCAGTGTCTGGGACTCCATGTAGATTCTGTAATCCTGCACTTTTTGGTTGTCAGTTCCAAAATGGTGGTTCCTCTTCTCATTGTCCAAGTGTGTTATTTTATACAACACTGTGATAACTTGCTATACCATGTTGCAATGATATGCATATTGGCCAATCTCTATTAATACTGACTCAATCATGTTTCATCTATTTTATACACGACCTTCCCTCTAGCCTGTACACACAACTCTGAGGGGTGTGTGTGTGATGTCACTATCTCATGGGAGTGGATGATAGTCTCAGATCATTATGAGTGCCTGTCATATGCTAGAGTTTGAGAATTCAGGCCCAGGTGCCATGGGAGTCTGAAAGGGGAGAGGTGGAATGCAGCCAGAGAACAAAGCTGAGACGTTGGGGACTGATCTAGGTACTGGAGGATAGACTAGAAGACAGAGGAAATAAAGGAAGAAAGCTGCCACAAGAAGCTGCACCAAGAATGCTGGCTAGTGCTATGGCTGTCACAAAGTGGTCCTTGGAGGTACCCGTGGCATTCTGCTGCTCATGGATCTCCTATGGTCATATACAATCCAGAAGCAGCTGCATGAAGGGGAAGGATGGGCAAAGGCCTGCTGTATGCCCATTGTGAACCACCCTGTGAAGTAGCTTCCATGATCTCTCTTTGACAGACAAGTCTACAGTGTCTCAGAGAGCTAACAGCCCGAGAAAGGTCAAAAAACAAGATTCCATAGAAGCTATACTCAAATATGGTCCTATCTGGTCCCACGTCCCTGGGTCTTTCCTCCTGGCCACACAGAGAAAGTCAGGATCGCCTTTGCCTTCTAGCCTCCACCAGCTCCTCTTAGGACTGTCCCTGAGTCTGGTACAGATCAGACTTGGGTAACTTGTTCATTTACTTTCAAAAGCTACCATTTTCTGCCCCGTTGGCATTTTCTGCATGAGGTGCAGCCAGGTCAAGCTTCTGGGTGACCCTGGAGGGGAAGAAGGCCATGCAATGCCTTTGGGCAGACAAGAAAGCACCCAGGTAGGAGGAGGCGCCAACTGAATTCAACAGGGAAAACCATGTGGCTTCCAGCGAAGCCCCAGATGGGAGCATCCCATGAGATCACCCCATCATGCAGGGCTGCCAATTCAACATCTGCGCCCAACATATTGGCCTGTGAATATTTCAGACCCACGCTCTCAAATCCAGATGTGTTTGTGTCGTGAACTCTATATTCTGCTAGAAATTACTGAGCTCTACAAAAGGAAATTAAACATTCACTCAGGCAGAAACAGACCAGTGACCTAAAATGTTCTGTGCATGTCTCCAGTTTGGGGTGCTGACATTTAGAGGCACTGAACACCAGCTTCCACCCATCTCCTGGCCACCGTATCTTCACCAGAAGTTAGATGCTAGGGAATTGATGTTTGATTTCAAATTTAGTACCTCACGGAAGAATTCTGAATAGGGAAGTCATCCTTTGTACCATGGCTTTTATATTATTAGACAGCTTGGGAAGCTTCCTAGTTTCCAAGTATTGCCTTTGTAGTAACAGAGAATCCACTTATGGGTAGCTCAAGTACAGTGTAACTTAGCCATGGATACATAGAAGGGCCACTGGGTGGGGGTGGGGCTTCAAAAACACCAGTAAGACAGTCCCTATTGGAACATCTGGAGGTGAGGTCTCAACATCAAAGATTTTTTTCCAAGTCCCCCAGTTGATTCTAAGCCATAGGTGGTGTTAAGAACTTCTGATATAGTTATAGCCACATGTATAACATATACTCCCAATCTGCTTTAAGACAGTGAAAGCATAAGGTGGAAGGTGGACTTCAGGGGACAGAGGTTAAATCACCAGCCTTACCTCAGCTCTCAGATCTTATGTTGACTACTGTGGCTACACACAAGAAATGTATTTACTTTTTAGAATAGCTTTTGTTTTTATTCTTTGACAATTTCATGCACATAATGTATTACATTCAGACTCACCTCCGCCTTCCCACTCACCAGCACCCCCTCCCACCTTTATGCCTCTCTTTTTTCTTCTTATAACCTACTGGGTAGTTTGTACTGCCTCCTGGGATGTTGACTGCTTCTGTTGGCTTGATCTCCTGCATGCAACCATGACTACAATGAGTTCATGAGTGCGATGATCATGTCACATCCAGAAGTCAGCTCTCCTTCCTATCCTCTATGATGTTCCCTGAGCTGTGTGTGTGTGTGTGTGTGTGTGTGTGTGTGTGTGTGTGTGTGTGTGTGTGTGTGTGTGTGTGTGTGTGTGTTGGGGGATGTGATAGAGATGCCCCATTTATAGATGGACACTAAATGGTCACTTATTCTCAGCACTTTGAGAAGTTATGAGTCTCTTCATTGCTATCCACTACAAAACAGGGCACTTCTGGCCAAGGTTGAGAGTGGCACTGATCAATGCTTATAAATATAAATATTTAGAAGGCAATTCAACATGTGCATTTAGCAAAACAACAGTAGTGCGTTCCTCTGTAAAGCCTATGGCCTCCTGAGCCGTGGGCTTTGGACTTGGTTTAAATATGAGGTGTGAATACTCTCCTATGGAGCAGGCCTTGGCTCCAAGCAGAAGGCGATTGTTACTCCCACAGCCTTCCTGACACTATGGCACTTGTGGGCACATCTTGTCTAGCGTGTCAGTATCATAGTCCAATTCATAGTCCAATGAAAACCACAGTATCTATCCTCCAGCAGCCTGCATAGCATCTTATAGCTTTATAAAAGCTAGACAGCCAGAAGGAAGTTGTCAATTCCATCTTGATTTCTCTATATCCTATAACCTGAGTGTGTTTACTTCAGCAGTAACTTCTGACCATCTAATTATGAGGGGCAACCAAGAGAAATAGGAATAGCCCATGCTGTTTGGAAGGTCTCAGAGGCCTCCCTGACAAACAGGGAGGTATTCTACACCTGGTACTGAGATTTTTCATTTAATAACCCATGTCTTTTAGGGGGAAACTGTCAAACTGTCTACCCATGTGTGATACTTGTGTTAAAACTTTTTCTTTTTTTAAAAATATATTTTAAAACACAGCTTACAGAGCAATAGGTTTCCGTACAGGATTTTCATATATTCACAGCTTTGGTTAGCCCACCCATCCCCTTTACCCTATTCCCCATCCACATCCAACTTAAACATTTTTTTTCCAACTTAAACTTTTAAACATGAGGTATTTAATATGATGAGATGTTTTCCTCATCTGCCACTGAGGGTAATGATACCTGATGGCACTGCATGCTAGTGTTAATTTTGTTATTTATTTTAACTTTTATTCTTCTCTCATACATTACATCCCGACCACAGTTTCTCCTCCCACCTCTCCTTCCAGTCCGTCCCCCCACCCCCCCTTTCCCCCAGATAACTCCTCCTCTGTTTCAGGATATTCAACAAACATGGGCACAAAGCCTCATATCACAGCTGAACATGGCAACCCAATAGGAGGAAAAGGGTCCCAAGCACAGGCAAAAGAATCAGAGACACCCCCACTCCCATTGTTGGGAGTCTCACAAGAACACCAAGCTGCACAAGCATAAGGTATATGCAGAGGATGTAGTTCAGACCCATACAAGGTCCACATTTGTCACTTCAGTTTCTGTGAGCCCCTATAAGTCCTGCTTAGCTGATTTTGTGGCTCCTCTGACACCTACAATCCTTCCTCTCCTTCTTCTGCAGGGTTCCTCTGGCTCCACCTAGTGTTTGGCTGTGGATCTCTATATCTATTCCCATAGGTTGCTACATGACAGGTGGGCTAGGCCATTGAGGGTCATGATACTTGATTGGGCTACATGCTAGTGTGAATTTTAAAATGTTGGCAGATACTAATGATTGCATAGTACTTGGCATGTAGCAGGCATCTGGCGATTTTTTTACTTTGTGGTTATGCTTCAAAACACACACACACACACACACACACACACACACACACACACACACACACAGAGAGAGAGAGAGAGAGAGGACAATGGTAATATAGACCTGCACAACAGGTGGGGGAATGGGGAATTATGGGGTTTTTCTTAATTTTTATCTTTCTTCCTTTAGTACATGCATTTATTACATTAATGGAAATTATGATCATAAAACATGAAGGACAAAAATTAGGCTTCACAATTATGTCAGCAGTATAAATGTAAGTTTTTATAGTAGTATAAAAAGATGCAGTAAAAGCCTGGGAGGAAACTTAACAATGAGGCCTGGCCTCCTCCAACCCTGTCTGTCCTTTCTTTCTGTTTGTTTTGTAATGAGAAGGCATTCATTCTACACTAGGGGGAAAAAAGCTTGTGCTTTGTTTTGGCTTCAGTTCTCCACAGCCCTCTTGCACCCCCTCTTGGGTTTTGCACTGTTGTTACACCCCCAGATTCCTGATGCAAAAACCATGTCCCATTTTCATGTTTTAAGAAAAGCTTTATTTTGAATGACTCTTTTAAAAAGTGTCAGTTAATGTGCTGGTTTGAAAGAAAATGGACCCCAAAGGGTGTGGCACCATTAGGAAGTGTGGCTTTGCTGGAATGGGTGTGGCCCTGTTGGAGGAAGTGTGTCACTGTGGAGGTGAGTTTTAAGGTCTCATATATGCTCAAGATACTACCCAGTGCTTAGACCACATCTTATCCAAGATGTAGGACACCCAACTACTTCTCCAGCACCATGTCTGCCTCTTGCACCCATGTCCCACCATGATGATAATGGACTGAACCTCTGAACTGTAAGTGAGCCACCACAAATTAAGTGATTCCCTTTATAAAAGTTGCCATGGTCATGGTGTCTCTTCACAGCAATAGAAATTCCAGCGAAGACACTTAAATATGTCACTTAAAAATGCCAAAGGAAATCAGTCCATACCATTGTAAATAGGAATTGTTAGTGCTTGCTGAGGTCATTGATCTTCACTGTCAGTTTGATTGGCATGAATGGAAGACACCTTTGAGTGTGTCTGTGAGAGCATTTCCGGGGAGGATTCACCAAGGGAGAAGGAGCCACCTTGAATGTAGGTGGCACCATCTCGTGATCTGGAGTCCCGGACTAAAAATTGAAAACGGAGCAATCTATGAGACTGACATCCTCTCCTCTCTGCTTTCTGGTCTGCTGAGATGTAAATAAGCCATCTCGTACTCTTGTTGCCCCAGGTAGCAGCCATTCATACCCCCATGCCACCTCTGCCGTCATTCATCATCTTCTCACACTGTGACCCAAAGTAAAACCTTCTGCCCCATGAGTTGTTTCTTGTCAAATACTTGATCACAGCAACTACAAAAATAGTCAACACTCTGGCCATACATGGGAGTTAATTTATAAAGACAAATAGAAGTCCAGGCTTTGATGTTCTGAAAGACCTCAGCCTGCATTCTCAAAAGGAGTCCAGCCTGAGTTAAAGGACTTTAAAGACACATGGAAATTATCTTCTGACTAAAAGAGATGTCTAGGAAACTTACAAGGAAAATAACGTCTCACTATACAATTCAGGGCTGTCCTATAAGGCTGGATACCACTGAAACATTCATTCACATCATTGGAGGTCTGTGTCCCACATTCTAGAAACACTACCAGAGCTGGACCCTCATTGGAAAGATGGTCAGTTTCCTAGAAAAGATAGCAAAGCTTGGGGAAGAGCAAAGAGAGGTCGAAGACTCCTTATATCCAACTTGTGCTGGTCATGTACACTAAGCAACAGCTGCAGGTAGAAATTTGCGGAAGCCTCCAGTGCAGGTGCAGTGGTTCTTAACCTGTGGGTCAGAACTCCTTTGAGGTCATATATCAGATACCCTGCATATCATATATTTGCATTATGGTTCATAAGAGTAGCAAAATCACAGTTATGAAGTAGCAATGAAATAATTTTATGGTTGGGGTCACAACATGAGAAACTGTATCAAAGGATTGCAGCATTAGGAAGGTTGAGAACCACTGCCCCAGTGGAAGAGAGCCTAGAAGCAATTCCTACCTCTGCCGTGGCGACCAGACAAGCTGAAACCATACAAGCCGCAAACAACTGCTGCTGGCGGACCTCACTGCTCCCTAATTGGCTGTGCTAAATATTATCCCTGACGTCCTCTACAAAGTGAGCTTTTATCTCATCACAACTTGGTAAATATTATGATAAGTTGTGGTTTTTGTGACCACAGAAGTAACTTTTTCGTTTATGAAAAGGGTGGCCAGAAAAATCAGTGGCGAGAGCCTGAAAGCAATTACATCTTTGTTATTTGGCAGTTTGGCCAGATGTCAAGGGAGTTTATAGCCAAACGAGTACTTTGTTTTGTACTTTGGGTGTTTTGTCCCCCAAAGTAATCCAAAAATTAATGTACCAGAAGAAAATAATATGTTTGTATAGTATGTTGTGAGAGCTGATGCTTGTTCTGGAGGAATACGGTGGGAATTACTCCCTTATCAATAGGGAGAGGTGCTGTATCTTTAAACTTGGGTTAGTATCTCTCCTTGGGCAGAAAGGACAAAAAAGCAGAGGAATCTCCCTCTCTCCCTCCTCTCTTTTCTCCCTCTCCCCTCTCCCTCTTTGTAGCATAAGTAGGAATATAGATGATAAATATTTATAGCAAAAATATTTAATCTGCTGTCATCAACAAGATAAAGTATCCAAAACTCAATTTCAAAACAACAAATAAGCAAACGTCACAGTAGGAATTTCTCTCCTACTGTGAATGAAGTCAGTGAAGTCAATGAAGCACCAGCTCTCTGGTCTGTACCTAAATAAGTCCTCTGAGATGCACGAAAGGTTTTTAACACATCCAAGCCTGTTTTAATGTAGCCTGAGTACAGCGATTTCTTTTAGTTTTATAAAATAAAAGTTGGGGACAAATATTAAAGATTAAAACCTGAGATAATAGCAAGCCACCATGGCACATACTACTGCTTCCTCTTCCTCTTCTTTCCCTTGTCCAGAGTCTACCAGGGAACTCTGTGATCCATTCCAGACAGCTGAATGTGAACCCAACTTCTCGAACCAAGCACTCTGCTCCACTGGACATACAACCACAACATAAGACAAAACTCCCTGAACACCTGAGCCCAGTAGGGAAGAAGTTATTGGGCACCTCCGAAAATCACCCAGGACACAGTCCTTTCTGGAACCTGTGGGAATCCACTACTCTGGAAAGGGCGAGCAGGTCCAGAGGCGATGGTATTAGCTAAAGTCAAGACAGCTTTTCTCACATAGGATTTGGTAATTTGTCCACAGCTTGTCAGATGCATTTTCTGTATTGAGCACAAATGACCTTGTTTGCATCCTTAGAAACCTGACTACTCTTTTAAGACAAGGGCAGTTGGTGAAGGCCCAGGTTGGATGCAAAGATGGCATGCCACTCTTTTGTTTCTTAGTAGGAGGTTGTCTCAGAGACTGGCTTTCTCCTACTGCTGCAAAGGGTAGATGTATATGCCTTAACATTCAGAAGTGTTGGCCAAGTACTGTGGGTGACAGTAGAGATGACCAACCCAGACTTTGGTTTCATGGAGTTTACTTGGAGCTAACTGATCCAAGGAAGCATAGACTTGAAAAGCCGCTACTTGGAGTCCTTTAGTACAGTGATTCTCAACCTTCCTAATGCTGGGACCCTTTAAGATAGTTCCCCATGTGGGGTGACCCCAAACCATAAAATTATTTTCATTGCTACTTCATAACTGCAATTTTGCTACTGTTATGAACCATAATGTAAATATATGTGTTTTCTGATTATCTGAGATGTCCCCAAGGAAAGATCCTTCAACCCTCAAAGGGGTCACAACCCACAGGTTAAACAACACTGCTCTAGTAGTTTCTGGAAAGCCCTGAACATTTTAATTATGCTGCCATTTATTATGCACTGTTTTTGATTTGAGTGCAACCCCCCATGTGCTGAAGTGTTTAAAAATTTGATCCCTAACTGGTGGTGCCCTTGTTGGGGGCATGTATGGAACCATGGAATGTAGGACCTAGTTAGTAGACACAGGGGTGAGCCTTAAGTTTGTAACCTGGCTCTGCATCCTGTCCCTAGTCAGCCATGACATAACTGAGCTGAGACACCTTGCCACCACAGGATGAACCACAATGCCATTTCAGCCAGGCCATGATGGACTGTGTTCCCAGGAACCAGTAGCCACAACAAATCCTTCCCTTCATTGGGGATTCTGTCACAGTAATGAGGTATCCTAAAACATTTCATCTTCATGAAGACTTTGAAGATAGAAATTATTTCCATTCCATACATGAAGAAGCTGAGGCCTAGTGTTCAAGTAAGTCGCCCAATGTTATAGGCTCACAAATCCCAAAGCCTGTCATCCTCTCTGCCTGTTCTCTCTCTTTGCTAATGTTTAGACTGTTTCACACAGGACTCAGAGCCTCATCCATCCAATGACTGTGGGAAGCTAGTGGCCCTCTGTAAATCTTCACTGTGCCCAAGGATTTATCCACCTGTAGTGTCTGGCCCAGTAATGTTTGTCCCCTTGTGATGTATGAATTGCTGTAGTAATTAAGATGCACACCTCCGGATGGAACTAGAAGAAACCATCCTGAGTGAGGTAACCCAGTCACAAAAAGACAAACATGGTATGTACTCACTCATATATGAATTTTAGACATAGAGCAAAGGATTACCAGCTTATAATCCTCTTCACCAAAGAAACTAGGAAACATGAAGGACTCTAAGTGATAAATGCTCCCCAGGAATGGAAGTGGCATGAACTCCTGAACTAATTGGGAGCATGAGGGTAGGGGGGAGGGAGCTGCTACAATAAGAGCAAGAGAAGAGGAGTAGAGGAGAGGAAATGGAGGGCCAGAAATATTGAGTTGGGGGAAGAATAGAGGAGAGAGAGCAGGATGAGAGATATCATATCAGAGGGAGCCACTATAGGTCCGAGAAGAGATCTGGAACCAGGGAGATCTCCAGAGACCTACAAGGATGACACGATCTGACAATCCAGGCAATGGTGGAGAGGATAACCTAAAAGCCCTTCCCCTAAAATGAGATTGATGACTTCTCTTTATGCCATTCTAGAGCCCTCATCCAGTGGCTGATGGAAGCAGAGACAGATATCCACAGATATACATTGAGCTGAAATTGGGAATTTAGTTGAAGAGAGGGAAGAATGAAGAGCGAAGGGGTCTGTACCAGGTTGGAGAAACCCACAGGAACAATTGGCCTGAACAAGGGAGAGCACATGGACCCCAGATGCTGTCAGGGAGGCCAGTACAAGACTGATCCAGACCCCTGAACATGGATGTCAATAAGGAGGCCTCTGCACTCCAGGGAGCCTCTGGTGGTGGATTAGTATTTTTCCCTGGTGCAAGAAGGGACTTTGAGAGCCCATCCCACGTGAAGGGTTACACTCTGGCCCTGGACACATGGGGAAGGGCCCAGGACCAGCAACAGGAAGCCCCTGTTGAGGGCCCTACCCTGCCTGGGGAGTGGTGGGTGGATGGGGTGGAGGGTAGGCTGGGGTGGGGGAGGAGGGATGGGGGTGAGGGGAGGGAGAGGGAGAAGGGACTTACATGTGAAACAAGCTTGTTCCCTAATTAGAACTAATAAATAAATTTAAAAAAAGATGCACACCTCCTTTTGTTCTTTGGCATTTAAATATTATAAGCCTTGGATAGTTTTTAAGCAAGGCAACAAAAACCTTCTGCAAATGAGTTCACTTTAGGAGGAAACAAAAAAAAATATGTCGGCAAGGAATAAACTATGATTTTGTCAAAGACATGCAAACTATCTTTGCTTTTGCTAAATTCATGTTTTCATTTGTCAACTAATATGTGAACATAAAGTCTTTTGTAATATTCATTTTGGAGATTGACCAGCAATATTATTATAACACTCTCATGGCATTAAGAAATAATGTTCAGATCCAGGGGAAAAGATGTTTAAAAAGGATGTAGACTTATGTAAAGTTTATTTCTGGATTAAATTCTTAAATTCTGTTAATTTAAAATCCAGGCTGGGATTATAGTTTATTTGGTAAAGTACTTTAATCGCCAGAACCTAGATTAAAAAGGCAGGCATGGTGGCACTCATTTGTAATCCCATGTGGAGACTCATACCCATGGGGCTCGTTGGCTGGCCTGCTTGGTCTACTTGGCAAGGCCTTGACAGGCCTTCAAGAAACCCTGTCTCAGAAAAAAAATTGACTGTATTTGAGGAACATCTGAAGTTGTTCTCTGACCTCCACACTCACGTGCACTCATGTGTACCACCACACACATGAACATACACAAAAGTTTAAAGATTTATCTTGACGTAGGTGCATGTCTCTGTATGAGTGTATGCCACATATGTGTTGTGCCTGGGGAGATCTGGGCATCAGATCTCCTGGGGCTGGAGTTACAGGTAATTGTGACCCTCTCAGTGTGGATGCTGGCAACTGACCTAGGGTGCTTTGGAAGAGCAGCAATTGCTCTTAACTGCTAAGCCATCACTCCAGCACCCCTCCCCAAAGAATTGTGGCAAGTACTTTGGCATTCACTTGAACACCTGTGGCTTTCCTCCCCATTTGTCATGACCAGGTGGTTGGGGCACTGACTTAAGATCTAAGGGTGGTTTCTGAACAGTCCAGGTCAATGACCAGGAACCCCTTTCTTCTGACTCTAGGAATTAGCAACTCAGTTCTAAGTCAGTCAGAACACAGCCTTCGCCTGGCCACACTGACTGGTTCTGGAGTACATCTGCAGTCACACTGGGCCAATGAGATGAGTGGGGAGTCCTGAGAGCCTTCTTGAGAATGTTTTCTTGCTCCTAAGAGAGAAGCAGAGGACAAGCCCCACCCCCACCCCCATCTCTGGACATGTGCTCCTTGGGATACAAACCCTGGGATAATTCTAGTGATATCAGTTTTCATGCTAGAGGCACTGGTATGTAGAACTGGATTCAGACAATAGCATCTCCATAAAGAGTAGTGGGATATTACTGAAGGTCACCCAGAGTTTATTCAACTATTGGTGCTTTTATGGATGCCAGCACACTTTTTTTTAAATCATTTAAGCCATTCACACTGGGCACCGGTGCTATACCCAGGGTGTTGCTGACCAACACTGGTCATATCAATTCCCTTGGCATAATTGTAATGTTATAATAATGACATCACAAAACTATACACCTGAGATCATCATTATCTGCTTAACTCAATGGATAGGAAACTAAGACACAAATCAGAAAGGGTCAGAATTTCTCTCCCTCATTCCCTAAGCAGCCTTCTGTTGTGTATTTAAATAAATCATCTGAGATATAAGGAGCTTTCTGTGTTCAAGTCCATCTTAGGGTACTTGCTAGCCTGAGCCCAAAGAAGAAGAATTTACTGGGTAATTCTGGAAAATGACCCAGACATAGTTATTTCTAGAATCCATGGGAACCCAGTACTTTGGAAGGGTCTTCTTTATGTCTAAATGTGATCTTTTAATGAATAGGCTAATTAACAGAAGCTTTAAAATGAAACACAAATGGCCAATAACTATTTTTAAAAGTGTTGAATGTCCTTAGTCATCAGGGAAATGAAAATTAAAACTACTTTGAGATACCACCTCACCTCAGTCAGAATGGCTATCATCAAGAACTCTGACAATAAATGTCGTGGGCATCAGTGTGGAAGTGTCTGTCTCAAAACACATAAAGTAGAACTACCATACAACCCAGCTATCGCATTCTGTGCATATACTTACAGATCTCCACATCCTACCACAGAGATATTTGCATATACATGTTCATTGCTGTTTTAGTCACTAGATCAAGGAAAGGGAACCCACCTCAATGCCCATCAACAGATAAAGGACAAAGAAAATGTTCATATACACAGTGCAACTTCAGCCAAGTATGTGCATACAGATAACTTCTGCTCTCACAGTGGCTGGCTTCAGTAGTCACGTTCATGTAACAGTTGTAAGTGGCATGCTCCTCCAAGCAGAGGAGGATGGGAGCAGATTTCCAGTGCTGAAAACATGCAGAAATATTTCCCCCACAGCACTGCAGAATTTCACGGCTTAAGACAGTTGTCAAGGGACGCTTTGGGGCTTTGGCACAGGCATCCAGGGACAGAATTCCTCCTTTTGGAACTGAGGAGTTCACACCACTCTGAGACTGACTTGGGGACAGGCCTCTCCCAGCTGGTCCTGTTGGGGGAATCCCAGCTTCTAGAATGTTGGAACTGCTTTCAAGAGACAAGAATTTCAGAGACGCAGAGTTGCTGTCCATGAAGCACGCAATCTGTCACAAGCATTCTGTTTTAAGAAAGATGAAACTCCCAAACCTCCCAGCTCCAGTGGAAGAGGCTGACAGGAAGGATCTGACAGGAAGAACTTCCCCAGGTCACATGCCCAGGTCTGGCCACTAAATGGGAACACTCTGCTAAACAATAGAGGCAGGAGGGTTTTCTGGTCAGAAAGAATGATGCAATAAACAAGGCATAGGCTGGAAAAAGCAAATGCCTTCCCCTGGGTATAATAGATCTCCCCAGACATTCCATCCTGAAGAAAGCTTAATTAAATTTAATGGTCAAACCTTTCTCGGTGCTAGGAGGCATTTTAATGTGGTATTTCGGCTCTGGGTGGACAAAAATCAGTCTTCCTTGACTCACTGCTCTCTCTTTGAAATGAAACAAAATTCCTGGTTAGCACCATAACTCTCACGATGGCCCAGCATCCTTGTATCTGCCAAAAAGCCCCTGAAGACACCTGAGAGAGACACCACACAGACCTGGGCTGCAAAAGTCTGAGGGGAGCTCCCTATGGGATAGACATTGGTATCCTGATCTTCTTAGTGCTTCCAGGTGTCTAGCTTAGGGTCTGGTGTGAATGTTATTTGATACATAAACAAAAAGAGGAAAGTCGGGGGGAGGGGAATAATCAGGGAAGGAAAGAATGAAGACAAGAAAAATCCACTGGCCAAGAAGAGCTATAGGTAGAGAATGTTGTGTCTCAGGTAGAGGCAGAAGATGATCTAGAGGAGGATGCTAGGGAACTCCTCCCCGTGCTCCCGTATTGATCAGGCAATACTTCTCCCATCCTCAATCTGTGCTGCTCCTCAAGTCACCCCTGGGACTCAGGAAAGTTTGGCTTCACTTCAGCTGGGTTTACTTGACTGAAGTTAATTCCATCCTCCTGCCACTGATTGGTTCGAGAGTGATCACATGAACTGACTGTGTCCACAGAATGCAAAGCTGGTTTGCTAGCAGGTCCTGGGAGAATCCCCGGAAGTGACTGACTCCATTGTTTTAAAATCCAGAAGTACTGCTTTCTGTGACAGGTCTGTGATGGGTTTGTTGGCCAAACCTCACTTTGTCTATATTCATGCTTATGCGAAGGAAAGGTGAAAGCTCTGCTTCTGGTTGTGACTGGGAACTGTGTGGTGAAAAGAAAGGGTTAATAAGAATTCTCATCGCTGGGCCATCATGGCACATACCTTTAATCCCAGCACTTGGGAGGCAGAGGCAGGCCCATCTCTGTGAGTTCAAGGCCAGCCTGGTCTACAGAGCGAGTTCCAGAACAGCCAAGGCTACACAGAGAAACCCTGTCTAGAAAAACCAACAATAATCACAATAAAAGCATTCTCATCTCACACAGTTCTAACGGAACTGCTGGGACAATAAGATGCAAAGTGACTTCAAAGGACAGGAAATGCAGCATCACAAGTCCCACCCCACCAGTTAAAGCAGTATGGCTATCTCCACCTGACCCAACTGCACTCCCTTCCTTGGCTTGTCAGCACACTGCCTGGTGCCAATAGCTGATGTCTCAAATAAACATTTCACTTCACCATGCATTGATGACCTCACTCAAACTTTATAGCCCTTATTCCTTGCTGTCTGAATCTAAAATGGAGTTAGAGTGGCTTACACTAAAAGGCATGACATAATGAAGTAGTAAAAGTGCAATGTAAATGAGGAAGGTAGGAATTTATTGTACCAGAGAAAACAATGAAAAGCTAAAATGACTGAACCAGAACTGAGTTCTGAGTCAGAGCAAAGATGGGAACTTTCGGTTGTTTGCTTCTAGCCCTCTGAGACAGATTTCTGCTCGATGGCTCAGGCTGTCCCGGAACTTACTATGTAGGCCAGGGGAGCCTCACACTTGTTGCAATCTTCCTACCTCAGTTACCAAAGTACTAGGATTATAGGCCTGAGGCATTGTGTTCAGTGAAGAAGTGATCTTAAAAAAGATTTATTTATTTGTTATGTATACACTGTTCTGCCTCCATTCCAGAAGAGAGCACAAAGATTTCATTACAGATGGTTGTGAGCCACCATGTGGTTGCTGGGAATTGAACTCAGGACCTCTGGAAGAGCACTCAGTGCTCTTAACCTCTGAGCCATCTCTCCAGCCCAAAGAGTTACAAAAACATATGAGATATAACTCCCACCCTCAAAGGATTTCCAAGATAAAGGTGAGACACGTCTATTTGAAATGATTGTAACATGGTCATTTTGGGTCCAATACATGTAGTATGTTATCTAGAAAAAAGTCTACATCAGCAATGAGGGGGGAAAGATCAGTCCTAGCTTTGAAAAGTTTCAGTGAAAGAAGGGATATTTGACTGGGGCTTGAGTGGGACTGGAATTAGACCATTGGAAGCACGTGATAGCTAGAGCAAGAACACAGCATAGTTAAGAAAGGGTGAGTGGCATTCCTGCTGTGATGGTGACTGTCAATCAGTGAGAATTAGAGAAAGCAAGCCATGAGGTTATCGAGTGGCTTTGGGGTCAGCTGGGTGCCAGGCTCTGGATTTAAAACCTCATTCTGTAGGAAATGAGTAAAAGCTGCTGGAAGTTTCTTAGTAGGAAAGTGGTGTGAACATAGCTGTTGACTGAATAATCCATATGGGTGGTGCCTCTCCCAGGATAAGAATTCAAAGTGTGGTTGCGTGATCAACTAGTACATTTCCGTCAGAAACTTACCCTTCTCCTGTGCCATTCTGCGTTCACTTGACAATTTTTCATCACATTGATTCTAAGTCAGTTATTCCCAAAGACAGAAATTCATCATCTTCCCCTTTATGATTTCCTCCTCTGTCATCAAACACATCAGTAGGCATGAGTTTTATCATAATTCAATTCACGCCTTCCACCCACCTTAATTACATGCATTTCCACTTGATAATAATTCATGGAAGTATTCTACAAGACCAGGAAGTTAAACTTCTCTTTGACTTGGCAAATATTTAGGGAGAATTCCTACACAGATACACATTAGGAAGTTGCCTTGTGTTGTCTTTCTATGAGTATGAGGAAGGCATTGAGCCAGTGAAGGCCCAGGATTCTTCCACTGGGTGGGACTATGGAACTCAGCTCTGGAGGCTCCGTTGGAACCGACCTCTGGCATGTGGTGAAGGCAGGAGCTCTGAAAAGGATTTCTTGTCAGCAACTATCACAAAGAACTTTGCTTCTGCTCACCCAAGGCATTAACCTTGATACCAGTTACTACTAGTAAGGACCACATGAGTTGAGATTGGTCGGTTGTTCAGGAGCGGGATCCTAGGGTACATCTTGCTTGCCTCTGAATTGCCCTCTACTCCTCAACTTGGTTTGATACTTGATCAACCATCTAATCTAATGTTAGAGAAAGTGCTCTGAATAACCATCCCTCGTTCCTCCAGGCTGAGTCAGATGCCCACCCCTCCTCTGTGTGATCATACAATAGTTTGTGTATTTCTCCATAATAGTATGACCAACAATGGTAAGGAAACTATCCTGTCTTCCTACTGATTCTATAAGAAATGCCCTTTTTATTATCTTCATTTTAGTGATGAAGAGGATGAAGCCAAGCACAGTTAAGTGACTTTTCCAATGTCACATAGCCTAGGAGTACTAGAAAGGGCTTGCTTTCACACCTCTTGGCTTGGAGCCTTATCCTTAAGCTCTTTGCTATAATTTTACATGACTTCTGTATGTACATCCATGTTCCTTCATCTCTTCCTCCACCTCTAGTTTCTGAGGATCCTATGTTGTAAATAGCAGGTGTCAACCCGCCAAAGGCAGCTGCATGGGTGAGGACTTGAGATCAGTGACAGTTTCCTCCTGGAATTCACCAGTTTGTAGACAACCTGAATCTTAATGCTTAATTTCTGAGGGCACATGCCCACCCAAGTCTTTATTCAAGTGAGAACAACTGTTATCTTCCCTCTGCTGCCTAGCACTGCTCTCTGCCCAGTGGCACAGAAGCCCAGACCTTGGATCTGGGCTACAGCAGGACCCTCACTTATATGGATGAATTCCAAGGGAATTCTTACTACCACTTGCTTCCTGCTTCAGTGGTTCTTTAATATGGCAGCAGGGCAGTCACAACTCTAAGTTTCATGATTTGTTTAAGTCTAAGCTATAGGAAACAGACAAACTGAAGAGTGAGTTTTCTTCCAAAGATTCCAGATAATCAGTAAAATCTATCAGGGAATATTTTTGTCCCCTACCGAATCTCACAGTACTTCCCATGTAGAAAGGTCATGTCCTCAGCACAGGGCTTTGTGCCTTCTACATGATGGCATGAAATAGAAAGACATGGTTGGTTTGAGATTGAAAGCAGGGTTCCTCTCAGGAGGAGAGTTTCCTTAGGTCCTGAGGATGATGCCCTCTGAGTCAGCAGAGCATTCTGAGTAGTGTGACAAACAGAAGGACAGAGAGCATGGTCAAGCAACAAACAAGAAGTTAGGAGTTGGCAGAGAGATGTACATGGGAGAGAAAGAAGGCTATAACCAACCTAAAAACACAAATAGTTCTCCTTTAAGAAGAGTGCTACTGAAGAATCACTATGTCGTTTTGTTTTTTTTGGTTTTGTTTTTACTGAACTGTGAGGTTTTCTCTTCATTATCTCAAACAATTCAGATTCAGGAGGACGCTTTCTACTTCCAGAGACTTTGGTCAGGAGAATTCTGGAGAATAAAGAAAATAGTATAATGCCCAGTGGGGTGACCCAGAGTAGCGAAGGGGTGGTGACTATGAACTAGAGATCAGTATCTTGCTGTAGAATTCCAATCAGAGATGTTTGTGTAAGCCTGCTTTACTCTAAGGCTCACCTGAAGGGACTGAGAAGAACAAGTTTCTTCCCGTGTGTAGGTGAAAGCTTTTAACATAGACACCCACAGGGCCAGCCCCAGCTCCTGGGGATGTGCGAATATCCATGCAGCTGAGATTTGAATTAAAATCCATGAGATGCTCTTTAGATTTCCCTGCTGTTTATTTTTCCTTTTTAATATAAAATAGATCATTTCCTGGGATTATAACAGTTTTGATTTCTAGGATTCTGGAAAGTGCAAAGGAGGGTGAATGTAGAACTCGTTTGCATTCTCTCCTCAAAAAGAGATCCAGTGTGTTTTAAGGATATGTTGAATTTGTTTACAACTTCTCCCCCTCAAAAGGAGATTAGTGTGTTTTAAGGATGTTTATGTGTTTTCATTGAGCCAGGGTCCCCCTATGTAGCTTGGGCAGATCTTGAACTCACAGTCCTCCCTAGTGCTAGGATTACAGGTATAGCTCCCTTATACCTGGTGCTAAAAGAGAAGTTCTTGACTTGGGAGAATCCCGGTTTTTAGAATTGGAGTTGGATATCAGTGTGACACAAGAAGCAAATGATTAGCTTACGTCTAACCTGACTTTTTGTACCTTTTCCTGTGCAAAGGGAGACAGAGGAGATAAATCTTGAGTTGATGATCTGCACTGCCAGAGGATAGCTATTCATCAGTACTCTGGTTAGAGAAGGTCCTGTATTCTCAGCCCCCAGTGCTCCACTTGAGGATCTTGGTTTGATTGTAGGTTTCTGTTTTTTTGTTGTTGTTGTTTTGTTTTTTTGTGTGTGTATGTGTGTGTAGTCTGTGTGTCTGTCTTTCTTTCTGTGTATCCATGAGTGTGTATCTATGTGTGTGTATCTGTTTGTCTCTATGTGCATCTGTATATCTGTGTTTGTATCTGTGTGTCTCTCTGTGTATCTCTCTCTCTCTCTCTCTCTCTCTCTCTCTCTCTCTCTCTCTCTCTCTTCTCTGTGTGTGTGTGTGTGTGTGTGTCCATGCTTGTGGGCTTGTATACATGTATGTGCCAATGCCTGTGGAAGCCAGAATTCGACTTTGCTTGTCTTACTCTATCACTATCCATTTTATTCTTTGAGACTAAACCTGGAGCTCACCATAGTGGTTACTGTGTGACCCCTGTCTCTCTCCTCAGAACTGAGACACAGGTTTTATCCACTGAATCATCTCCCCAGCCCTGGGATGAGAGTTTTGACACTTCTGTTTCTTTCTTGGCACACTCTTCTGTCCTGGAGTTTGAGTGGTGATGTTTTAATGAACGAGCAGGAACAGGGGGGTTTTAAAGATAAAACCAAACCCCTGAAAATAAGTTGCCCCTGGGAGTTCTGAGGTTTGTGAAACTTCAAGAGTGAAAGTAAAAGATTCATGATTTTCAGGAGCTTTTCTTTTCCTCTTCTCCCCAGCCTGTTCTCCTATTCCCCATAGTCCCCAACAGTGATTCGTCCTGGGTATTAGAAGCTGTTTGGTGACAACCCCAGCTGAGAGAGACAGGAGACAAGACACAATAAGCATTTCAGAACACATCTCACAATGTGATCATCAACATGTAATATGAGCCCGGCTTAGTTAAATAAAATGTGAAAGCCATATTAACGACCCTTTCGGCTGTCCAACATAGCATTTTATTTTCCTTTCCAAGAAGGCAGAGCAGAGGGCCAGCAAATAAATTATAGATGAAACCTCCATCATATGTTTATAAATACACTAACATTAGCATTTTACTTCCTCATAAATCTGCAGCAAACATTCAGGCATAAGATAGAAAGCCCTGTAAAACAATGATATATTCTCTGCTCGCAGGCACTGACTAGTGGCCCATTCACTACTGGCTCCGTTCTTTGAACACGCTCCCTCCGCTCATGCCCCCTCATTTAAAATCCATTTTAATTTAAAGATGCACAAGGCAGTGCTCGTGGTACATTTACTCAGCCTAGTTATACATCATGGAGCAAGGAAAAGAAAATTGTTTCATCTAGAGATACGGTTCAATGTGGTCACCACTGAACAGTGGAGTAATTACCATATCAGGCCCACTCAAAATGCACTCAGGGTGTTCTGTGACCTATCATCTGCTAATCTGCATAGTGAAGTATAGCTTCATAACTATAAATTGCTGACTTAATTAAAACCAGGACCTTTCTGTCATTTAATTACAGGGAGAAAGGTTATTGCTTAAATGCAATTTTCCAAATGTGATTTCTTAACAGTTATTAACTGCTTCACCATCATTTATTGTTTCAGATTTTTCAATTTGAAAATACTCCCTGTGACAGAAGTAATGACTTCATGAAAAACTCAATCTAGAGGGAGGCCAGCCAGCCCATTTGTTTCTCATAAGTGAGCCGACGGGAAACTGGAAAATGTCACCGGGGGATCCTGGGATGACTCTTACTCTCAGGGAGTAATTAAAACCCAGGAGGTTGTAGCAAAGATGGGGTGAGGTTTGCAGACATTTTAAAGGTGATACCTCCCTCCTACCCTAGCAGGCAGGTGTGTTTGCCTTTTAAAATACAAATGCAATTGTGTGTGGCCAGGAACTTAACCCTGGACTGTGCTCAGGTCAGCGAGTGGTAGTGTGAGCTGAAAGGGGACACAGGACCACACCTCATGTCTGCCTCCAACTAACCATCACTTGAGTGTATACATGCTCTTGGTAATGTATTTCTGCACTTAGAGTGTAGATCTCTCCCAAGAATGTAGATCCACTCCAAATTTGGACCTGGTAGAGAGCCACACCATGAAAAGAAAAGTTAAATGTTCTTATTCCTATACCCTGTTTTAATGCTTGAATGGCTGTGTCTTCTCTTTCTCTATGTATTATTATATGTGGCCTGGAAGTTACACACATGAATCCCAGTGACCAGTGAAATTGGCCAATCATCTGATTGGCCTGCACAACTTAGTACCTGACAGCTCATACCTTCAGTGACAGGAGGTTTACATACTATGTCAATTCCTGTGGCTGCCAATGGAGACCTGTGACACTGTAGACAGTCTTCACTTCATGTTCACTTCTAGTTCCAGTCAGATCCAGACGTTTGCTGTGGAAGAATACCTGCTCCTTCCCTAGCCCCAACAGCTCTATGCTAAAATGAATAAACTTGCCAGGACCAGCAAGACCCCACACAGAAGCTGCTCTAAATTTTTGTTTTGCCTTGGAGAGGGTTAAAGCTGAAGTTGTTAGATGAAGAAGCAAAAACTCTCCAAACTTCAGTGTTTTGTAGCTGTTTCTCTTGGCTTTATTCATTGTGGCAGATACATAAAAATGAGTAATGGCGACATCATGAAATCTTAATCAGATTATTAATAATCCCTATGCTCTCCGTCAGCAACGTGCTTTGCAGTTTTCAGTGATTTCAGTTCACTTTACTGATTTCAGTTCAATTAAGCAAATATTTTAGTAACTCAAATACCAGGAAGCCAGGACTCCTAGACCACAGTCAATCACGGGTAGTCATCTGCTTCTTAACCCAGTTCTAGAAGGCAGAAGGGAAAAACAAGGCCATACTTACAGCACCACCTTTGCTTTTTTCCCTTTAATTGGGTCTGTTGTTTGACTTTCTTAAACATGTATGCCATGTATTCTGATTGCTGTCTCCCCAAACTCTCTCTTATAGTCCTCCCATCCCTCCCAGTCCCTTGCTCAGATCCATGACTTCTGGGTTCATTTTGTGACCCATTTAGTTTAGCCACCCACCTGTGTGACCATTGGATTGGAGAGTACATTGGAGTCTGGTAGGTACACAAGAAAATGCCATGATTTTCCACTACCTGAAACAATTAGTAGGATAGTTGAACAGTGAGGGGTTGAACCCCCCACCCCATCACCAAATCCCTCCTCCATTGGTGTTTGACTGTTGACAGGCCTTTTCTTATACAGACCCAGTGCAGGCTCTGTGGCTACCGTGAGTTCATGATTGCAATGGCTGTGTCTTGCCCAGAAGGTGACATTTTGTAATTTTGTACATTTTGTAGCTTTTTGCTCTCTCTCCCTCTCCCTCCCTCCCTTTCCCCCCTCTCTCTATCTTTGGTAAGAAATACATTCAAATTTGATCAAAGAGAGGGAGTTCAGTGTAACATCCAGAGCCTTCAATGAACACATCAACAGCCAAACTCCAGCCCTTCTTCAAGTGGACCAAACTCCAGCTCTTTTTCAAGTGGGCCAAACTCCAGCCCTGCTTCAAGTGAACAGGACCAGGAAAGCTGAGGCTCAAGCATGCTTTGTCTTGGTAGAGCATATGGCCTCCAATTACCTCTGCTGCTCTGTGGACTACTGTCCTAGTCAGGATTTCTATTGCTGTGATAAACTACCATGACCAAAAGCAACTTGAGGAGGAAAGGGTTAATTTCATCTTCCAAGTGACAGTCTATTATAAAGGAAGGCAGGACAGGAACTCAAGCAGGGCAGGAAGCTGAAGAGAGGATTTGAAGCAGAAGCCATAGAGGAATGCTGCTTACCGGCTTTCTCCTCATGGCTTGTTCAGCTTGCATCCAGGACCAGTAGGCCAGGGATGGCACCGCCCACAGTAAACTGGGCCCTCCCACAACAAACTTCAATCAAGAAAACATACCATAGGTTGCCCACAGGCCAATCTGGTGGGGGAATTTTCTCAGTTGAGGTATTCATTCTCAGATGACTCTAACCAGCACAACTACTTCTTCTTCTTCTTCTTCTTCTTCTTCTTCTTCTTCTTCTTCTTCTTCTTCTTCTTCTTCTTCTTCTTCTTCTTCTTCTTTGTTTTTTTTGTTGTTGTTGTTTTTCGAGACAGGGTTTCTCTGTGTAGCTTTGGAGCCTATCCTGGCACTCGAGCTCTGGAGACCAGGAAAGCTTCTTTTTTTCATATTTAAATATTTCTTTATTAGAACCACCCATGGCAAGAAAGCCAACTCAACATGTGTGCCCCAAATGAATCCTGTCGCCAGTTTTTCTGGCATAATCAGAACACATAACCTTTATTTCATGCAAAAATTGTCTAATTTTTCAAGGCTTATGAAATCTTATATATTTAAAGCAAAGACCCACTTTGGAGAATACCACATATATTTCCTTATGGGACTTTTATGCCAAATATCTGCATAACAGCTACTAAATCTTTAAAAACATGGAAGAAAAAATCCTATAGTCTTTGAAACTCAGAAGCCATATAAATATGTCAGCATATACTGCACTAAAAATGTTTAGATTAGGAATTCAAAGTGGCTTGCAATGAAATATTTCAATAACTTTTTCCCATAAAATTACAGATATCCACAATGAGCAACTCAAGATCTTGCATGTTTTCATATTTGTAAGGAAATTCTTGTCCCGTTAAACCAGGGACATCGTTGGGTCAGAGGCTGAGTTATTGGGTTGCCACTATTTAATAATAAATGCACCTTGTTATTTCTTACTACATAAGTCTAGCAAGTATTTTATGCCATTTTTTGCAGATTTTTTTTATTTGAATTAGAAACAAGATTGTTTTACATGACAATCCCAGTTCCCTTCTCGCTCCCGTCCTCCCCTACCACTCCCCCCCCCAACTAAAACCCTACCTATCATATATCCTTTCTGCTCCCCCTGGATGGTGAGGCCTTCCATAGGGTGTCATCAGAGTCTACTGTATCCTTTGGGATAGGATACCCCCATGTGTCTTGGCTCAGGTAGTATTCCTCTATGTGGAATGGGTTCCCAAAGTCCACACCTATGCTAGGGATAAGTACTGAACTACTACATGAGATCCCATAGATTTCCGAGGTTTCCTCACTGAAACCCATGTTCCCGGGATCTGGATCAGTCCCATGCTGGTATCCCAGCTATCAGTCTGGGGAGCAAGAGTTCCCCGATGTTCAGGTCAGCTGTTTCTGTGGGTTTCACCAGCCTGGTCTGGACCCCTTTGTTCTTCACTCATTCTTCTCTGCATCTGGATTCCAGTTCAGTTCAGCGATTAGTTGTGGGTGTCTGCTTCTACTTCCACCAGCTGCTGGATGAGGGCTATTGGGTGGCATATAAGTCAGTCATCAGTCTCATTATCAAGGGAGGGCATTTGAGGTAGCCTCTCCTCTGTTGCTTAGATTGTTAGCTGGTGTCATCTTTGTAGATCTCCAGACATTTCCCTAGTGCCTGATTTCTCAGTAAACCTAAAATGTCTCCCTCTGTTATGGTATCTCCATGCTTGTTATCTTCTATTCTTCTCCTGACTCAACCTTTCTGCTCCCTCATGTCCTCTGCATCCCTCCTCTTCTCCCCTTCTCATTCTCTTAGCACCCTCCCCCCTCTTCCCATGCTCCCAATTTGCTCAGGGTATCTTGACCCTTTCCCCTTCTCCAGGGGACCATGTATGTCTCTCCTAGGGTCCTCCTTGTTTACTAGCTTCTCTGGCAGTGTGGGTTGTAGGCTGGTAATCCTTTACTCTATGTCTAAAATACACAAATGAGTGAATACATACCATGTTTGTCTTTTTGTGATTGGGTTATCTCGCTCGGAATGGTTTCTTCTAGTTCTATGCATTTGTCTGCAAATTTCAAGATTCCATTGCCATTTTTTCCTTCTGAGTAGTACTCCATTGTGTAAATGTACCACATTTTCACTATCCATTCTTCGGTTGAGGGGCATCTAGGCTGCTTCCAGTTTCTGGCTATTACAAATAGTGCTGTTATGAACATCATTGAACAGATGTCCTTGTTGTATGAATGTGCTTCTTTTGGGTATACCCCTAAGAGTGGAATTGCTGGATCTTGTGGTAGACTGATCCCCATTTTCTTGAGGAGTCGCCATACTGATTTCCAAAGTGGCTGTACAAGTTGGCACTCCCACCAGCAGTGGAGAAGTGTTCCCCTTTCTCCCCATCCTCTCCAGCATAAACTGTCATTGGTGTTTTTGATTTTAGCCATTCTAACAGGAGTAAGATGGTATCTCAGAGTTGTTTTGATTTGCATTTCCGTGATGGCTAAGGATGTTATACACTTTCTTAAGTGTCTTTCAGCCATTTTAGATTCCTCTATTGAGAACTGTCTATTTAGTTCTGTACCCCACTTTTTAATTGTATTGTTTGGTGTTTTGGAGACTGGCTTCTTGAGTTCTTAGTATATTTTGGAGATCAGCACTCTGTCAGATGTGGGGTTGGTGAATATCTTTTCCCAGTCTGTGGGCTGCTGTTTTGTCTTGCTGACTGTGTCCTTTGCCTTACAGAAGCTTCCCAGTTTCAGGAGGTCCCATTTATCAATTGTTGATCTCGGTGTCTGTGCTACTGGTGTAATAATGTTCAGGAAGCAGTCTCCTGCACTGATTAATTCAAGGGTATTTCCCATTTTGTCTTCTAGTAGGTTCAGTGTACCTGGATTTATGTTGAGGTCTTTGATCCATTTTGACTTAAGTTTTGGCCAGCACAACTTCTTAATCTTTTCTTTTCTTTTTTTCTTTTTTTTTGGGCCATGTCCCCTACCATCTCTTTTCATTCTCCACAAGGCAGTCATTTTGGATCTTCAATTACACCATTTACTACCAGCCTCTGTTTCTTGGTCACATTCCCAGAAAAAGCCAAGTTTATTGTTTAAGATTGCCCCTGTTTAAGGAAAAGAACAAATTATGGGTCACTGAATTGGTGTGTCTTAGGACAGAGCAAGCAATAGCAGAATGATCTAGGAGATCAAGAAAATCAAGAATTATGCTCTTTAGGGGCTGGGGAAATGGTTTGGCTGGTAAAGTGTTTGACACACCAGCGTGAGGATCTGAGTTTGATCCCTGTACCCAAGTAATATGGGCATGGCAGTGCATGGCCCACCACTGGAGAGGTGGAGACAGGAGGTTCCCTGAAACTTTCTGAACAGTGGGAGATGCTGTCTCTAAAACAGTTTCTTAAGGAACAACACTCAAGAATGACCTCTGACTTCCACACATGTGTATGCATGCACCAAAAGAACACATACCCACATGTACATACACGAATGTGTCTACAAGCACACACACACACACACACACACACACACACACACACACACACACACACACGTGAAAGAATTATGCTTCTTATTTAAAAAGCAAGAAAACTAATTCTTGCCAGCCTAGGCAATCTACTAAGGGTAGACTGAGCATTTTTGAGTTAAATCACATCTTTACTCTCTCCCAGTCAGGACCTCTCCTGGGGGCTAGACATACTTAATTCTCTTAAGCAAGAAGTAATTTTAAAATCTCCTCAACTTTTATTAGGTTTCATTCTGTCATTAACTATAGCTCCACCCTCCCCTTATTACTGACAAGAGCAGAAATCCTCAAGTCAAAGGAGAACTTCCATTGACTTAGAATGAGAAAGTAAATTACTTCCTTCTGGTAATTAGTACAAATAAACTTCCAATTTGTATTCTGTCATCTAATTAATTGACTATTGGTTATTAATATCACTCAATCAGAATGATAGAAGAAGACAATAACAATGACTAATACACATACAAGATTTTAATTTGGAAGTGGAAAATTGCTCTGTGTTTCTAAACTTTATTTTAACTTTATGTTTATGGGTGTGTTTTGCCTGCATATATGTCTGTGCATTGTGTGTGTGGTGCCCATGGAGGTCAGAAGAGGGTGCAGATCCCCCTGGGACTGGAGTTAAAGCAGTTGTGAGACATCACATGGATTCTGGGAATTCAATACTCTGTCTGCCTTCTGGAAGAGCATCCACTGATCTTAACCACTGATTCATCTTTCTAGGTCCTCAAAACTACATTTTTAAATAAATCAGATGCACAATAATGACAGAATTAATTTCATTCTTACTGAAATTGCTCTAGGAGGAAGAAAGAAATTATTTGACTCTCCACCACACTGTCCCCACCACTCACTTTAGGCTTTAGAGAACACACACACACACACACACACACACACACACACACACACACACACACACACGTTTTTTCTTTGAAATGGGGTCTTTCTTTGTATCCCTAGCTGTCCTGGAACTTACTATTCAGATTCAGATCAGTCTGGCCTTGAACCCACAGAGATCTACTTGCTTTTGTCTTCTGAGTGCTGGGATGAAAGGTGTGAGCCACCACGCCTAGCTCTATATTTTATTAAATAACTGGTTATTTTTAAAAATTATTGTCCAAGATGGAGTGTGTGGCATGCTAAAGGCAAGACAAAGACCATTGCTAGATGTGTATGCTTGCTTTTATTTCTGGTGTATGCATGTGTGTGTCCATCCATCTCCAAGTGCACACAGCCATTCATATTCATGCAGAGGCCAAGGTGCAAGGTGCATGGGTATCCTGGTCTATCACTCTCTGCCTTATTTCCTTGAGAGAGTCTCTCACTTAGACCTGGTCTTGCTGTTTTATCTAGACTGGAATTCAGGAAACCCTAGGGACCCTCCTGCCCTCACACCCTCCACCCCCAGTAAGGAGGTTACAGCCATAGCTTGCAGCCATGCCTAGCTGCTTTACATGGTTACTAGGAACTGAATTCAGGTCTTCAAGCTGGTGCAGCAAGCACTTTTACCATTGAACCCTCTCCTCAGCCTCAATATGAAGACATGTCTGTTAAGGTTGAACAATTCTGCTGACTGATGCTAGGTGGATTCTGTATTAATTCATGTTTGCCCCTGCATTAATCCCTTTCTGTCCCAGTGGTAAAACACTATGACCAAGGCACCAACTAGGAACCAAGTGTTCAAATGTCAAAGTCTATGGGGAGACACTTCTCATTCAAACCAGCATGGGTTCCCATCTATCAGTTTTTCTTGATGTCTTTGTAACAGCTTTATTCAGATATGATTTACACATTGCAAAGCCCACTCATTTAAATTCTACAGTCCAGTGGGACTAGGGCATGTAACTCAGTGGGAGAGTTCCTGATCAACAAGTCCTCCCTTTGATCTCTAATAGGACAAAAACAAACAAACAGATACTAATTTTTACTCTTGTTGAAGAAAAATTAGCAGTTGGAGTTTAAAGGAATTTCCAACCAAGTCCAAGCCAACCGCAAAATCACTTCCTCACTGAGAACACCCCCAAAAGGGATGGCTCTGCTCCTTGAGCTGTCCAGAGTAGAGTGAAAGGGGTCTCCGCTGCCTTGTGCTCTGAGGGAACTTGCCTGCTTTCTCTGGATGATACAAGCCTCAGGAGTGTGACTCTTAGAAATTCAAGCCACCAAGTGATCCACTATCTGAAAAGAAATACAATTAAATAGTTAAATATACATATAAGCACAGCTTTAAATTTTCAGCAGGGCCTTGAAAAGCCCAAGGATGAAAAGCAGTGCGTTTTGAATACACAGAAGAAGAGTCCGGAAAAGTTTTGCTCTCAGACTACACTTTATCCCGATGTGGAAGATGCTACTGTTTCTGTCTGCCTAATGTCACCTGGGCTCATCTTTGCTTACTGGTCATATGCCAGACAAAGCCCCTTACAACTACTGGCCAAAGAAGGCAACTGAGCCATTCAAAGCCAGTCAGTGTGTGTCCTTGAGGAACTTCTCAAGTATAAGAAAAACATGTCACACATTTTTTTTTACCTACTTAAAGACTATGCCACTGCAGCTCTTCATCCTTTTGACTCAGCTCTCTGTTTCTTCTCATTTCTCTGTTGAGACAGTGTCTCATTGTGTAGTCCAAACTGGCCTGGACATTGTGCTTCCCCTGTCTCAGCCTCCTGAGTGCTGAGATTACAAGCATGTGCCACCATGTAGGTCTGGCTGGGTCGTGAGGCGCTGCCATGCATTGTCATGTCCATTAAAGCATCCTTGGTCTGTAGTTAGGACATTTGAAAGGGTCACAGAATGCAGATTCAAATTTCTTTTACTTTCCATAATTCCACTCAATAGTTTTGGTTCTTGGATTTTACAATGGCCACAAGAAAGATAGTCCATTTTAAAGAGGCAGCAACAACAGGCAACTTTTTGAGACCAGGTGATTTGGGATTCAAAGGTATCAGCATATTTGTCTGCTGCTCTTGATGCATGTCCCTATAGTGTGGTTCCATTTAATAATCATTTGAAAGTATTTGTGGGGCTAGAGGAATGGCTCAGTGGTTAAGAGCACTGGCTACTCTTCCAAAGGACCCAGGTTCAATTCCCAGAACCCACATGACAGCTCACAACTGTCTATAATTCCAGTCCCAGGGGATCTGACGCCCTCACACAGTCATACATGTAGGCAAAACATCAATATGCATGAAATATAAAGAAAAAGAAAATATTCGTGTAAAATTTCTTCTCTCTTTACCAGAACATACACTGGGAGGAAGGATGCCTTATGTGTCTCATCCACCAATCTGGAAAATTAAGAGCAATTCTGAAGAGGTCCTTCACGAGGACTGATTATTTGTGGGAAGCCCTGCTCATTTGTTTGCTCTTTCTTTCTCTTCCTATTCTTTCTCCAACTCAAAAATAGTCAAGAGTCATTGAGGAGATATTTCAAGCCTGCAAACCTTAGCAGATAATGGTCCAACTCTCTCCATCATGCTGTTGAGAACAGACATTGAATCACACAGACTTCATCATTCAGCTCTGCCCAAGGCAGCAGACGCACAAACTGGCTGAATTGTTCTTTGTGTCCTCAGTTCCTGTTTGCTCGTTCACTTGCTTTGCTTTCCTTTGTTTGTTTTTTTGTTTTTGTTTTTGTTTTTCTGTTTCCAGCCAGACAAGCTGCGATCTGGTCTGTTTCAGTGTGGGGGTATTCATTAGTGTACACTTCTCGATATTTCCATCCCTGTGATCCAGCCAGAGCCGTCACAAGCTTTAACATTCTAAATACATGTCACTGCCACCATTGTCTCTTGTCACAATCCTCATCCCATGCTCCAATAATAAACTTCATTAGTGTCTGCACCTCCTTCCTCTACCTTTGAAACACTGTCTTCTCATGAAATAATTAGCTGTGCCCTGCATCCTATCACTTGGCTGGCTGACAGCAGTTGTGGGTGAGCTAAACAGTGAGAAAATGAAAATTTTTGGCAATTTCCATTATCGTCAATGGAGGTATTTACTTGTACAAATATTAAAGGTTATTTAAAGATGTACAGTGACTTCATTTCATTAGTGGTTTGTAGAAGGTAATAATTGAAAACAACTACCTAGCCTCATTAGAATAGATTAGCTATTCATTTTCTGAAAGAAAACTGCCATTTCTCCAGGCTGTGTTTTTCACTGCTTGCAATGGTAGAAGATGAAAACAAAAACCCATGAATATTTCAGAACCAGTTATTTTCAAATACTCTTACTGTCTAATGTAAATCAGACAATAGTCTATTGTTCTGGGAACCTGATTGAGGTGCCCAGTCAGATGAGAATGAAATGTCAATGATATCAACACCCACCAAAAAAAAAAAAAAAGTAGAAGTGGTTGCAGTTAAATTCCCTTGCCGGGTGGAGAGATAGTTCAATCCGTAATGTGTTTGTCACATAAGCATGAAGACCTAACTTCAGATGCCCAGAACTGGTAGCACAGGCCTATAATTCCAGTGCTAGGGAGGCAGAAGCAAGAGGATCTCTGAGACTCACTGGCCCAGTGGTCCTACCAAATTGGTAAGCTGTGGTTTCAGTGAATGTCTCAAAAAAAAAAAAGTACAGGGGAGAGAAAGTGAGGAAGACACATAACATCCACCTCTGGCCACACCCATGTGCACACCACATATGCACACAAATACACACTCATATACCAGGCACATATACACCATCTCCATTTGTTTTCTCAGTTAGTCTAATAAAAATTATAACGTGTACAAACACTTAATTAACTACAAGTTCATCCTCATGTTATAATGACCAGAACAAAAAGAAAAAGACAATGAAAAAATAATACGTACACTAGACTAAAGGATTGGAAATATAGTCTAGTGTAGCCATGTGATGGTTTGAAATAAAGATGATTAAAAGAATACAGTGTGAATGAATTTATATGGCCATGTGAGAATGTTCTCCCTATAACATAGGGTAAAAGCAAAGAATAAAGAATAGATGCATTATGGCAATATGAAAACTAAGCCCGATTGTTTGCATTGAAAAAAATATAAAAGGGAAGTAAATCTGGTGGTAACGTGGAAGGAGGATGGTTGCTGCTCTCATTCGTATGCTTTTATAATGAAAAGAACCAGTAATCTGCCCCTATTCAGACATCACAGCAATGACACCGAAGGCATGTTCTCTGGCATGGCTGCAACACAGAATAGCCATGGAGGCCCAGCACATTCACTCTTGTGCCTGAATACTGAAGTAAAGAGATGAAGATACAGTTGTAATGCTACATGGAAAGTTCTTTACGCTTCCACTGTTGGGTACCTTGGAGTCAATCCTCTACCCCATGACCTTTAATGCTATCCCAGGCAAAAGTGTCAGCAAGTTAAAGTGTTCCTTAAAAACCTCTCAGAAGATACTGTCTTTTCTAACAGTGAATTCCCAAGGGTTCTCTCAGCCTATATGTCAAAGCCTTCTCTCCCTTCCTAACCTCCCTACCCAGAAAAGTGTTTCAAACGAGACAGTCATTTTCCTCAGGTTGCTTTGCTGCTCTTAGAACACTGATTCAACCTCATAGGCCAAACTCGAGTCACTTTAGAACATTCCATCTAGGAAAAGAGTCTAGAGAAAAAAAGGGCGTGGCATTTTGAAGTCACAGCCCAACACTTCTACTGTGGCCCATCTCTCTCATTTCTAGTCTTTTTCTCCCACCCCCACCCCACCTGCCCCTCGACACCTCTCTTCACTTCTTTCTTTTGAGACAGGCTCTCACTATCTAGTTCTAGCTGGTTTGGAATGGTTCAGTGTTTAAGGACAAAAAGGGTAAGGACATAGGAGCTAAGTAACTGTCTGCCACTAAAATCATCTGTGAAGTGCCACAGGAAGACACATGGCAGCATCCACAAACCAAATGAATTGTGGTTTTTTTTTTTTTTTTTTTTTTTTGTATTTTTGTTTGTTTGCTGTGTTCACTTCCCCAGGAAGCATTTCCTGTAGTCCATATGCATTCAAAAACAGCCCTCCACAGCATTCTGAGATGTGGCCTTGGAGAAAGAGCACAGTTGCAGCAGGCAAAGCAGTAGGGAATTAAGAATGCTGGAGACTTTCCAGACCTGACCACATTGTCCACTAAGCACTTGCCCTGCTAAGAGCCTGAGCTCTGAAAAGGAAACTTCATGAAACTTGCAAGGGCCTGGCTCCTGTAGCCCTTAGGAATGAAGCCTCTGGTGAGCCAGAGTTGAGTGTGCCTCCAGGAGAGACAAAAGATCACCATCTTCATTCTATATTTAAAAAGCATTCACACAGGGCATTTGGGAGAGGTACGTGTGACTGCTACCATGGCCACTGCTGATATATTTTCCGGGGTGGGAGGCTCAGAAGAAATAGACTGGTTCGCTGGCGATTCTCTCTCTGCTGGAGAGAGGCCAGTTTGCCCAGATACTGTTCTGTATTCAGGTGAAGGGGCAGATGAGGCAAGCCATGCAAAGGTGGCTGCAGGGTGGCCTAAAGACCCCACCCTCAGACCTCTTCCTCCACCACAGTCTTTCCTTAGAGAATTATCTCTGAGGAAGTGCAAAGATCTAAGAGGCTGCTCAGTACAAAACACAACCCCTTCTAGTCTTCCTCAAAAACATCTTTTACCAATTTTGTTAATTTTGTTATGAGATATTTCAGCCTTAGTAAAAAGCTAAATATATTTTTCACACAAAAAAATGATATATTGGTGACTGAGGAAGGTACCTGACAGTGACCAAATGCCTCAGTATATACACTCACACACATGCAGGTGCGCCTGCTTACACAGCTACACACATAAAGATAGTTTAGTGAAGACCAGTGTGTTCATTAGCTGTGACCAATCGCAGCCCTTTCCTTGTCCCTGCAGGTAACTACCACCTTAGATTTGATGCATACTATTTCCAAGCATGGGATGTTGACTGAATGTATTCCCCAAGCACCTTCGCATCCTGTCTGTCTACTCTTACAGGCTGTGGTGGTTTGAATAGGAATGTCCCCATAGACTCATGTGTTTGAATGCTTGGCCTTTAGAGAGTGGCACTATTAGGAGGTGTGACCTTGTTGGAGTAGCAGTGGCCTTGCTGGAGGAAGTATGTCACTGTGGATGTGGGCTTTGAGGTCTTACATGCTCAAGCTATAACTTGTATAGAAGTCTCCTTCTGCTCTCTGTGGATCAAGATGTAGGACTCTCAGTTTGCAAACCATGTTTGCATGTACTATGTCCCACCATGATGATAACGGACTAAACCTCTGAAACTGCAAGCCAGCTCCAATTAAATGTTTTCCTTTATAAGAGTTGTGGAGGTCATGGTGTCTCTTCACAGCAATAGAAACCTTAAGACATAGGTCATTATTATTTTTCACCAAAGCCATTTGTTTGACATATACTGAGCACCTACTAGAGGCCATGAGCACAGTCTTCTAACCATATACTTGCCTCTAGTGTGTCAGTCTGTCCATCCTTCTCCCTCAATGACAGTCACCATATTCTCCAGTTCAAGTACTTCAGATGATTTCCTTTTACTTGCATGAAGTCTAAACTCTACATAAGAGCCTCCAAATACTTACAGAGATTTGGAAAGGTTTGGCCAAGGGTTAGGTGGGGACAAAGTTCCTGCCAGCCCTGGGATACAAGAGCCTCTGCACATGCTCACAAAGCTGCAATAGCAGGAACAGAGACTTCTCACATTAGCATGAGGAAGTCAGCAGCCTTGCTGACATCTCATCTCCAGGTTTTTGTATCCTTCTTTCTATTGCAGATGAGAGCATAATTTATCTAATCAAATCACTTTCTGTTTAGTCTTTTTAGTTTTTTGAAACAGAGTCTTGCTATGTAGCCCAGATTGGCCTTGCAGTGATCCCCCTGCCTAAGCATCCATCCCAAGGCCTAGGATTACACACACGCACCACAATGTCCAGCTCTTCTGTAGCTCTAGAATTATTTCTGGTGCATAACCACCCAACGAGGAACCACATTTCTTCCAATCTAGCATGGGACTTGAGATGACCCTAATAACCGTGACTATGTTAATAGGTTACTATTTCTTGGTACAGAGATAAAATGAGAGACACCTCTGCACTGACGTGATGGAGGATATCCTTCTGTATATATTTTTCTCTTATTGGTTGATGAATAAAACACTGTTTGGTCATTAGGGGCAGGAAGATAGGCAGGGCTAGGAGATGAGATTTCTGGGAAAGGTAGGCAGGGAGAGACCACAAAGGGACACCATGTGGAGGCAAGGAAGATAGGAAGCACCAGGTGTTCTCCAGTAAGATAAGGCCAAGTAGAAAGACATAGATTAATAGTTATAGGTTAATAATTAAGACAGAGCTAGCCAATAAGAAGCCCTAGTCATTGGCTAACAGTTTTATAGTTAATATAAGTCTCTGTGTGTTCATTTGGGGCCGAGGGCAGCGAGACCTGGCTGGACAAGAAACTACAGCAACACTGATGAGTCAGCAATAACATGGAGTGCCTGTGTTTCTTTGTTGTTTGTTTTGCCCTGATATGCTCTAGATGCAGTGGGGTTTGTATTGCCACTGATGAATAACAATCTTTGAGAAACTCCCACACAACCCTCCCCCTCTTTCTCTTCCATTGGCAGAATTTTCTTGTCCCGCAGTCATTCTCAAATAAACACACTGAAGCTTATATTAATTATAAATGCTCCGCCTATAGCTCAGGCTTATTGCTAACTAGCTCTTACAACTTAACCCATTTTTATTAATCTATGTGCTGCCCTGAGGCTTGTGGCTTTTACTTCTATCCCACTTTGGGTGTCCAACTCATTCTCCGTGTGACTGGCAATTCCTCTGACTCTGCCCTTCTTCATCCCATCATTCTAAGTTTGGCTTTCTCACCTAACTATTAGCCAGTCAGATTGTTTATTAAACCAATCATAGTGAAATATAGTCACACAGTGTACAGAAGAATTATTCCACAGCACTCTTCTTTCTTTCTCTCTGATTTTCTTTTTTGTTCTTAAACAGAGTTTTCACTCTGGCACCCAGGTGGGTCATGAGCTTGAAATCTCTCTACCTCAGCTTCTTCGGTGCTGTAATTACAGAATCCATTGGTTTTCCAGCAATCAGTACACTGGACTAAATGTATTTCCTGGTGAAGTATATATGTGGTGGGAGAGAAATGAGCCCTAACCCACTTAATCCCTTTTCCCCTCTTCTTGGCTGTATGGCTGGAGTAGAAACTATCAGTTTGAGCCTCAAATGCCTGTGTATACAAGAGCTGCCTGCCAACAACCTGAGAATTGAGCCTTAGAGAATTCACTTCAAATTGTCATGGGAGAGGGAACTAAGCTTTTATTTTATGAGCCACCTAGAGAGTTCATCTGTTACTAGAACTCAGTGCTCCTATCACAGTCCCTGAAGATTACCAGGGACTTGGTAAGATTAAATAGCTAACAGTTTTGCTATGGGTCAGGATCTTGATTAAGGTTGTGTTTGCTGTGTAACAAAACACATGAGAAAAACAGTTTTAGAAAACAAAGATTTATTTGGGATCACAGTTTCAGAGACTTCAGTCTGTGGTCAGCTGGCCTATGCCAAGGATATATATGTAGATATATATTGTCCAAAGGGCATGGCTGTTCACATCATGGTGGCCAGATTAGAGGAATAGTCTAGAGGTAAGACATGCTCCTTGAAGGTACACTCAGCCATTCGCTTCCTCCAGTGAGGTTCCGCTTGCTAATAGCCTATCCAGCTATTCTGTGTTAATCTATTGAAGAGGTCAGTGTCCTCCTGACTAGTCACCACTCAGTGTCACCTGGGAGCCTGCAGGAGGGTCACTTCTTACCCAAACTGTAATCGCTAACACACTATCTCACTAGTTAATCACAATAATCCTGTAAGATAAGCTTTGCAGTATGTTTTGTAATTGTACATTAGAGATATTTAACAGTATTCTGAAGTTTAAGAACTACGGAGCAGCAGAAAAGGACCGAATTCAGGTTTGGCCAGGGCCAAGGCCACAGCTGACTTCCCAAACTGTTCTCTTTTCAAGAGTTTTGTTTTAGATTCTCTCTCATTCTTCTGTCCCACCCCGTCGTCCCTTGATTCCCCTCTCACCTTGACACACACACCCCATTTCTCTCTTCCTTTCATCCAAGAAAGCATTCTGTAATGTAAAGGTACTGGAGCCAGGATTGAGTTTTTGGTTTCATTTCTTGCAAGTTGTAATTGTGTACTTGGCACACCATTTTCTTTCTCTGAGCCCCAGTTCTTGTGTCAGAATAGCAAATGGACCCACAATAATTTCTCACCTACATTATGCAATGACCATGGGTGGGGTTCAATGAAAATAAATTGCATCAAAAGCACAACATTCTGGGGAGAGCAGATGTTAATCTCTGTTTCCATCTTATATCCAGGCAGTCTGTGAAGTCTCAGGGCAGCGGTGTCAGCATCCCAGGAACTTGTTAGAAATGCAAATTCATAGGTCCCACGCAGAGATGATTTACTAGAAACCATGTTTATCAAAGCCCTGAAAGTGATTCCAACTCACACTTAAGCTTGAGCGCCACTGTTGTATGTGCTCACACACATGGGCAAGCAAGCACACACATGTTTATACTCTATCGAAACCAGGTTTACTTAAAGTATTAGGTCAAAAGAGGCCGTGTGATGTATTTTGTGCCACTCCTTCCCGTTAATGTGCTGCAGAAAAGCCCCGTAGAAAGGTTGAATTTGTTAGCGCCTCCCAGAGGACCAATCTCCCTTCCGGTGATTCCGCCCAGCTCCATCTGTTTACAGACATCAGTGTCTAACGAGGAGCCTCTATAGGCATTCTGATATGAGAATCCAATACCTAACATAGTTTAAAAAGGAACCCTGGAAGCGGGAGAGATGATTCAGACTTGCTGTTCCCCCAGAGGACCCAAGCTCGGCTGCCACCGCCCACATCAGACAGTTCAGAACCACCTGTAACTACAGCTGTAAGGTATCCAACAGTCTCTTCTAGCCTTTACAGGCACCTGCACACATGTGGCATGCACACACATACACATAAAAAGTTTAAAAATCTTTAAAAGCAAATAAAAACTTTAAAAAGACCCTGACCAGAGAACACAAAATTTATACTACCTTCCCTATTCTCATCATTTTAAGAAATATGCCTTATTTTTAATATTTTCAAGTTTTGCAAATGTGGAAAATGGTATTTGGGTGAGAATTCAATTGGGAAAACCTCCCACAAAAATGAGACTATACTTCACAAAATATAATTAACCCGCTTTAAACAATGCATGGTTGGCAGAGCACAGGTCCCTCCAAGAACTCTATTCGAACACCGTCCTAATCTTTCTTCTTTATTGCTATCGGTGAGTCCTGACACCAGCGCCTCACAATGTGGCTGCCAGTGTGTCATCTGTTGCAGGGAGAACATTCGAAAGGCCCAGGAGATGTGGCTGGGGAACCCGAGCAAGCCTACCCTGAGCACCCCACTGAACCCCAGCAGATGGTTGTGTGTGGGAACACAAACTCATATCGCCAGAGCCTCCAATTTGTTGAGAAGTGGAAGAGACTGTTTTCTTCTCTGACATCCACACCCGCTGATATGGGACTCCACTAGCTAATGATTTTCCCCTCCAAGTTTGATACTCTAAGGTGTTCAGTGAAAGTTGAAAAGGAAAGGTGCTACCACCTTGGAAGGGTTTGGTGGTCTCCCTGGGGATCCCTGGGACAGCTCGCGCCAGCTTTTCTATGTAAGGAGCAAGGCCAGGACCGAGCAGGTGGCCGGGACTGTTGACCTTTTCTTACCACTGTGTAGACACTGGAGGGCACTAGCTTTATTTATTTTTTATTTTTTTACTGTGTAGACATTGGAGGGCACTAGTGTTTTTTATGTGTAGGCACTGGAGGGCACTAACTTTTTTTTTTTTCTGTGTAGACACTGGAGGGACACTAGCTTTTTTTTTCACTTTGTAGACATTGGAGGGTACTAACTTTTTTTTTCACTATGTAGACATAGGGGGGTACTAACTTTTTTTCACTACGTAGACATCGGAGGGTACTAACTTTTTTTTTTCACTATGTAGACATCCGAAGGTACTAACTTTTTTTCACTATGTAGACATTGGAAGGTACTGACTTTTTATTTTCACTATGTAGACATTGAAGGGTACTAACTTTTTTTTACTGTGTAGACACTGGAGGGCACTAACTATTTTAAATTATGTATTCGCTGGAGGGCACTAGCTTTTTCTGACTGTGGGACTCAGCAGTAGACACGGGCAGGCTCTAGCTTTTTCTAACTATACTGTAGACACTGGTGGGGCACTAACTCCTATCTCTTCTTCCTTGTTTTCTCCACTCCAGAGTGCAATACTCTGTCATCAGCTGCAGAGTCACAGAACCCACTTGGAAGAGAGATCAAAGTTCACAGGGGAATCTCTGGGGCTTCTACTCTGAGGATGTGAGGCCTGCAAGCAATTGCCACAAACAGCAAGTGAGATGGTAAAAATTAAAACCACAAAGCCCTGGCTAAAAGGTACGTGGAGACCATGCAATTATAATAAAGAGCACTGTTAAATTAAAGTCATCTACATGTTATAATTAATGACTTGAAAAATATTTAAGACATATTACATTTTAAAAAGCAAACCTCTAAATTCTTTGTATATGAGAAGGAATAAGAACATGATCATCTCTGGGTGGAAAGTTATAGGTAATGTTATATTTTCCACTTATACAAAGTTTATAGTTTGTCTTAAACAAGCCTGTGAAACGTTTCTAATGATATGAGAATTATTAAAAGTAATCACAATTGCGTGGTTGTTGCCTAACCTTAAGTCTGAGTGATTCTTCGATCTTCCAGCAGGTGGAGCAATGGCAATGCCCGCCATCCTGGCAGCCGCTCACTCCGTAGCCTGCCAATCTCAGGGTGCTTTGCTGTCTGCCTGAGTCCTGGCCCCCCGCATATGGCAGAGGAAAGGCATGCTCCCGGTTGAAGAAGGGACGCTTAGAAGGAAATGCTGAAACTCAGACTCTATCTGCCCTCAAATCTCTGGCCCCGTGGTTCACTTCTTCACACAGCAGCATAAACAGTGTTTGAGAAACACACTGGCAAAAGAGAGATCTGCCTCTTCTTTCTCTAATTCCGTTATTTGGTCAGAATCAAAATCCAAATTAACCTCTCTGTCGAGCATTTCTAGACTGGATTGCTTCTGCAGTGTAACCAAGTCCTGGTGGTAAAAGAGCTTTTTGAGCTCAAAAGCGAGGGTAGGGCCCAGGAACTTATCCTTCCTCTTGGTGCCCTCTGTCCAGGGATTTTTAACTAAGAAGGATGTCCGGCACAGAGCGGATGGGCGTTTTAGTCAATCAAAGTGGGGGATGTGGAGGCCCGAAAGCCAGGTGACCTACCAGAAATTGAAGAGAGGCTCAGTCTGCATCTCACCATATAGCTACACAGCACACAGACTCGCACACATCAGGGAATGGCCTGCTCACAGCCTTAGCCGGATCAGGAAGGGAACCTCAGGAAAACCACACTCACGTTATCATTTCAGTTTTGTTTCAAATCTTAAATTTGTCTGTCCCCAAGAAAAAACATTCCAAACAAGAGGCAGGAAACAATACAATTCCACCAGAATGGTCCATGTTCTAGCCATCCATACACACTATCGCCGGGAAATAGAGAATGTTCCAAACTTTTGCTGTTATCTTCCTTGTTTATTTCAGTAGGTCTCCAAAGCCCTTTTCCATGGTGATGGAAAGGGGGTAAAGAGAAAGGGAGTGGGGGAAGGAGAGAGGAAAGAGGAGAAAGGAAAAGCATGGGGCAAAAAGGGAGAAGGGAGGGATCATAGGAGGGAGGAAGGGTAGGGAAAGAAGGAAGGAAGGAGGGGAGGAGGCTGCAGGAAGGAAGAAAGGTAAGGGGGGAGGAGGGAGGATGTGGGGATGAAGGATAGTGACATCTCATCTGCCGAGAGAAGCTGGCAGAGCCCACCTGCCTGTATCAGGCAGTTTTTACTTTCTGATTCTTACTTTGTTTTCCCTTCATTGTGATTGGATACCTCGGCTGAGCACCGGCTGCAAGTGGCACTCAAAGTGTAGATTCTGACTAAAATGAATCCCAGCCCTCATACACAACAGCTGTCAATCTCATGCAATGCAAAGGAGCAGGGGTTGGGGAGTTGGCTCAGAGGTTAATAGCACTTGCTGCTCTTGTAGATGACCTAATTCAGTTCTCAACACCCACATCAGGTGGGTCACACTGCCTGTAACTCCAGCGCTGAGGGATCTGATTCCCTCTTCTGGTCTCCTTCGACACCAGAGCCCAGATGCACATACCCGCACAGACACATAATCAAAAATAAATTAAGTCTTTGAAAAAAGAAGACCAATGCAGATGACATAAAACGGCAGGAATGCCTCCCCCTCTATCTGATAGCTCTCCTCTCCCCCCCATCTCTGTCTCTGCCTCACTCATCTATTCTTTTCTCCTTCTCTCTCTCATACACACATTTATGAGCCATCGCAATAGTGAGAATCACATAAAAAAAACAATGGCAACAGCAGAGAGCTCCCCATATGGGACTACAACCAGATAGTTTGTGTGTGTGTGTGTGTGTGTGTGTGTGTTTTACTACATCTATATTTCAGTCTCATCCCTGCCTCTTCCAGTGTGCTAACTTGACCAGATTACCCAAACCCTCTGCACCATTGTCTCCACATCTGTCCCACTAAGCGCTGAGCATAATTCCTGACCATGAGCAACAGTGGTGACATGCCAGATGGCCTTCTTTTCCAAAAGCATCAGGGGGAAGGTGAAGTATGAATCTTCAGGCTAGAGATCCCTGACTGAGCAGACATCTCATCAATTAGGAGAGAGGAAGGGTAGGGAAAGAAGGAAGGAAGGAGGGGAGGAGGATACAGAAAGGAAGAAAGGTTAATTGATGGGACTTTGGTTTTGAAATAACTCCTGAAAAGTCCCAGTGTGCTTTTTGAGACCTTTAAAGTGGCTATCTGGAAGATATCTACTAGATTGATTAGTCTGAAGGATCAGGTAATCTTCATATTAACCAACCAGCTGGGCAGGAGTGTAGCCAATCAAAAAAAAAAAATGTCCCAGTGCTGGAGTAACCTTCTGATGCCCATATTTATTGTACTGTCATGAAGTCTTTATGACCCAAGGGAGGAGCTTGGTATCAGGGACACAGAGGGCCCTTTGGTAGTGACCAACCACCACAGAAGTGTTGCCATCTTCAATAACCTGGTGTACTGCTGATGATAGACCCTGGTTAAACAGAAGCTCTGAGTCACACTATGAGGGGCAGTCCTACCCCCATCTGTGTGTCCTTTTATCCAGTGTGCAGAGTGAATGCCCCCCTTGTTTTGAATGGAAAACTCGGGCTTTATTCTCTGATCTTTTTGTTTCTCTATAAATGATATTGCAATAATAGGGCATATTCATAAATCAAATAAAGTAATGTGCAATTTTGTCTTTGAACTTCTTTCCCCATGTTTATCCCTGAGGAAATGCAATGAGATCAGTGATACTTACAGCACCTCAAACATGGGAGCTGGCATTGCTTAGCAGTGTCTTTGTTTCCTCCCTAATCAGGATTTCTTCCCTTCTTTCTTTCTTTTTTTCTTTCTCTCCATTTTTATTTAAATTTGAAACAAGATTATTTTACATGTCAGTCCAAGTTCCCTCTGCATCCCCACTTCCCCTGCCCCCCCCACTAACACCCTACCTATCCCATACCCTTTCTGCTCCCCAGGGAGGGTGCAGCCTTTCATAGGGCATCTTCAGCATCTGTCATATCCTTTGGGATAAGGCCTAGACTCACCCCCTTGTGTCTAGGCTCAGGGAGTATCCCTCTATGTGGAATGGGCTCCCAAAGTCTATTCGTATGCTAGGGATAAGTACTCATCTACTACATGAGGCCCCATAGATTTTCGAGGTCTCCTCACTGACACCCACATTCATGGGGTTTGGATCAGTCCCATGCTGGTATCCCAGCTATCAGTCTGGGAACCGAGAGTTCCCCCATGTTCAGGTCAGCTGTTTCTGTGAGTTTCATTAGCCTGATCTTGACTCCTTTGCTCATCACTCCTCCTTCTCTGCAACTGGATTCCAGTTCAGTTCAGTGTGGGTGTCTGCTTCCACTTCCACCAGCTGCTGGGTTAAGGCTATCGGGCATATAAGTCAGTCATCCATCTCATTATCAGGGGAGGGCATTTAAGGTAGCCTCTCCTCTGTCACTTAATTGTTAGTTGGTGTCATCATTGTAGATCTACAGACATTTCCCTAGCACCTGATTTCTCTTTAAACCTATAATGGCTCCCTGTATTATGGTATCTCTTATCTTGCTCTCCTCTATTCTTCCCCCAACTCAAACTTCCTGCTCCCTCATCCTCCTCAGCCCTCCTCTTCTCCCTTTTCATTCTCCTAGTTCCCTTCCCCCTCCCCTCATGCTCCCAATTTGCTCAGGAGATCTTGGCCCTTTCCCCTTCTCCAGGGGACCATGTATGTCTCTCTTAGAGAGTCCTCCTTATTTCCTAGCTTCTCTGGCAGTGTGGATTGTAGGCTAGTAATCCTTTGCTCTATGTCTAAAATCCATATATGAGTGAGTACATACCATGTTTGTCTTTTTGTGACTGGGTTACCTCTCTCAGAATGGTTTCTTCTAGATCCATCCATTTTCCTGCAAATTTCAAGATTCCATTGTTCCCCCACCACCCCACCGGATGAGTAGTACTCCATTGTTTAAATGTGCCACATTTTCTGTATCCATTCTTCAGTTGAGAGGCATCTAGGTTGCTTCCAGGTTCTGGCTATTACAAACAATGCTGCTATGAACATAGATGAACAGATGTCCTTGTTGTATGAATGTGCTTCTTTGGGGTATATGCCTAAGAGTGGAATTGCTAGATCTTGTGGTAGACTGATTCCCATTTTCCTGAGGAATTGCCATACTGATTTTCAAAGTGGCTGTACAAGTTGGCACTCCCACCAGCAGTGGAGAAGTGTTCCCTTTTCTCCACATCCTTTCCAGTATAAACTGTCATTGGTGTTTTTTATTTTATCCAGTGAATGGCCCATTTTACAAACACATCTCCCTTAGTGAAAGATGTCCATGGAGAATGTGTGCTTTGGTTCAAATTCCTTCCTAATTCTGGGAGGACCACTCAACATAAAAATGGCATGGTTGGTGCCTAGTCTTGGGTAGCTGGTGAAAGTTAAGATATTCAGGAGCCTTACTTCCTGAATACCCTAGAGAAGAGAGTGCTTCTTCTCAGTGAGAATGGACAAAGAGGCCAGAATCATGCAAGGATGTTATAAAGTAGGTTTGGTGAGGCTAAGAGGGATATGAGCAAATAGCTCCTAAGTTGTGAGCTCTTGGGATAGGAACATGCCATGCTGTGTTGTGCACCCCAAAACAAGGAGTACCCAGTCAGCTTTCAGGATGGTCAAGTTTAATCATGGACCCCAAGCGCTTGGTGAAAGGGGTAGTCATGAATTTGGACAGGGTTCATGAGGGGGGAGGAGTGAGTGAGACAGACTTGAAAGTTGATGCTCATGGCCTTGTGCAGGGGCTATAGACACACAGGGATGCCAAGGGAAGTGGGGAGGATGATTTATCCACACAGTATTTCAGAGACCCTAGAAAATATGGGAGATATCGTTCAGAACTGACAACAATGGGAGAGGAATAATCCTTTTGTACAATGAAGATTTGTCACTGTGATTGCTTTGATGAAGAAGCTGACTGGACAATAGATGAACAGGATATAGTTAGGTGGGAAAGCCAAGCTGAGAGTGAGTCACCACCAGATGCAGAGGGAGCAGGAGACAAACATGCCATGTTAATAAAGGTACTGTCATGTGGCAGAGTGTAAATAAGGAATGTGGGTTAACTTAAAATGTAAGAGCTAGTTAGTAATAAGCCTGAGTTATTGGCCAAGCATTCATAATTTGTATTAAGTCTCCAAGTCAGTTATTTGGGAAGCGACTCCAGGTTTACTTGGGAGCATGAAGTCAGGACAGGAAAACTCTGCCTTACTTTATAGTTTCAGTCTGGATAATGTGGCCTCAAAGCCACTAGCACAGAAAAGCCCCAGGGAGCATCGATGGCAGTGAGGACACAGGAGGCTCAGAGTTCTTGATCAGCAGATTTTCCAGATTTTCTTCAGGGAAACTCCTTCCTGAAAGATTGTAGAGATTGTGACAAGGGACCTGGGTGGCCCGCTGAGCTGTGGAAGTTACAGGGACATTTAAGACTCAAAAACAATAGCTTTTGAGTCTGAAGAGCATCCCAACCATTCACAAAGTTCCTCAACTTCCTTAATCTCCCCAGGAGAGGTGATTATTTGTGTCTTGTATGTTAGAATGCTAAGATCCAGAGAGGTCAACCATGCTAATGACTGGCACAGTGGGTGATAATGCCACATTTTGTGATTCTCACTCAGCATTCTGATCAAGTAGTAGCCAGGAGAGGTGGGTACTGTATAAAATCTAAATAGTGGTCACTCCTTAGGTAGTCCAAATCCTACCCTAAGCCCATGCCCCTCTCCATCTGTTCATTGCACTCCCCAGAAGAGCACATGACCAAGATCAATCTCTCTGTGTCCCCTCTGTTTCCCTCTCCCTCCATCCCTCCTCCTCCCTCCCTCCCTTCCTCACTCCCTCCACCTATACACACATACTTGCTAGTTGAGCCAGGCTGTAAATTCACCATGGGCTAGCTACATCCCTGCAGAGAAATTTCCAGAACCTCAATATATTCTTGCAGTTAGAGGGGCAGCTAGGGCAAGTGTTGCCTCCAGAGATGCAGGACTCCACAAACAAACAACAGAAAAGACTCATGCGCTCAATGAAGCTGAATTTTAATTGATGCTTTCCCCCACAGTGTTCTGAACCAACATCCCTCAGCCCCCAAAGATGATGGAGGGGGTGTGGCTTAATGCCACAATTAGCACACAAGCCCACAACAAACTGTAAGCATTAATCATATTAAATATTGAACTTTGAAATGTTTGACGAGCAATGGGTTTTTAAATTTTTATTTTGCATAAGACAAAGCGACTGGGGAAGGAAGAGTCCAGTGTCAGCACTGAAGGGAAATAATGGAACATTCTGGAATTTATATAAAAATTACAGCTTTGTTGTGTTTCCCACTATATATAGTAATTTAATCATTTGCAGCTGATTAATTTCACTGAAGGAAAATGTAGCCTTATGCATCTCTAACGGAGTTCTAGGGCTTGAATTCTAATTGTGAGTTGGGAGCAGTTTAAATCTAAATTAGTGGTTAGCTTGGGTGAGGGTTGAACTGGAGTCATCTGTTGACATGTAGCAACTCGAGAAGAGGTCACAAAGTACTGCATGCACAGCCCTCTTGGCTGGCTCCATAGTTAGAATTCTTCACATTTCGGGGGTACTGTATCACTTTCCAAATCTGTTCCTGTATTTCTCATCCCTTTAGCCTTCATCAACATCTGTGTAGTGGGTGTTTGTGTTCCATTTTATTAGCAAGGTGTGATGGCTATTCTGGTCTGTCAACTTGACATACACAGGAAGAGAGAGAGTCTCAACTGGGGAATTTTGTATGTGTTAGCAGACTTTTCTTTCCCAGTCATCAAGTCCCAAGAAACCAAACAGAGGCTTATATTAATCACAAATACTCAACTGATAGCTCTGGCTTGTTACTAGCTAACTCTTACATTTAAATTAACTCATATTTTTTTATCTACACTTTGCCACATGGCTAGGTACCTTTTCTCAGTACAGCATGCCTGTCTTGCTTCCCTTTGCATCTGTTGGCGTCTCCTCTGACTCCCATGACTTTGTCCTTCCTCCCAGCACCCTCTTAGTCTGGTTTTTCCCACCTAACCTCCTGGCACCCAGCTATGGGCTAGTCAGCTCTTTATTAGACAATGAGAGTAATACATATTCATAGTGTACAAAAAAAATGTTCCACAGCACCCAAGATTGGCCTATGAGCACAACTTTGGGGCATTGTCTCCATTGTTAATTGATGGAGGAAGGTCTAATCTACTGTGGCTATGCTACCTAGAGCAGCTACTCCTAGGATGTACAAGAAGCTAGCTGAGCAGAAGCCAAACAAGTCAGCAAGCACCATTCCTCCATGGCCTCTGCTTCAGTTCCTGCCTCTAGTTTCCTGCCCCACTTGAGTTCCTGCCTTGACTTCCTCGGTGATATGATTAGGACATACATGCCAAATAAACCTTTTCTTTTCCAAGTTGCTTTTGGTCATGGTGTTTTTATGACCACAATACGAAACAAACTAAGACACAGGTTCAGAGAAATGAAGGTCACATTGAGAAAACCACGCCATGGATAGATGTAAGCACCCTTCTCCCCAGAAAGATTTAAATCCAAATGTCCCAGTTTCTAAGTCAATGTTCTTTTTCTCCAACATCTTTATTGGGGATAAAGTTTCTCCATCTTGAAACTCTGCAAAAGGACCCAGAGCATAGCAATGCTGATAGGAGTGAACCCCAGTGAGAGTCTCAGTGATGTCCAGCACTAGGCAAACTGCTTTATAAGCATTAGTTTAGTTAATTCCCAGACACGGCTATGAAGCAGGCACTATTAAAATTCCCTTTAACAGTCGAGGCTCCGGAAAGTCTGCTGAAGCCCACAGTCTGGAGAGAAATCCTGCTCCTCATCATAATGCTCAGAACCTCTCAAAGACGGCTCAGACCCTTAGGTTCCCCATCTTGTAGTCCCGTTGCAATTCAGTATGCTGTCCTGGCAGTGCATGTAGGGTAGGGAATGAGGAGAGTTTGTATACTGGGTAGCTTTAAACCAGCCCCTCTCACCTGACCTGTGCCAGGAAGAAGCATCTGGTTATGCTTGCCTAGAGTGTGGTAGGTTTCAGGCAGGAGGTATCACCTTATGTGCAGAGTATGGATTTGGGGTTATCTCCCTGTGTGCAGAGTGTGAATTGGTGATATCTCCCTATGTGCAGAGTGTGAATTAGGGTTATTTCTCTATGTGCAGAGTGTAAATTGGGTATATCTCCCTATGTGCAAAGTGTGAATTGGGTATATCTCCCTATGTGCAGAATGTGAGTTGGAGATACATACCTATGTGTAGAGTGTGAATTGGGGGATACTTCTCTATATGCAGAATGTGAATTGGGGCTCTCCCTCTTTATGCAGTGTGGACCAGGATATCTCCATATGTACAGGGTGTGAATTGGGATATCTCCTTATTGCAGAAAGTAAACTAGGGATATCTCCTTATGTGAAAAGTGTGAATTTGGCCTGTTCTCTGTTGTAGGAAGGGTTCTGTCTACCTACATTGAAGCCTTTGGGGTCTCCAGGGTTATCTGGGCTAAGAGAACAAGTTTTTTGTTTTCTTTTGGTGTTTGTTTTTTTTGTTTTTCCAGCTCTGGTCTTTGCTATTAGCAGGTTTATGGTAGACAGACCTCACAAACAGGCAATGACAGGTGAACAGAAATGATGGAGTCACAAATGATACAGAAACATGTCATTCACGTACTGGGAAAACATGTTATTCTCTCTGTTGTGATGCCTGGAAATGTCCCAGAGTCTGTTCTAATTTCTGGCTATCTGACTTAAGTGGTCCTGGAACAGACCCTGAGCTGGTCCAGAGTGGGCATGTAATACAAATGAGAAATAAATCTTTGTGGTTGGGGCTGGAGAGATGGCTCAGTGGTTAAGAGCACCATTGCTCTTCCAGAGAACTTGGGTTCCATTCCCAGCACTCATGTCAGGCAACACACAATTGCCTGTAACTCCAGTTCCAAAGGATCCAGTGCTCTCCTGACCTTCATGGGCACCCTCACACATGTGGTACATACTCCCTAGTGTATGAATATACACATATGAATAAAAAACAAATCTTTATTGCCATCAGTCATAAAAAATCGGAAGCTGCCTCCAATTAACACATGAACCACTGTGTGTTAATCTGATCCCTTTCTTCAGCAGCCATCTCAAATGGAGAGTCAGTTGTCTCTCCATCTTCCCTGCTCTTTCTTCCCTTCCTCACACTCTGATAAGGTAGATGCTGCTGTTATTTGGATTTCCTTGAATGCCAATAAGGGTCTAGTGTGCAAAACTCCAGGTAATAATTAGTCTTGTCTCATCGTCTACATGAAGGGAGGTTGGGAGCATCAGTAGAGAATGGGTTGGTGAGTTTTGATGCTGTGAAGTGAGTGGAAAATTATTTAGATGAACGGATTAATCTGATTGAAATGGTCCCCAGAAGTAAATGTCAATGAGCCAGACGTGGCAATTTCTAGCTTGTGAAGCAGTGTTAGTGTGCATGTGATTTGAAGTTTATGCTAAAACCCAAGCATGACATTACTTCCTGGATTGTGACTGGTATAAGTAAGGGCACAGGGCCACCATGAATGGGATTGCTTGTGTCAAACACAGTTAACTAAAGCAGGGTGATGGGCCAGCCCCGATGTTCCTAGAACTTAGAAGTCATCAACAATAGGGCAAGGTCAGAAATACATCATCGGTGTAGAAGTTAACACCAAGCAATCTATAAATATCTGCAAGGCAGCTCTGGGTGGTCTGTGTGGGCCTGAGGCAATTCTTTGGTCCTGTAGAACAGCACATGCTGCCTTCAGAGGAGACAAGCATTGTTTTAGAATATGTGTGGGGCCTTAGCAGTTGTCTGGTCTCACATGGTCATGTGGGTGGCAATATACATTACTGTTAAAATGGATGATGCTCAAGACAGGGTTATATAATGGGAAAACACCTAATTTTGTCCTGTTTCTTTTGTTTTTGTCTTGTTTTGCTTTTCTTGTAGAACATCTCAGAGGGTCTGCCACACTCGTGTTCACTGTTGTACTGTAGTCAGGCTACAGCATGCAGCAAAGACAAGAACATTTCTGACCACAGAGCTATAGGCAGATTGATACCTGGATGAATGGGTGGATGATGGATGGAGAGAGGATGGAAGGATAGGAAGTTATTTGGATGAATGGCTGGATACGGGTATAAATAAACAGATGACATAATTTTGGATTCCGTTTGACTATTTGTAAATGATATGGGGTTGCAGTACAATTTCATTTGCTTTTGTTTTGGTTTAGTAAGACAGGTTTTCTCTATGTAGCCTTGGCTGTCCCAGAACTCACTCTGTACGCCTAGGCCTAGAACTCACAGAGATCCACCTGCCTCTGCCTTCCAAGTGCTGAGATTAAAAGCATGCACTATCACCAACCAGCTTGATTTTTACATATCTTTTAAAAAAATAGACCTCCCGTGATGTGAGCTCTCCAGTGCACATTAAACCAGCTGGTAACTTCCTGAGCACAGAAAGCACACTCACAGCCAGGCATGATGTACACACCTGTGATCCTACAGCCAGGTATGATGTACACACCTGTTATCCCACAGTCAGGTATGATGTACACACCTGTAATCCCATAGCCAGGCATAATGTACACACCTGCAATCCCATAGCCAGGTATGATGTACACACCTGTGATTCCACAGCCGGGTATGATGTACATACCTGAGATCCCACAGCAGGTATGATTACACACCTGTAATCCCATAGCCAGGCATAATGTACACACCTGCAATCCCATAGCCAGGTATGATGTACACACCTGTGATTCCACAGCTGGGTATGATGTGCACACCTGTGATCCTACAGCCAGGTATGATGTACACACCTGTGATCCCACAGACAGGTATGATGTACATACCTGAGATCCCACAGCCAGGTATGATGTACGCACCTATAATCCCATAGCCAGGCATAATGTACACACCTGCAATCCCATAGCCAGGTATGATGTACACACCTGTGATCCCACAGCCAGGTATGATGTACACACCTGTGATCCCACAGCCGAATATGATGTACACACCTGTGATTCCACAGCTGGGTATGATGTGCACACCTGTGATCCTACAGCTGGGTATGATGTACACACCTGTGATCCCACAGCCAGGTATGATATACATACCTGAGATCCCACAGCCAGGTATGATGTACACACCTGTGATCCCACAGCCAGGTATGATGTACATACCTGAGATCCCACAGCCAGGTATGATGTACACACCTATAATCCCATAGCCAGGCATAATGTACACACCTGCAATCCCATAGCCAGGTATGATGTACATACCTGTGATCCCACAGCCAGGTATGATGTACACACCTGTGATTCCACAGCTGGGTATGATGTGCACACCTGTGATCCTACAGCCAGGTATGATGTACACACCTGTGATTCCACAGCCAGGTATGATGTGCACACCTGTGATTCCACAGCCAGGTATGATGTGCACACCTGGGATTCCACAGCCGGGTATGATGTGCACACCTGGGATGCTACTCTGGATTGAGGGAGAACTTTGAAGCCAGCCTATACCACTGAGCAATACCTTATCTTAAGAAAGAAAAGGAAAAGAAAACTACAAAACAATTACAGGAAGAGAAGTGGGGCAGAGAAGAGGAAGAGAGGAAATACATTCATTCAAAAGAGACTTAAACAACTAAATTATCTCTTACGTCACATGAATCTCAAGACAAGGTGATTTCAGGATAGGTTAATTTGGCAGCTCTTTCCTAGTATCAATAACCAGACTCCCTCCCTCCTTTCCTTCCTTCCTCCCTCCCTTTCTCCATCTCTCCCTTCTTCCCCCCCCTCTCTCTCTCTCTGTGTGTGTCTGTCTCTTTCATTCTTTCTTTCTTCCCTTCATTCTGTTCTGCATGTCTCTGCACAGAAGCAGTCTCCCTCCTGGCTGCAAGATGTTCTTGTGTCTTCCAAACCCAGGCAGACATAACCCTCCACTAAAGTAGAGGAGCATTTCCTCCAGCATCTCCTCTTGACTCTTCTAGGGAAGAGTTCTTTCCCAGTATCCTGCAGAAACACCCCCCGCCCGGGTTCTATGCAGCAAGATTTGTGTGGCACACCTGTGTTCTGGATATAATGGAAGTGGAGCATTTGGCATTTACATCACCATAGTAGAAGGTGAATCCTACCAGCTACAGAAAGTGGGGATCTCAGAATGGTGGGTGAAGAGCCAAAAAGATAAGCCTATCACGTGATGATGTGATTTCAGTGATGTAAACTGGGTTCTTAGAGAAACAGAAATCAATGCCATCTATCCATCTGTCCATCCATTCAACCACATACTCATCCTTCCCTCTATCAAGACTTGACCCGTGAAGTTAAGCAAGCTAAACCCCAAGATCTGCATTCAGTAGCAGGGATACAGGAAAGCAGTGAGAAGAGATTCCATGTGTGCAGGTATCAGCCTGTCCTAAGGTAAAAAGGACCAGTGTCCTCTAGCCCAAAGTCAGCTGAGCACAGGGACAAACTCCCTCTGCCTCTGTGTTCTCTTTGTGTCTTCAAACAGTTGTGTGAGACCCAGCCACACAAGAAAGCAGTCATCTTTGCTTAGTCTACTGATTTTAATGGTGGTCTGTCTTAGCTACTTTTCTAATGTTGAGCTAAGATAGAATGACCAAAGCAACGTATAGAAGAAAGAGTTTAGCAGGGTGGTGGTGGCACAGCCTTTAATCCCAGCAGGCAGATCTATGTGAGTTAGAGGCCAGCCTGGTCTACAGAGCGAGTGCCAGGACAGGCTCCAGAGCTACACAGAGAAACCAAACACTGTCTCAAAGGAGGAGGAGAAGGAGGATGAAGAGGAGAAGGAGGGGGAGTTCATTGGACTTTACAGTTTCAGAGGGTAAGCCCACGACTCATCATCATGGCAGGGAGCATGGCAACAGGCAGGCATGGTACTAGAGAAGTAGCTGAGAGCTTACATGTTGAGACAACAACCACAAGTCAGAGAAACAGAGCTAACTGGGAATGCCATAGGCTTTTGAAACCACAAACCCTGCCCCAAGTAACACACCACCTCCAACAAAGGCCACACCTCCTAATCCTTCCTGAATAGTTCCACCAACCGGGGACCACACTATTCTCACCCAAACCACCACATAGTCTTATCCAGAAATACACTCACAGAGACAGCCAGAAGACTGACCAATGAAATTTGTGGACATTGAGTAGTCCGGTCAGGTTGATACATAAAGTAATGGCTACACATAGGCATGATGCCTCCTTAAGAACTAGACACCTCACTTTTGTCTTCATGGTATGTGTACACATATATGTGCACGTTTGTGTGTGGATGGGGTGCACATATGTGCATGTGTTTAGAGGACAGAGGTCAGCAATAGGCATCATTCCCAAGGAGCCATCCACCCAAATACAGGGCCTTTCACTGGCTGGCACTCACTGCTTAGACCTGGACAGCAAGGCCCAGGTATCTGCCTGTCTTCACCTCCCCAGAGCTGGGATTACAACACCACACCACATACCCAGGGTTTTATATGGGTTCTCAAGATCAAACTCAGATCCTCCTGCTTGCAAGGCAAATACTTCAAGAATGGAACCGTGTCTTCATCCCCACCCTCATCCCCACTCCCAGCCACCACCTCTTTGAAAAACGAGGTGTGTAATTCATTTGTGAGAATTAAGCGAAACTATACATTTAAAGTGTTTGGTATAGCATCTAGCATTTGATTTGGCTCAATGTGAGATTTTTTAAAGTTTTATTGTATTTTCAACTATGTATATGTAGAGAGAGGAACATGAGTGCAGTTGCCTGTGGAAATCAGAAGAGGGGGTAAGAGCCACTGGAACTGTGGTTAAGTTAGTCATGGACCTCCAAACACAGGTTCTGGGGACTAAGCCTGGGCTCTCAGAAAAAGCAGCAAGTACTCTTAACCCCCACCTCCCTTCCAGACCTTCATGAGAAGATAAGAGAACAAAACAGGATTCACAATAGCAACTACAATTGGCTCTTTGCCTACCCCACCACTACCACACTCACCTCTGGAGGGCTCTCACAGGCCCAGACACTGGTCTGCTCTCTGAAATCATCAGACACTCATGGCCCCTCTGCAGATCGTCTCTGTCTACAAAGATACTTTAGGTGAGAAGCCTGATGTCTCTGCCAGTGTGCTCTGTGCTGAACCTGGGGAGTTCCAGGACTGAGTTCTGAGCAAAACTAGGGGGAAATCCCTCCACAAAAACTGCTCCCTTTGCTTCTTCAGAGGTTTTTCTCTGTGGCTCATCTGCTGGTCAACAAAGTGTTTGAGCACCTGTTATGTGACAGTTCTGTGTTAGAGAGGGCCACGTAGCATTACTTCGGGAGGCAGTGCAAGGCTGGGGAATTGGCATCATATTCTCTGTCTTCCCCAGATCCAAGATTCCAAGAGGTCACAGTACTGGTACCCCTTGAATGCTTACTAGGTTTGGGGATGAGAATGGGAAGAGGCATAGATATTTTCTAGATTTGACCTTCCAGTGTTGAGTATCCATCTCTACGGTGGGTTTTCTGTGCTGTCCAGTGGCCAGTGTGCTGTCTTAGGACAAAGAAGGAACAAAACAAATAATTCATCTTTTTCCCTTTGTCTGATTTCCTCTGGGATACTCTGTGTGAGTCTCTCTCTTTCTCTGTCTCTCTCTGTGTGTATATGTGTGTGTGTGTCTGTCTTTCTCTCTCTCTCGCTCTCTCTCTCTATATATATGTGTGTGTGTGTGTGTGTGTGTGTGTGTGCATGTGTGTGTACGTGTGTGTGTGTGTGTGTGTGTGTGTGTGTGTGCTGTACATGGTATATGTACAGGTTTGTGTACCTGTGTGCACATGCAGAGGCTAGAGGAGGATGCAGGATATCCTGCTGTTTCATTCCCTGTCTTATTCCTTTGAGACCACATCTTTCATTGGGCCTGGAGTTCAACTGGCAGCCAGCAAGCCCCAATTATCTTCCTGTCTCCAACCCTCTCAGCCCTGGAGTTACAGGTGCATGTGCAGCTATATCCAGTTTTTTTTATACAGGGGCTGGGATTTAAACTTGAATTTTCGAAGTGAGCATTTTACCCATGGAGTCACCTTCTAGTCCACTCTTCCAGGACCGCTCTACCATGCCTTAGGTTGAGAAGGGGCTCAAGTTTTTTCTTTCTTTCCTTTCCCAAAGTGTGTGTGTGCTGACTCCAGTGCCTGCCCTCATGGACACACTGTCTCACACAGCATCTGTGGGTGGCAATCAACAGCAGTGAGCATCATGAGGCCAATCCCACACTACAGCACCCCTGAGAAGTCAGAATCCAGGAAGTGCAGCCTGGGGATGCTATGCCACAGTTTACATGCTCAGCACAGCAGGGTTGCTTCACCATGGTAACAGACTGCTGGTACAGTAAGAGTTCCAGATGAGGTATCCAGTTTGTGTTCAGGGATCTCAATGGATGAAAACAGTCCAAGTTGTTTCATGATAGCAGGTGTCAATGTGGATGGTTTATGAATACTTAAGGGGCCTTTGCACTGTATTAGCCACTTCCAGTAAACAAACTTAAATTGTAAATCCCTTTGAATATTTTTCCAATTTTTTCTTTTGAAAACTTCAAACCTACAGAAGAGTTAAAAGAATAAATGATGAATATCTGTGTACACAACTCCTGTTTTCTCCAGTCACCCACCAGTCCAGTGCCATCTTAATATTGGCTCTTCCTTTTTAACACACACACACACACACACACACACACACACACACACACACACACACACACACGTACAAATACACACTATATAAAGTTTCACAAATCATCTTGTAAATGACTCTCAAGTCAAAAGTCACACACAATCAGTAGCCCAATGGTCCCTCTTAGGTTTCTTCCTCACCATCACCCCCAGGGTGACCATTATTTTTTTACTCCTAAAATTGAAATGGGGCTTGTGTGGTTTTTGAAAGCCATTTAAACAAATGTAATAAATGTAATATGTCTTTTATGTGTATGTGTGTACATGTGTGTTGGGGGAAGGTAAGCATAAGTATGTGTATGTGTTTGTGCCCAGAGGTCAAGGGAACTGATTGCAGGGTTCCAGATCCTACAGTACAGTACAGGGCAGGCAAGGCAGAAAGCAGAAATCAGTAAACAAAGGAAAATTTTTCTGCACATTGTCACACACACCCCCGCCCCCCGACAGTTCTTAGCTAAGGCTGAACACTGGGGTATTGTCACTTTTTTTTTTGGTTTTTTACAATTTTTTCTTTATTGATTGTGTCTAATCTTGTTCTTATTAAAAACAACTCCTCACCATATCTCTTTTTGACCTGCAGTTGATTTTTTTTTATTAGTTCAAATTAGGAACAAGCTTGTTTCACAAGTCAATCCCTTCTCCCTCTCCCTCCCCTTACCCTCACCCCTTCCCCCACCCGACCTACCCCCCACCCCATCCACCCTCCACTCCCCAGGCAGGGTAGGGCCCTCAACAGGGGCTCCCCAAAGTCCACCACATCATCCTGGGCTGGGCCTAGGCCCTTCCCCATGTGTCCAGGGCAAGAGTGCATCCCTTCACATGGGATGGGCTCTCAAAGTCCCTTCTTACACCAGGGAAAAATACTAATCCACTACCAGCAGAGGCCCCTAGAGTGCAGAGGCCTCCTCATTGACATCCATGTTCAGGGGTCTGGATCAGTCCTGTACTGGCCTCCCAGACAGCATCTGGGGTCGGTGTGTTCCCCCTTGTTCAGGGCAGCTGTTTTTGTGGGTTTCTCCAACCTGGTACCGACCCCTTCGATCTTCATTCCTCCCTCTCTGCAACTAAGTTCCAGAGTTCAGTTCAGAGTGTATCTGTGGATGTCTGCCTCTGCTTCCATCAGCCACTGGATGAGGGCTCTGAGGCTAGGGCACCTCCGAAGGACTGGGTATTGTCACTTTAAAAGAGTAGTTTTTAAGAATTCAACTCCAGTGAAATATTGGCTTAACAAGGATTATTCAGAAATGCTAAGACCCAAGGATGAAAAGTCAGATGGCCACCAGGATGTCTACATGACATATAAGCATCTATGGTCCCTATGAAGGCCACCAACTTAGTCAAGCCATGAAGTGTAGCATTCCTAACAATGCACAGGAATGCTGGACTCATAGAGAAATATAAAACATGTAGGGCTGGGGAGACAGCTCAGTGCTCACTGTACAGAATGGAACCTAAAATCCGTTGCCCAGAACCCACGTAAAAAAGTTAAGCATGGCCAGGTGGTGGTGGTACATGCCTTTAATCCCAGCATTTGGGAGGCAGAGGCAGGTCTATTCTACAAATTGAGACAGCCAGATTGTTACACCGATAAATCCTGTCTCAAAAAACAAAACAAAAAGTCAAGCATTGAGGTGTGTGATTTTAAACCTAGCACTGGGAAGATGGAGACAGGAGGACTCCTGGAACTTCTTGGCCAGCCAGTCTAGCCTAATGAGCAAATGCAGGCCAGTAAAAGCCCTGTCAGAAAAACAAAGTGGAAAGTTCATTTAAAGCTGAATTATAGTAGCTCATCTTCAGCATGTAGTGCCTTACCTGACACGTGGCAGACCTTGCACAGGCTGGTTTCCTGGCTGTCCCCATGGGGAATAAGCAGAGGAGACTTTGCAAATCTTGTTCCCTTTCATGTGGGTACCAGTGAGGCAAGAACATTCCATTCAGTATGATTTCACAGTTTGCTGTGGGCTACCCTTGTGGTTTCCTACTGACAGCTTGCAGACCAGGAATGGGCATGATGAAGTTCCCATAGCATGTAGCATCCATGAAACACACATGTATAATTGCCAGGCACTGGTTAAAGCCCAGCCCTAGTGACATTTTTGAAAGCAGAATAATACAGAGCAGGACCATTGCCAGCTTACAATGAATTTTGTGTGGGCTAGAAAGGTTGTGTCTTCTAGTCAGACATGACCCTGACTACATGGCCAGCAGGAAATCCCTTTGTGTAAAGGCAAATATATTTCTTTACCCAAGTGGACACAGCCTGTGTTTGCAGGGAACTTGGCTTGACACTATGAGGGTTGCATGCAGGCCCTGTGTATCCCTCACGTGGAGGTTCTGGTTCTGCCCCAGTGTCCAGCCAGTCCCTAAAGCCATGCATTTATTTCAATGATGGAGCTCTATTAATAGCTGGTTGGTTGTTTTACCTTTTGTGAAATGTTCTCACTTAGCAAAATAAATTTTAAAAGGAAACTAACAAATCTATGTAGCTTCTCTGGACATTCTATTGGTCCACAAAATTAAAAATTTGGCGATCACTTACCAGCAGGGGATGTTGTCTAAAAAGAGCAGTTGAAGCAAACAAAAGTAACCAGGACCTAGGCAGAGACTAAATTAACATCAGTGTCTCTCCAGTCAGGGCGACCTGCATGACATCATGCCTCAGAGCCTGCCAGGTTGCTATGGTTATCTTCACAGACCTATGTAATTACCTAGGAAGTTGCTGTCTTTGTGACAAGTGAGGTCTGTGTTATGCAGGTATTTGAGAAAGAAAGATTTTTTTTTCTGCATCTGAGAAAAGTGCATGCTAGCATTAAAATCATGCACGAATGCAGCCACGTGCATGTGTGAAAATAACCACGCATACAGGAGAAACTGGGGTTTCCTACATGGTTTGGTAACTAGAAGAACTTCATCTGATGCCCACTTGCCTGTGGAGTAGGCAAATCCAGGTTCTGGATGCAAATGTAGACTTTCTCTTTAGTCAGGATTCTTTCAGTTGCTGGAAGCAGACAATCAACCTTGATGGGAAAAGACAGAGCTCAGCCTGACTTACATAACAGAGACAGAGGTGGTATTCCAGGTGCAGCTTGATCCAAAGCTTGATGACAGTACACCTTGGCTTTTCTAACCCTGTGTTGCCTGCTCTCTCCCTCATGTTAACTGGACTCGGGTCTGCCTTTGGAAGGGTTCCTGTATTCCCAGGTGGCTGCCAGCTCCTGACTTTGGCTCTGCCAGGAAAAGCATTTGTCTTTCCTAGTCATACAAGCAAAAGCACTGATCCTGCCTCTTCCTGCCCTGAAATAGATCATAGACCTGTTGTGGGGGAAAAGGTGCTTCAGGGTAAAGCCAGAGAACAGAACCAGAACCCTCATCTTTCAGTTTAAACTGGGGATCAGCAAATATACCCCACAAACAAAACAGAGTTGTCTGCCATTATCCAAAGAGAACTTCTTCTAGAGTCCCCTCAGATACCCAAATCCTTACATGTTCAAGTCCCTGACATAAAATGGGATCGTATTCACATAGAACGAATGTTCACTCTCCCGTATACTTTAAGTCCACTGTATGAATCAGCCTGTGGTACCTAATAAGACAGTGTTATCCTCAATGTTGCCATGTTGTTATATTACATGGAGAATAGAGACGAGGAAAACAAACCCAAGCATGTTCAAACAGGCACACTCCACCTACCCACCCTCCAGTTGGTCGAATCCATGGATATGGAACCCACAGATAGGGAGTCCTAACTATCTTTCTCCTTGTCTGTTTTGGTAACGATAGTTTTACTGCAACATGGCCACACATAATACTGAGGTATTATCTATCGCTATGAATTTTGATAGAGATAGTACGTGATTAGACTAACAAATTACTTGCAAAATTGTTTATGAATTCTATCTGGCCTGTCATAGAAAATACTTACTGGACCCCTGGACAAACCATCTGATGGGTTTGGGTTTTGCTGTAGTCTTGCTTATCTATTCTATTACCTTCAGCATTTAAAGAGGAAATGCTACTTTGTGTGTCAGCGCTAGGAGTCTCCTTTTGTAAAAGGTCCAGCCTACTGGCCCAAGGGGAAACCCACGCAGGGAAAGTCTGATGTAGGGCTGTTCTGTTTCTGCGCAGTGAGCCCCGATCTCTCTCCCCGTGAGTGGAAGATTCTGGGATTGAGAACATACAGCAATTGCCCTGTTCGTATGCTCACTCATCTCCTAGGCAGAGTGTTCCAACTTCATCAGGGCACACCACTGAACAGGAAAATCAATATGTAAAGAGCCAAACTAAAATGCTGCATGAAAAAGACGAGCATTGCTGGGTTTAGAAAATAAAAACGTTCTAAACAGATAAACAGTAAGCAAAGCGCTTTGATTTGTACTGTTTTCCAGTCCATAAAATCCTAATATCTGCTGCCGTTTCATTAAGAGCTTCCATGCCACTCGGCATGCCTGCTGCAGCTTGAACAGATTGCTGCAAAAACGCTCTCCGAGCCACAGAGCCAATCTTTTGCAATGTTTTACATGGGTGCTAAATGGGGGAGAAGTCTGATCAATCATCAACACAGCACTAGTTAGGGGAAAGTAAATGCTAGAGTTAAATGAACAATATCTATCATTCCGAAATGCGGCTGTTCCAGTCAATCAAAGGGAAAAAACGAAAGGTAGGCAGAAACTATTCACTGTAGTGAAAACCCAGCAATGAACACAGGTCTCCAGATCCCTGGCGTTCAGAGCACAGAAGATCGTGTTTAAATAATACATTCAGTGAAATAAATGTTCAAATTGTGTCTGAAAACGTTTCATTTGGATTCCTAGCTCCTTGCAATCTCAAAGCCAGATAATACTCTGATATATGACATCCCTTACTGATACATCTGAGCTGTTTCATGTAGTGTCACACTCTTTCCCATGGTGGCCCTTCTGAGAACTTTCTGAGTGACCAGCAGAATTGAGGACACTGAGCAGTGTCCTTTTCCTTGATGGCTTCCTTCTGAAGCTACAAGAAAGATGAGAACGACTCTCCCAGGAAATCAACAACCCTGATGTGGATTTCGGACTATGACACTGAGAGGCCATGGAAAGATTATAGAAACCCACTCTGAGCCTCAGTTTACCTATAGAATGGGGTCAGTATTTCTTCTGCCCCCACCCATCACTAGCATTTGCTGGATAGCTCTGATGTTCTGGGTCACCCAGGTGACCCTGGGTGAGGAGGAAGATACAACCAGCAGGATACTGTCATATACCTGTGTGTGTGTGTGTGTGTGTGTGTGTGTGTGTGTGTGTGTGTGTGTGTGTGTGTGTGTGTGTGTAGGGGAATAAGACCTTTTAGAGGCATGAAAAGATTTCACATGGCCATAACCAGAAATGGCAAGTGTGGCCATGAAATCCCCCAGAAGAAGTAGACCCAGGTTTCATGAGAAACCTCTTTTCAAATGGTTAATCAGGGTAGCCCAGGTAACTTCTGAAACAACATGGATTAGTGAAGCTGCCCTTGGGTGCCTCTGAGAGGTGGAAGCCCTATTGTTGAAGACACTTCATTCTTAGCACACAGGACACAGATTATTTGAGCTGAATCCAACCTGAAAACTCCTGACCTTCAGTCTAGCTTCCATGGTACCAGAACATACCGAAAAACTGCCAAGGGAGGAAAGCAGTCAATAGTCCTACCCAGCTGGAGCACCTGTGAACCACAGCAATGGCAAGATATCAGTATAGGTGCAACAAGTGGCACTCACCTGTTGGTGGTAACCAATAACTGTTAATTAGACTCAGGGCCCAGGCAACAGGAGGGAAACCATGCCTGGTACTGGAAGCCTAGCCAACTTCCTGTTGCTAGTGAGATCATGGATCTTAGAAAAGGATCTATTACTGCCACGTTGCTAGGCCAGCACAATTCCTAACTGTATTCTAAATCTTACTCAGGTAAGCAAAAAAGCTCCTCTTTATATAAAATAGAGACAGTCACAGAAAACCACAACTGTTCATAATGCAGACATCAACAGATGATGGGACCCCAGTCCCAGTGGATCTTTGGCTCAGGTAACATTGCAGAAAGGGTGGCAGAAAGATTGTAAGAATCAGAGGACCAAGGAGTCTGATCTGAAACAGTCTCGCCTAGAAAGACCCACATAAACATGACCAGAACAATAGCAGTACCAATGGACGTGCTAATGTGGAAGTTAGAAAAAAAAAATCCCACAGCATTCCACCCTATACAAAGATTCACAGACAACTAATGACTGCTGAGAAAGAGAAAATTAGCCTCTTCCAAGGATGAGCCCCCTAACTGGTTATTCAATGCAAGATGATAAGCCCTGAGGCCATATATATACCCAAATGATAAAAAACGAACTCAGCAAGTCACATTTATTTTTGCATATTTATACATACATATATGTAGCAATAACAAGAAAAAGAAGATATCCATTTGAGAGTACGGGGGCATGGAAGGAGTTGGAGCAAAGTGTCATGGGAGGGACTGGAGGAATGATAGGGAAGGAGGAAAGTGATATAATAATATTTTAATTAAAGAAATATATAAAAGAATTTACCTTTATCCTGGGGACAAGAAGAAGCCATGGAAAGGTTTCTGCTGGGGGTGGAGTGAGTGGCCCGATTCCTGTGTTCTAGAAAGACCACCCTACCTTTTTACATCTGTTCCAGTTAGTGGAGGAGTTACAGGGGAAGGCTGGAGGCAGCTGGGCAGGGAAGAGGCCTCACACTGACAGGAGGACCTGATAGATCCCTAAGATCTGAATTGGAAAAAGGCAGTTGTGATGCTATTGACTGTGAAAGCAGGTGCTTGAAGACTCATCTCAGGGCACAAGGCAAGATACAAGGAGGTACTAGGTGGTGTTAGTTCAAAGCAAAGCCTTCCTCCCCTGGTTCTGTGTTCCTCTCTTCACACGTCTGTGAACACCCTTCCCCCACCCCCACATCACTGGGCCTGTTGGGCAGACTTAAATGGCTCGTTCAGATGCCTCTGGATTTCCTCAGGCACCCACTCAGTGTTCCTCTGCTCAGCCCCTTAACCCAATGGCCCAGAGCAAGCCAGCCTCACCACCCACCTCTAGACTGTGGCCATGTGACCAGTGCCCTTTACTCAGGCTGGGTTCCCTCCCCAAGCATCTTTTTTTCTGCCACTTCAGATTCAAATCAGACAAGAAGAGGCGATCGGGAGAAGAACAACTGTTCTCTCTATCCACCTTGTGTCTGCTGACCCACAGCAGGCTCTATTCTCTGACATCAGGCAACTCACAGCTGATAGTTGAAGCTGCAAGAGAGGAAGAATGAAGAATATGAGGTAAGCTCTGTCTACATGGTACATAAATGGACAAACAAGCTGTACTGTAACAGATCATTCTAGCACATCCCATACTCAGAGTCCTTCAGATTTCGCAGCAAGTTTAAAATCATGAGTGGACTAGGACTGGGTGAAGGGGTAAGGGCAGTATTTTTCCAGGCCTAATCTACAAAAACTACTGTCCCTACTCTTCCTGCAAATAATCTCACTTCAGTAAGTCCTGCTGGGAAACGAAGGCAATTGCTTTATTCCTAGGCATTACCCAGGCTTTGCCGGAGAGTACTACTTCACACGCAGTAGAAAGGAAGTCCAAATGAGAATTAAAACAGTCAGCCCAAGTGTGCTGCTTTAGCAGTGCTGACTGGCTAGTTGGCTGAATTCAGAAAGCTAAATTTTTATTTCTAGAATCACAAATTACAAAACAACCACAATCTGCTCCTCTCTGCCCCAGTTACAGTCCTCGGATGTGAAGTGTCTGTGCCCCACCCAGGTTCCCAGGAAGAGGACCATATTGGACATACTAGACCCTGGAGTTGGGATCCTCAAGATAAGGAAGGTCCATGACCACCTGAAAGAGCCACAGCCCCCTGCTGTGCTGTCAGTCTGCATGCCTGCCCACTAGGACACAAAAGGCTGCTAGCTGCAACCTCCTCTCACTTCCCATGGATCACTAGGGCAGCGTTGTCACAGTGAGTCCAACCATCCCCAGTATTGGATTCCAATCTCTAGAGTTAAACATGCAGACACCTGCTGTCAGGTCCCTCACAACAGCTGGCTGTAAAAATTGCCATTCTTCAACAAGCTAGTCCACAAGGCCTCCTCTTCCTCTCAGCCCAATGTACTAGCCTTCCATTGTTCTGTGTGTCCAGCTCCAGGGCCCTGACACTTCCCTTCAGGCACACTCTAGCTTTTGCAGTTCACAGAGTTCCTCTGGTAAATTCTATCCCCTCACACTTCAACTGTTAAACCTCTTCAAACAATAGTTTCCTAATTGCCATCTCTTAGCCTTCTCACTTTGGACCTCACTCCTAATTCTCGGGGGATTTAGCGGCTATCAAATGGGAATTTCCTCCTGTTTTAGATGCTGTCACATTCACACCTGTTTGTACCTTGACTCTGGATTCCACCCATCTCCTTGGCACCTCACAGTGTTAGAGACTTCTTCTATGTGTTCACACACACCCCTCCCAATTGAACCCATTTATTTGGCTCTGTTTCTTTATAGTCTCATTAGAATGACAAATTCGCATAGGAATTCTCCCCAACATCCCAGGAGAAGAACCATTACATCAGTGATGACATAGTCTGTAGTTGGTTACCACTATTTAATGTTAAAGTAATTCTGTGTATAAATCCTTGATAACATTAAAATAAATTTCAATATAGCCTTCAAAACAGCAAAGTTCAAATGCATCTGAAGATGGAGTATAATGAATTCACATTCACACATGCTGTGTGACAAAACTTTTCTTAGCAAGATGCAACACATACATCTGCTCACCCCACAGCAAACCAAGTACAAATACCATTAGCATCCAGCTTGGCGAACCAATGAATTATACATGCATGTGTCTGGGCAAGTTGGGCAGAGACATTGGATTAGCCCTGGAGCTGGAGTTCTAGACAGGCATAAACCATTTGATGTGGAAGCTAGGGGCATCCAAACTTGGGTCCTCTGTAAGAGCAGGATAGCTTTTAACTGCTGGGAATCTCTCCAGCCCCTACCCCCCCACACACAAGATACCCAGTTTTCCCTCTTCTTATCTGTGACGCTTTGGTGCACACCCTCCAACTTAAGTGCAACTCCAAGTCCATAGGTTATGCTACATCATAAATAAGGGAAAAATGGCTTTTCCACTTGAATTAGAATGTTCATTGGTTTATCTTTTTCCATGGCAGTTTGACAGTTTATTTTCAGAGTCCTCAAAAAAGGATATCCCTTTGACCTAGTAATTTCATCCTTAGAAATTTATATCACAGAATAATCAGACAGCAATGGAAGGCATTTGTACAGGAGTTTACCGGGGGAAAATATTCCCCAGCTCCTAGTCCTCTTCTGTACCCACAAGTCTACACTACACTTGGCACCAAGCAAATGCTGGCACAAATGCTTGCACATTACTGCTGGCCCTGGCTCCTCTGAACAGTCACGAGCGTGGGCCCCAGCTAGTTCCTGGGACAGTTCACTAGAACAGTCATCTTGTCCCAGTTGTCTCAGCTGTAACCTTTTCCCTGGAGTCAACAGGCAGCCAGCCCAGGGCCTGTGAGTAAGCACAGTCAAAATGAGGAGCATTGCTCAGCCATCTGGCAGCTCACTACCTCGTATGAGACAGCCCAGCTCAGATCAGCAGAAAGCCCACAAACATGTGAGTTCACTAAGTTCTTGTTCAGCCATTCTTGTTTGCTCATTTAAGATATCAGTACACCAATGAGCAGCAATCACTGTCCACATTCCTGACAATTAAGGGATGGTGCAGTATTATACAGCCTCAGAATGCCAAGGTAGATGTATAATGACTGGATCCTTCACAGTAGACTGACAAACAGCAGAGGTGATGGGAAGCAGGCTTCGGCACGATGTCTGTAATACAGTAATGTGCTCACAATACATACACAATACATACATTTATATATTTGCATAAGAATGCACTAGGTCTGATAGAGGAGATGCCAATGGCAGTTATGTTTATGTTTGGTGGTAGAGATTGGGATAGTGCCTTTTTTTTTTTTCCCCAAGACAGGGTTTCTCTGTGTAGCTTTGGAGTCTATCCTGGCACTCACTCTGGAGACCAGGCTGGCCTCGAACTCATAGAGATCCGCCTGCCTCTGCCTCCCCAGTACTGGGATTAAAGGTGTGCGCCACCAACGCCCGGCAATAGTGCCCATTTTTATTCGTTTTTGCCATTAATCTATACGAACATGTGCCATGTATATTATTTTTTAAAGAAGGGGAAAGTCTTCCCAAAGAGCAAACCTTGTCTGATGACAAGATTTTGTTTATCAAGATCAGTTCTGGGGGCTGGAGAGGTGACTCAGTGATTAAGAGCAATTACTGTTTCAGCAGAGGACCCTAGCTAGGTTCCCAGAACCCATCGCCAGCGCCTCACAACTGCCTATAACTCTAGCTTCAGGAGACTCAACGTCTCCTTATTGTCCTTGGGTACCCTTGCATGAACTTACATGTATGAAGACATACACAAAAATAAAAATAAATCCCCCCATTTAATAATAGTCCTGAATGAATTTCTAGTGCTTCTTGCTGACATCCTGTACAGAGGATGCGGTAGCATCGTCTCTTCCAAGCTTCACTAAGGACTCTGGGTAGCACAACACACTGGTGACCCTGCAAAAAGAAGCCCTCAGGGTGGAGGTAGCTTTGTATCATCCTTAGAGGTCAGGGGAGCCCTATCTCCCCAGCTCAAAGGTTGAGGGAACTGATTTCTGGTCTATGGGGCAAAGCTAAGTACAACAGTCCTTATCTTGCTACTTACAGGGTTTAGTGAAGACCTTTGGGCAAACAAAGAAACTTTTCTAATAGTATACTAACAGGTTCTAAATTTCATATATCCAGAGTGAGTAACACAATGCCCCAAGGGAGGTCAAGGGTATCTAACTCCTTAATCCTTCGAAGTCTTAAAGCAATTTCTTTCCTTCCAGTGGGGCCAGCTTCAAGATTGTGGTGTCTTGAAAGCTCAGAGGACAGAAGGTCAAGTCCACAGAATTTGTGGATGGATTGATGATCCACAGTGGAGACCCTATTAACTACTATGTTGACACTGCTGTGTTCTATGTACTCCCCAGACATAGGGTTGCTGGAGATCAAAGTGAAAATAATGCTGCCCTGGGACCCAAATGGTAAGATCGGCCCTAAGAAACCTCCACCTGGTCACATGAGCATTATGGAACCTAAAGACGAAATCTTGCCCACCACCCCATCTCAGAGCAGAAGGGTGGGAAGCCAGAGCTGCCTGCCATGCACCAGCCAGTTCCTACAACCTAATAGGGTTTGGGCAGATTCATTTAGAGTCTGGATGTTGTCCTGTAAAGATGTTTAATAAAATTGTGCACAAAGGAAAATAATTTCTTTCCTTCCTTCCTTCATTCCTTCTGATACTTTGTGGGTATACCATTAGATTATTTATTTTAGTTCTGTCTGATTTTTTAACACAAGCCACCACAGCCACAAACTTTCCTCTTTATTCCAAATGCTCTGGTGAGCTGCGATTTCATTTTCATCTAATTCTAGGGCTTTAAATTTTTCTTCTCTGATTTATTTCATGACTCACTTACTGGTCATTCAACGGTATTTGTGTAGTTTTTCTTGCTACTGATTTCCAATCTTATTCCATGATGGTCTGATAAAATACATGAAAGTACTTCAATTCTTTTGTATATTTATGAACTTCATATATGACCTGGGGTGTGATCTGTTTTAGAGAATGTCCCATAGGATAGTAAGAAGAATGTATATTCTATATCTGCTAAAGGAGATATTCAGCATATATCTGTCAAGTCTATTTGATCTATGATATAGTTTAACTCTACAGTTTGAACGACATATCTACAAGATGGGAGAAGAATATCAAAGTCATTTACTATTATTGTAGCAGGCCTACAATAACTCACCTTTTATGCCCATTATTGGTGTGTGTGTGTGTGTGTGTGTGTGTGTGTGTGTGTGTGTGTGTGGAGAGAGAGAGAGAGAGAGAGAGAGAGAGAGAGAGAGAGTTAATATTTAGAACATATGCTAATAATTGTTATATCTTCCTGATAAATTATTCCCTTCAATAGTATGTAATCATTTTCTTTACCTCTTCTGACTAATTTTACCTTGAAATCTACTTTATCAAAATTAAAATGCTATACCAGCTAGTTTTTAGCTTCAATTTGCTTCCAAATATACTGATTTCTGTCCTTAGACTCTCAACCTATAGATGTCTTTGCCAGTGAGGCATGTTTCTAGGAGACAACCAACAGTTGGATCTTATTATTGTTTTTTTTTTTCCCAATCATCTAGCCTATGTCTTTTTTGCATTTAAAGCTATTATGAAGTGGGATTTGCTAATTCCTGGAACATTGCTATTTTTCCCCCACATGTCTGCTTGGCCCTCCTACTCTACACAACTGCTTCCCAAGGATCTTGCTCATCAGGTGGATGTAGCAGGTTAAATTTAGTCTCTCTGACTTTGTGACTGTTCTATTCTCTGGCCCTCATGTAGCTCAGATTAACAAAGATTCCCTCTCAAGAAGGGGCCCTGCCACAATCTTCTGAGACAGGAGACTCTTCTCCATTGGTGACCCAACCTAGTGGAAACGTCTACCTTATCAAGACCTGAAACTGGACTGTGGCATAGGGAGCTGTGTCCTTGTCCTGTAAGCTGCTTGGCTTACCCTTCCGATGAGGCTTGTTTCCCTCCTGACTCTGGGGACCCAAGTTGGAATTGTGTTCATTTTGGTATTCCTTTATCAAGTGCACCACACTTTTGCTTTCTGCACTTTCTAGCTATCCAATCCTTTTGGGCATTTTGGAAATTCTTCATTTCTTTGACATAAAGCCTTTTCTTCCTTCCTTCCTTCCTTCCTTCCTTCCTTCCTTCCTTCCTTCCTTCTTCCTTCCTTCCTTCCTTCTTTTCTTACTTTCCTTTCTTTCTTTTTCTTTGTTTATTTGTTCATTTGAGAAAGAGTCTCTGGGGCTAGAGATATGGCTCAGAGGTTAAGAGCACTGCTTGTCTTTCCAGAGGTTCTGAGTTCAGTTCCCAGCAACCACATGTTGGTTCACAACCATCTGTACTGAGATCTGGTGCCCTCTTCTGGCATGCAGGCTTACATGCATGTAGAACAATAAATAAATAAAGAAATAAAGAAATCTAAAAAACACACACAGGCACACATACACACACATATGAGAGAGAGAGAGAGAGAGAGAGAGAGAGAGAGAGAGAGAGAGAGAGAGAGAGAGAGAGAGAGGGTCTTTCTATATAGCCCTTATTGTCCTGGAACTTGATATACAGACCAGGCTGACCTAGAACTCACTGAGATCTGCCTGCTTCTGCCTCCCTACTGCTGAGATTAAGGGCGTTTGCCACCACATCTAGCTCTCTGTTATGCCTTTGATTGGAAGTTAGAAACTGTGAATTTTGCAGTGATTCTCAAACTGTGCGTTACAACCCCTTTAGGAAACAAATGAGCCTTTACAGGGGTCTCCTAAGACGATTAGAAAACACAGATATTTACATCATGATTTACAACAGTAGCAAAATTACAGTTATAAAGTAGCAACAAAATAATTTTATAGCAGGGGGTCACCACAACGCGAGGAACTGTATTAAAGGATCACAGCATTAGGGTTGAAACTCCCCCCTTGTATTTTCTGTATTCTACACCTATAAGTTTTCTTGAACATTTTGGAACAGTTGTATCTTTCACATTTTGCTTTTATATTTTGTTAATCATTTGGGGAACAATGGTGAGTCTAGGACTGATTATTGCTCACCTCTGAGGCAAGACCTCAGTGAACGTTCCACCCAGTGGCCAATTAATCATGTGTTTTTCTGGTCTGACTAGTGGGAACAGGTTCTGGGCATGGTACTCATAGTTTCTTCCAAACTCGCAGCTTTGAGTACATGCATTTGTCATTGCTTTGAACAATTAATGGAGACTAACTTCAGGTCTTAGGGGTTCTCTTCTGTAGCTCTCTCCTTGCTAGTATGCTTGCCTAAGCAATACTTAGTCTCTCTGCATTCACCTCTGTTCTCATTCCTTGTACCACATCTGGAAATTCTACTGAAGGCAATAAGCTGAGATAAGAATAAGACTTACCTTTATTATACCCAGTGTCCTTCATTGCCTAATGCTCCCTGGTGTGTGTGTGTGTGTGTGTGTGTGTGTGTGTGTGTGTGTGTGTGTGTTGAAAAGGAGACTGAGAGTAAATACAGTTTCTACCTTACTCTGTCTTAACCAGAAGCAAAAGTTGGTAGACATTAGTATTTTTTATGCACTCAGATGTAACCAGGGCACCTACTATGGGCCAGATATGGTGCTAGATAGTGACTATTCAGTAGTGAACCAAAAGAATATGGTCCCCAGGCAGGTGGCAAGCTTTTGTATTATGATTAATGTCAATGAGAAGGTAGTAAATGATAGCCCCTGGATTTATGCATATGGACAGGAATCATATAGAATCACTCCTCTTAGGGAATTTGATTTAGGAAAAACGGAAATGAATTCATTAGTACAAATCAGACTGTGAAAAAGTTTTCTGTGAGATGCAAAGACTCTGGGCATTTTGAGTTAGAAGTCATTGATTCTGAGCTGAGATGTAAGGGAAAGCATCATGGAATAAATGACATCTGAGTTGAGCCTGAGCGGTGGAGAGGCAGGAGGTGGAAATGAGGAAATAACCTTTAAACATAGCAGTTAACTACAAATCCGTGTGATGTCTCTAACCATCTGGCTTGTTCTCTCCTGACAGAACCCCGAGGATGGGCTTTCTGAGGATTCTGGGTAATTTTCCAGCTCCATGGATTGATCTAACCAATGATGGACCAATGAGATGGGAAAGCAGGGGTGCGGGGGGGGGGGTGGGGAGGTGGGAGGTGGGGGGTGTCTGGTGGGAAAGTTAGGCAGAAAAACTGTTTCTTTGCTACTGGAGGAAAAACAAAAAGCTTTCAGACCTGGTTCCTTGATGATGCCATGAGCCATTTGCATGAGCCAGTCTGAAGTCGATTTAACTCAAGACTTTTTGAGGTCTGAGGATGTGTCTTAGTGGCTTAAGTGCTTGCCCAACAAGTATGAGGACCTGAGTTTGGAACCTATGTAAAGCCAGATGCTATGGACAGGAGAATCCCTGCTAGCTCATGGGACAGACTATGCTGTATCTAACCACAGACAGGTTGTGGAACAAAGGTGCCCACACAAACCCACACAGAGGTTCTTATAAGGCTTTTTGATACATGAAATAATAACAATGTTTTCTTAGTTTTATTAACTTTTAGTCTGAGTTTGGACGGTATTACTTGCAGCAGACCAGCATACCTAACCTATCAACTCACCTGTTTGGAACTGCCTTTCCTTTGCGTTGGTTCAGCCCTCAGCTACATGGCTCCTCCTGTTTTTGGATCCTTTGCTTCATTGAGAATGGAGATTAACTTAGAAGGTGGAGATGTGCTTCATCAGTCTCCCCATAGAAGCTCAGGGGAGAAATAAAAAGTGAGCATTAATAAAATGAAAGAAAACCATCACTTAGTGGAGAACCTTGGTTAGCTTGTGTCATCACTTTTCCTGATCATCTGGTTGAGGGGACTCCTTCATTCTCCAGGGAAGACTAAAAACAATGCAGGAAGAGAATGTAGGCGAGCTCTAGGGGAAATTATCCAAATGCTTCCGGTGGGTAATTCCCACAGGGAAGAAAGTCTACTCCTGAACAATCTGTGGGAAGCCCCTAGTGTGTAGCAGGAAGCCTAACTGCAGCAAGCGTGAAGATACACCACCTTCATTCCTGACATTCTGGTTCAAACCCAGTGAGGCCAGCCAGGACACAGCAGAGGTCATGAATTAGTAGCCTGTCACCAGTCTCCACTCACTCTCCAGTCCCCTTTCCAAGCGTTCGTTCGTTCGTTCCTTCCTTCCTTGTGAATACAGAGGACACGAAGCCACTTACCTCAAGACATTTGTGTTTGAGAAGTTCATTAGACAGGGTTCTCTCAGGGAAAAGGAACAGTCTTTTCCTGTCCTGCCAGCCAGCTCCAAAACAATGGCACAGAGACTTCTTACTAATTATGGAAGCTCTGCCTAAAGCTTAGGCTTGTTCCTGACTAGCTCTTTAACTTAAATTAACCTGTTTATATTAATCTCACTTTATCATGTGGCGCTACCTCTTTTCCATCTTGTGCCTTCTGGTTCCTCTGTGTGTCTCCTGGCTTCTCCACCTTTCTCTTCGCAGAATCCACTGTCTCTGGAAGTCCCGCCTAACCTCTTCCTGCCTAGTTATTGCCCACAAGAGCTCTTTATTAAATCAATCAGAAGATGCCTTGGCAAAGACACATCTTCACAGTGTAAAAAATATTCCAAAACAACTAAGTATTGTAAAAGAGGATTTATTAAATTGGCTAAAAGAACAGCTGGCTAGTCCATCAGTGGCCATCTGTGTGCTGGAGAGGCTGAGGATCTGATAGCTGCCCAGCCCTAATCTAGCACTGAAGGGTCGGTCAGAAGATGATTGGAGAGTCCCTGGTCTTTGGTTCACCTTGGAAGCCTGAAGAAGCTTGAGTCTGACAGCAGTGACAACACTCACCAACATGAAGTGAAGGTGGCAAGCAGTACTTACTGCTTTCCCTTCAGCTCTGCATCTGAGAGCTGACCACTCTAAGGGAATCTTTCCTGTTAGTGTTTCTTGGAAATGCTTCACAGACATGCCCAGAGGTGTGTCTCTTATTTGATTCCAACCAAGCTAACAATCAAGGGAGCACTTCATACCCAAAGAAATGTGTTTTCTTCGCTAAAAGTTTACACCTCTATACCAACAGTTGAGACATTTCTAGTTTCAAATAAGCACTTCTTATCCCATCCCAATGGAAAATCAACAGAGGAACACTGGATACATTAAATAGTGGACAAGCCCCCCCCCCCATGCACCGGGTCTTACTGACAAGTGGAGGGGGTTGTACAAGGTCACAGAGCATTACTTCGACTCCACTGTCCTCTGCCAGCTAACACAGGACCTCTCACATATCAACATCCCCCTGCCTGGCTTACCCTACTTATCTTCATGCTCCATTTCTGTAAGTCCTTCACTCCAGGAAGCTTTCCCTTCTTGGCCCAGTAAGTTACATACACTCTGTAGAACCATGGGCTGTCTTGTTCTTCATTTGTCTTAGTTAGTTAACTGAAAATTGTCTTTATAGAAAGGTACGTGCATTTATGCTATGATGCCCTGACTTCCTTATTGCAAGGGCAAGAAAGCACAGGTCAATGACCTTTTCTTGAGACAGTGAGAGAGGTGAACAGAAAATGGATGGTACAACACCTTTTAGGGTTGGAGGTGGGGGAGACTTCTCCAACCAGTTTCCTGCAACTTTTTCTGAGCAGCAGTTCTTAAACTTTCTAAAGCTTTGACCGTCAACCATAAAATTATTTTTTTGCTACCTCATAGCTGCAATTTTGCTACTGTTATGAATCCCAATGTAAGTATCTGATTGTGACCCCAAAGGTCACAGGTTGAGAAACAGTCAGAAACCAAAGCATTATAATCCGATAATTGTTTTGGGGGGGAAGCCTTTCTGTCTCTCTCCCTATAGGAGCTAGAAAGGACTTCTTCGTTCTTACAGGTCCCCTCCCACAATCCTGCAGCCTTATCTCCTGGATGTTGAGAATGTCTTCCTCCCTAACCTAGGGGACCACGCCCATCCTGGCCTCCTTCCAGACTCTTTATGCATGTAACCACATTGCAAACTGTGTTAACTGGAGTTGGATTGGGTTTAAGTGCCCATCTCTGTCCAAGCCTGGGGCTGAGGTTCGGGCTCTCATCTGGAAGCTGAGTAGGAGCACTGCTTCTCTAAGTCGGGGGAAGAGCTATCACCCCGACTGAGCATCTGTTGCTTTTTTTTTTTTTTTTTTTTTTTTTTTTTTAACAAAGAACTTCTTTCCGGTCTAGCAGAGAGCCCTCTAGTCGGCAGCCCCCTTCGTCTGGGCCCGCCCCTCGCAACGAGATCGCGGGGAGGGGCCGAGGCGAAACCGGAGCCTGGCGCCCACCACCCGGGCTGGCGACGTGGCTCCGCGGCCCCGGCCTCCCCCAGCAGCGCCGCGGCCAATGGGCGCGTGAGTGAGGCGGCCCGAGCCTCCCCCGCGCCAGTCGGGCGCGCCCCTCGCTGGGGAGGGGACAGCGGCCAAGGCTCTGAGAATCCCTACTGCCCCGCCACCCTTCTCTGCTCGCGACCATGGCGCGCGGTGGCCGCCTGGGACTCGCCCTGGGGCTGCTGCTGGCGCTGGCGCTGACGCTGCGGGCCAAACCCACTGTGCGCAAGGAGCGCGTAGTGCGGCCCGACTCGGAGCTGGGCGAGCGACCGCCTGAGGACAACCAGAGCTTCCAGTACGATCACGAGGCCTTCCTGGGCAAGGAGGACTCCAAGACCTTCGATCAACTAAGCCCGGACGAGAGCAAGGAGAGGCTGGGGTGAGACCGCGGCCCGGGCCGCGCGGGGCACCACGCAGGGGCCCACGGCAACCTCAGAGGGAGCCACGCGGGACCTCCGGAGCAAAGCGAAAGCGAAATCGTGCCTGTTGGTCACAGCGCCTAGGTCGGAGCCAGGCTCAGCGGCACAAAGTTGCCAGCGGGCGCCCAGACCCCGCGTGGAGGTCGCCGCCACGCCCCGGCTGGGATAGCTTCCCACGGGGAGGCGAGAACGTGGCAGCGGCCGCGGGAGCCGGGAGCAGGAGGGCCCACCCCCTCCTCTAGGTTGCATCAGAAGAGACAGGAGTGAGAGTGAGCCAGAGTTTGTTGGCTGTGGCCTTTTAGTACCCGAGTTCTTTCCCACAGTCTTAGTCCTAGAGAGAGGCGCTTGAGACTTGTTAAAAGCGTCTCAAGACCAAACAGCAATGGGTAAGAGATGAATGAAGGGAGACAGTCGCCTGAGAGAGGCTTATTCCTTGGCCTGGCTCTGGGTCAGGGCAAGATGTTCTTGTCTGACCAGTTATCCCAGAAATCTCATGGGGAGACATAGAAATCAGAGTTTTAAAGGGGTAATTGGAGCTAGTACATGAGGGAACTGATGCACAGACATGGAAACTGATTCCTGGGGCTCTGCTTCCAGCATTATGGGTGAGGCACTCAATTTTTTGGCAACTGGTTGTTAGGGGCAAAAATGGCTGCAGAGTGGCTATAGTAGTGCATTGTGAGCTTAACTTGGAATCAGGAAATAAACCTGGGCAACATCTCAATACCCCCTTCCCTGGTCCCCAGGAGACATTTGGACATTGTGGAGTTATCCTAAAACCTTTTAGAGGGACTATTAGTGAAGACCAGGTGGAGGTGGGTAGGAATACAGCAATCGTACCTGTGGGTCACTAGAGCTTCCAGAGCCTGGCTCCTGAGGGTGGAGGATCTTCGTGTTCTGTTACTATTGAAAAGAACACAGCCTTCTCTGTACTACAGATAGGCCAAGAGTGTTCAATGGAAGAGGATAAATGATACCTATTATGTAGGTGCAACATCTGCCTGTTGTGATAAAAAGACCTTTGGACTTCAAAGTCACCTCTAAACACTATCTTTTATCTGGCAGGGAAGTACTTTCTCTCCTTGTTCGGGACTTAACAATAGGGGCCATTGATAATTCACTTTGTTTTATGCTTTGAGGCCCTGGAGACTGGTTTATTCTGGGGCCCTGATTGCAGCCTTTCTGCATTGTCTCTGAAAGGAGGAGGAGGGAAGAAAGAGTTAGGGACTGGAAACACTAAGTTTAGGGCTTCTGGCTTCGTTTAATTTCTTCATCAGGGTGGTTAGCGTAAGTGGCAGCTATGAGTGTTAATGGAATGCTCTGGGTTTGATCCTTGTGTGGAGACCTTGATTTTGTTCTTTTATTCATGTGGCAAGTATTGCCGTGGCTATTGTGATTGACATCTGGCAGATACAAAGATGTCTCAGGGTGCTGGCCATCCCATGTGAGGACAGGCCAATGATTTCAGGATTACTGTGTTGGTGACACAGTAAAACATCATTGTCCCTGTGTTTATCTGGGGCCCCTGGAGCTTCAGGTTGGAGAGAGGTGCTTGGGTCTTACGGATGAGATGATTCAAAGGTTGATTGGTGTACAGTAGCAGAAAGGTGTTCCTGAAGCAAGGGGCCAACTTGTTTATCGGGGTTTTGAACTCTTGTGAGGCAGGATGGGTGCTGGACCCCTCAAAAGCAGAGAAGAGGAAATGGGAGGTAGAAGAGGAGGGAAAATAAAGGGCAGAGGGAAGGACCTCAAGGAGGCAGAGATGCTATCTGTGCGTTGGACAGGATGTCCTAATTCACAAACGTTGGGAAAGCCTGTCTGGGTGTTAGGACAGGAAAGATGCAGACAGGGTGGCAGCACCTGCCCTTGACCCCATGTTAAGGAAGGAACCAAGAGTAACATCTGGGTCCCTGGCCTGAGCCCCTTCCCTTCTAAGGTAATATGGACCAGAACTGGGCTAGGTCTTTTGGAAATGACTGGTCTAGCCTGGGACTAAGTATGATTAGTTGCCTCCCTGTCTCAACAGCCCCCTCCCCCCAAGTCTGGGCTGCTGAGGGAGGAACTTGGCTGGACCCAGGCAACTTTGTTTCTGTCACTTGGCCATCTATTGAAAACACACATCGTCATTAAGATCTCTGGAAACATCATGAAGATCTCTGAAGGGTTGTGACGTAAAGGCTGCATACAGTCTCAGTGGCTTCATACAGTCTTAGCAAAATATAAACTACTTTCCAAAGTTGGGAGTGAGTTCAACTGTCCACCCAGTTTCTGGTTTCTCTTGGCTGACAGGGGAACTCCATTTGCCCTAGGCCTTTCCTGGAGGCTTTACTCATTTAACATTTTTGCTGAGAATTGGAATTTTCCTTCCATTCGTGACCAACATTGTTGTCCTGAGGAAAGGACCCTCCTCCATTGTTACATTTCTTGTCACTTGGGTGTTTCTGCTTACACTGGGAAAAGTGAGGCTCAGAGACTGGCTTGCGATCCCACAGAATACAGGAGGCAGAGTGTTGTGACTAAAGTGTGCAGAGTCTTATCTACATTCCGTTTCCTTCCTCAGGTTCTTCCTCTTGTGACCTTTCAAAAGAGGTCAAGATCACTCCTATTACTCCAGTAAACAGTTTTAGAGTTCTTGCTGTATATCAGACTGAGCTATGCCCTGGGTGTTGATTGGTGTAAATTAAATGCTATTCTTTCTTCAAAGGAGGGTTACATGGTCTCATGACATTGCCTAGGGTTCTGTTTCTCAGTGGTGTTGGGTAACCAATGGGCAATGTGTCCTCAGGATTGTCCTGCCTGCACAGTATAGAATGAATTCTGCAGTGTCCGCCTGAGGCTTCCCCAGGGAAGCCTGAAGATGCATGAGATTTAGTTTTCGTTCCAGATCTGTTAAAATTGTGCTTGAAGGGATGATTTAAAGTGGTTAATAATGTCCCCAGGTTCCAGAGAAGTGAGCCGGGGCTCCTTGGATTCCAGTAGGAGATGATGACTTTGTTTGTGCTCACTCTATATACACTCTTTACCTTTCCCACCAAAAGTTATGAGTTATATTTTGAACTATATTTATAAAGAACTAAGGAATTCAGATCCCATTTTTAACTAATCAGTATTAACTGTTAATCAGAACTACTACTGACAAGAAAATTTATCACTGGGGTTGATAGAATTCTCACCCCAAAGAAAGAATCTGAGTCGTTCCTGGCCTGTATGACCTCATCCAGGTGTGTGAAACCTCTGTTACACATCGGCACTAACTTGTGGGTGGGTGTTCAGGAGTTTCCCATAGAGCTGGCTCTCCCAGCTAGGGACTGTTTCACTCAGAGATGGACAGATGGTGAGTTTCAAGACTCAATTTTGCCCAGAACTAGTGCTTAGAATGCTTCAGTAGAATCTAGTTGGAAATTCCTGGGACCCAGGCCATGGTAGAGCTGAAAACCCAAGTGGACACAGTGGTCTGCACCCAATAGCAGGGGTGCTGAGGTCCTTCAGCTGCCAGAGGGCCAGGTTTCTGGTCACTTTACCTGACAGGATTGGTTGTCTCAGGCTTCTTAAGTTTCAAATCCTTGAGTCCAAGGTGGTAGGATGGACAACAAATCCATCATCCTCTGATTAACATAGAATTTCCTGTTGTTGCATTGTACCTCAAGCTAAAAAGAATATGTACTTAACCCAATTACACCTAGCTGTATGCTCTTGGAAACATCATTCCACTTCCCTGGGCCTTGGTTTCTATTAAAGTGAGGGAATTAGACTACCTTGGGGAACACAATACATTTTGTCTTCCAGGTCAGTTCTCATCAGTTGGTAGTGGCAGTCTCCAAAGTCCTGAGCTGAGAATTCTGAGTTTATATCTGGGTTTCAAGATGTCTGCCACTGGCCCTGGTTCCGGGGAGGAGAAGAGATGTCATCCTTGGAAAAGATGAACCTTAAGACCATTCACTCTATCAAAGGACCGTTAGATCACTGATTGGCTGAATCTGTCTTAGTATTTTATAACATTTAAGACTAGAAATTGCTTGACATTTTGCTGGACCAAGACCATACATGTCTTGATTATGGTCTTGAGGGAATATTTTTATCATTATTATTCCTTTTTTTTTTAAACTACAGGAAAATTGTTGATCGAATTGACAGTGATGGAGATGGTCTCGTCACCACCGAGGAGCTGAAAGTTTGGATCAAACGGGTACAGAAAAGATACATCTATGATAATGTCGCCAAAGTCTGGAAGGATTATGATAGGGACAAAGATGAAAGGATCTCCTGGGAAGAATACAAGCAGGCTACCTATGGCTACTACCTAGGTAAGAGGTGCCACAGTGGAGATTGCAGTAGGGAACAAGCTCAGGAGATTCTGTCATCATGGCTACCCTCTTTCAGCCAGATGTCACATCCTTCAAAGTAAAACCTGTTGTGTAACATCCTCCTCTGCCTACTAAGAATGTACCAAGTTGCTTCCTTTGACTGACATAGGGGGAGGTGTCTTAGGTCATGGCCCAGCTTAAACTTAGTTCTCAGAGATGCACACAGAGAAGAAAGGAAAAAGAAAATTTGCTTCCTTCAGTTTCAAATTGCTGCTGCAGTTGGGTAGTAAGGATGAAGTATGCTGGAACCATCATGAGGAAGGACTTCATGAGAAGGGGGCTTTGGAAACTGGGCTTTGAAGAACGGATGTCAGTTTGGAGAGATGGAGAGACTGTGGGGGAGATGGCAGAGTTGGAGGGGCAGAGGCACAGAAATGCATGCATGCATGGTTAGTAGATTAGAGGAGTGTGGTACAGACCCTCCAGATGCCTGGTAGACAGCTGGGAGACAGGCTTGGGGAGGAAGGAAGATAATCAAAGCCAGATTCCGAGAGCTTGAAAGCCAGCAGAGGCATTTAAAAAAGGTATTCTAGAACACACCGGGGATCCTTATAGGTTCTAGTGATGTGATGAATGTAGAAATCTGTAAATAGAGCTCTGGAATTGTGTGGTCCGAAGCCTGTGCTCCTGAGTGTTTTCTGTAAAGCCCCTAATGGGCAAGAAGGCTTCGATTATGAGATGACTTGGAGGGAAGCGAGATGCAAAGGGCCTTTTAGAGAACCCAGTGGGTGGTCAGATCTTTTGTGTGTGTGAAGAACGAATGATCTGGAACAAAAGGTCCTCCTTACAAAGGTTGACCATTGCCGTGTACACCCTGCAGGAAACCCCACTGAATTCCAAGATAGTTCTGATCATCACACCTTTAAAAAGATGCTGCCACGGGATGAGAGACGGTTTAAGGCTTCAGACCTTGATGGCGACCTGACGGCTACTCGGGAGGAGTTCACTGCCTTTCTGCACCCAGAGGAGTTTGAACATATGAAGGAAATTGTAGTTTTGGTGAGAATAGGGGAAATGCAGACTGGGAAAGGACTGTCCCCTCACCTTGTCCCCTTTCCCAAAGAGAGACTCTTTCAGCCTGCTGGGAATTGGGGAAGGACTGAAGTTGAATATGTCAAATCTCTATCTGGCCAGGAAGTAGTCAGAATGAGCACTTAGCTGCAGTAACAAATGCCCCAGTTGAAACCATTCAACACAAAGTCATGAAGGCAGATCTCAACACTAGATGGTACCCAGGCTGCCTCGGTCTTCAGTTCTGCCATCTTTGGGCTTCAGGGTTATCCTGGGAACAGCCAGGGGGCAGACAAAGGACAGAGACAGAATGAAGAAATGTGATAGCCTGCCTTCAGTATTCAGGCCGGGGGGGGGGGGGAAGATGTATGTACCTGTTGTGTTCTTGCCCCACTTAGATCTGTCGAGGCTGAGAGACACCATTTAGACAGACATTCAGAAAGCTGATGGGTTAGTGAGCAGCTAGCTGGACCCTGCTCATTTTTTTGTTGCTGGAATTCTTTTATAGTTTCCTTTTTTTTTCCATATTTGGTTGGTTTGTTTGTTTTCAGCTTGAAAGGAATAGAAACCTTCTGGAAACCTAAAGTGAATTTTTGGCTAGAAAGGCTGCTACTTCCAGCAGTGGTCTCAAGCGAGCAAATGGCTCAGAAGCCAGGCTTATAAGCTGGTCGATGCTTGTCAAGCGTCTTCGTGTCATTGCCTTCCATAGTGTTCCTTTGAGTCCCCTGTGTCTTCATTTTTCATGACATTTAAATAAATGCCATCACCTATTTCCTGGAGAGAGTCAGATCCAATTGCTGGGAAGTTGTTGGGGAAAGAAGTTGTTCTTTAACAGCTCTGAGTATGAGATAGTCAACCAATGATAGAGTCCACCCTTGCCTCAAGACTGCCATGACACCAAGGACTGCGCAGTCGTCCAAGAATCATTTCTCTTTATCACACAACGTCCATTTAGTGATAACTAGTTTTCCAGAGGACAGTGGAGATGGAATTTGCTACTGGGGAATTGTTTGCCTCCAAGCAAGATTGGTGCTCTGGACTCAAGCTGTTTTCTTTGACTTGGGATGTCCTTGAGTTGCTCAGCCAATGGACAATAAATTCACTAAGTTACTGATGCTGGGGGGGGGGGGACAACTAAAAGTCAAATGTAACTAGAGTAGAATACTTTCATAAGTCAGTTAGTTATGCCTCTAATGTTTAATTCTCTATAGTTTTATATGTCCCTGACACCAGCTAAGTATTCCTAGCTTTTAGCTATGGAATCTATTTTTAAGGTCCTTCTAATAGGTGTTTCTTGCATTGTTTTCTCATGGACTCCTAGGGGCGATGTCTGGTGATGGTTGTTGGTTGGTGTGGCGGGGCTTCTTGGGAGCATCATGCTCGGCTGAGTTTATAGATACCATTTTCTTTGAAGAAAGGGTTCTGCCCTTGAAATTCTGGAGAGATGATATGGGGATACCAACCACCACCTGTTCTTTAGTGTAATGAGCTGCCTGGGAGCTAAGAGAATGAGGCATGAGTCACCAAGTGTTTAGCCATTTAAGCCAGACAAAGAGGGCAGTAGGAACCTTGGACTTGCTTCAAGCACGTGGCCATCTTGTGTGTTTCCCCCTTGCTCCCTAGGAAACGCTGGAGGACATCGACAAGAACGGGGATGGCTTTGTGGACCAGGATGAGTACATTGGTGAGTGCTGGCTGCAGTGGCTCAGTATCCACTCTGGGCAGCATTCTTCTCCACCCGCTCCCACCCATAATCTGGTGGCCTCACTTCTGGGAGCTCCCAATAGAGGAGGCCCTTCAGCCCTATTTGTTGCATTAGCCCAGTTGGTGCAAAGCGAGTAATTAAGGTTCCCCCAGGAGAAAAAAAGCAAAAGGACAGCCAGGAGCCAGTACCACAGGGCTCAGGGGTGCTCTTTGTCACACTGCTGTAGAAGTGGGATTGGAGAGCCACAAATGTACAGCCAGACTAAAATAGGGGAGAGAAGTAGACTAAAATTAGATGTGGGCCAGCTAGCTTAGGAGCTCAGACTGTGTGGTCATTTGCCAGTTACAGGCAAGTCCTTGTCAGGGAGGTAAACCTTTCTGTGGTGTGCACAGTTGTCCCTTATTAGAGCCACTCAAACTCTGGTGTTCCATCTCTGGCTGGGAGTACCATATTTGGCATTTTCTTTTAGAGAAACGTCAGGGAGAATTGCCTAACTGAAACTCAGATCCACAATAGCCAGTAGTTCCCAAGCACAAAAATCTGCAGCCAACATGGAAATTTCCATGTGATCCCCACTGACAGTACCGCTGTGGCACGTGGCTCCAACCTCAGGCTGTCATCTTGTAAGGAGCCCTCTTTCCTGTCTCAAGTAAAAGCTGGAGAAATAACTCCATTAGGTACTGACTTCTGGGAAGAGATGGGAAACTTTTGTGAATGCATTTAACAGATGCAGTTACTTACCTTTAGATTATAATACTGAGCCCAAGTTGCCCCATCCTCTGGTTTGCAGTTGTACGATTTTGTACCCATGTATAAAGAGAAGCACCTTTGGTGATGATTGTGAAAAGTCATGGTCCTGGAACTGAACACTTCTGTCTGTCATGGGTAACAGCCAGGTAGCTCTTTGCCTCAGTATTTAAAGTGATCTTGTTGACTGTAGCTTTGTACAATGAGGATGCTAATAGGGACCTCATCAGTGCAAGCGGTGGAGCCTTCCTCTTGAGAGGTCCATAAGGGAACGGAGGGTTTAGAGCTTCAGACCTGTCACCATGACAGCAGTGATTGAATTGGACAGAGAGAAAGGCTTCCTGATAAAAACAAACAATGTGGTGCTTTTGATTAACAGTGTAAGCTCTTGATGGCCCTCCTGAACTCTGCCATGAGATGGTGCCTGCCAGGGGCAAAATTCTGAGTGGCTTTGACTAAAAGACACTTTTCATTGTGTGCACTGTGCGGAGAGTGGGGGAGGTATTCAGCAGCCAATAGTGAGAAAGACTTTATATATGAACTTGTCAGGCAGTGGAACTGATTTCTAGGCTGTTCTCACTTTAGGTAAACCAAGGAATTGCTAGTGTGGTGTACTGGAAAGGGTTCTGGGATCAGGAGCCCTGGCTTTTCCACCCACTGACTGTAAGACCCTGAGAGATTTCGGAAATTCCTGTCTGCGTCAGTTTTCTCTTGTTACACGAGGACAAACAGCACCCGTTCCTGCAGGGTTGAATGAAGCTCAAACCAGCTAATGTGACAGTACTTTTTCAATTTTAGTGTTCAGGGGTGGGCTCAGTTAACGTAGTGCTTGTTGTGAAATCACGAAGACCAGAGTTAATATCTCCAGCATCCATGGAAAACGTTTGGAGTTGTAGCACACACCCAGCACTTAGAAGGCAGAGAGAGCAGGACCCTGGGGCTCGGTGACCAGCCGGTCTCACCAGTCAGCGAACTCCTGGTTCATTAAGAGAGACCCTGTCTCAGAGTACAAGGTGAAATAATTTGATGAAGACACCTGATATAAACCTTTGACCACCACACACATAGGGTACACAGGAACATGTATACACACATACACACACAATACAAGTATCAAGCTATCAGGCATGATTGTTTTTCTTTCTGAAATGTTTTTTTGGGTTTTTTGTTTGTTTGTTTGTTTGTGCCAGTCAGTCACCTTTGGACACTAGTTCTTAGTCAGGATTTGAAGATTCAGCCACTGTTGAATTCTTCATGGATGGGAGTGGGGCAGGTGGTTATACTCAGTTGTGCAATGCAGTGACCCTTCTTCAGTGGTACTTGCTGTGTTGCCCCTTATGTTTGAGTTCCTGGTAAGAGATGCAGTAGCTGAAAACCACGTAGGCTGCCAGCACCCTGTTAATCCCGAGATGCTGCCTTCCCACCCGTTGATGTACTTGTAATACTGGTCGTGACCTCTACGAAAGGCTCCCACAGTGCCACTGGGGGGTGAAATTCCACATCAATATCCAGCTTGGCTGCTCTCCAAGCTTAACCTCCATGAGCTTCTGTTTCAGGGGCACAAGGGACTTCATTTTGAAAACCTAGTGTCCTCATATCCAGCTGTGCTCAAGGGCTGCTGGGAAGGGAATCATTGTATAGGTCTTTCCAAGATAGGATTTCTCTGTATACAGCTTAGTTGTTACACAGAACTCACTCTGTAGACCAGGCTGGCCTGGGACTCAGAGATCTGCCTGCCTCTGCCTCCTGAGTGCTGGGATCAAAGGTGTGAATGCTGGGACTAAAGGCATGGAGCTACCTTGTGGCTTTTCTTCTTTTCCTGCTTCCTTTAAGTGCCTGTTCAGCTGATGACTGACTTTCCTTTTATATTGAAACTTTATACAAAGAGCCTTTTTTTTTCTACTTCGAAACATTTTTTTCCCAAATTGAAACTTTATAACCAAAAGCTTTTTTTGTTCTACACTGAAATCTTACCAAAAAGAGCTTTGGTTTTTGGATTTTTTTTTTTCTTCTGTATTGAAACTTTTTTCCAATTAAGGTTTCAAAATTGTGTTTCCATCAAAAGGAAACCACCCATGGACTGTGAGTAGACAATAACAAGACAATGTATGAGAGCTAGACACAGTAGAACACACCTTTAATCCCATCACTTGGCAGGCAGAGCCAGGCCAATCTCAGAGTTTTCCAGGCAGCCTGATCTCTAGAGCTTAGAGTTCCAGGCCAGCCTGGCTATCTAGTGAAACCCTGTCCCAAAAGCACAAAACAAAAAGCCGTGTTTGAATGTTCCCTTCCTCATTTTTCCTGGCATTTTATAAAATTTTGATAATGATCTAGCTTATAGTAATTGGTAGAGGGGTGCATAAAATAAAAGAAAGCCCTTTGAAAATGAGGCAAGCTTTGATAATCATAGCAGGGATATGGGGGTTGGCAGTGAGCCCACTGTGGTCCTGTGCAGCCTCCAGTCAGACAGTGGGTTGCATCTTCACATCATGTTCATTTGTAAAATGGGAGAGCAGCAGCTACTTCAGATGACGTAAAGGAACTGAAAGGAAAATGTATATAGTCACTTCCTAATGTACCTGGGCTGGGGAAAGTACCCAGTATTGTTTTGTTTGCTTTCACCTTTATAGTGCCAGTTGGCATAGAGGCTTATGGAATAGAGGTTCTCCAGAAGGAGCCCTTTGGTCTTCATAAACATGATTTAACCATTATTATCTCCATTTTATAAGCTTTGGGCTCAGACACTGAACTAAGAGATCCTAGGGCTCATCTTCTGAATTCTAACCAAGTCTTCCTGTCACACCTCATGGTGTCTTGCATAGATTAGTGGCCATTCCTCAGCTCTGTACCCAACTGTGATTTAGCACTCTCCACAGGTCATCACCCTTCCAAAACCTCAGGGGTCAAGTTTTTTGTCTTCTGTAACTGAGAACAGCTTTGCCTTCTAGCGGACATGTTTTCCCACGAGGACAACGGCCCTGAGCCAGACTGGGTTTTGTCCGAACGGGAGCAGTTCAATGATTTCCGAGATCTGAACAAGGATGGGAAGCTGGACAAGGATGAGATTCGCCACTGGATCCTCCCTCAGGACTATGACCACGCACAGGCTGAGGCCCGGCACCTGGTTTATGAGTCAGACAAAAACAAGGTAGCTTCCACACTCAGAGCCATTGATTGACAGGAAGCAGTTTGTTCAAGATTGGGTTTATTTGCCTTGTTAGCGATAACATTGGCTCCATTTGGCTGTGTGCCTGCACCCTCCGGTAGAAACCTGAACATTACTTACGCCTGTACAGTGACAGCTACAGTGAGGAACTTAGGCTTCATCTTGCCTGGGCTATGTACTAAAATTACTAAGTCATGAATGAGCTCCAGGGTGGGATGTTAAAGCATTAATATCTTTGATATAGTCCGGGCATGGATTTGAGAAATTAACACAGTAGTATGACCTGAGGTGAGCTTAATCCTCCCTTCATGCAGTCATCAGATATTCCTTGTTCCGTGTGTGTGTGTGTGTGTGTGTGTGTGTGTGTGTGTGTGTGTGTGTGTGTGTGTGTGTGTGTGTGTGTGTTGGGGGGGGGGCTCTAATGATTGCCAGTATTTCCATATCCTCTGATAGGTATCTAAGTAATTAGGGGCTGGGAGTGTTTATAGCTCAGGAGTAGAGCACTGGGCTATCATGAGTCAGACTCAGACTCTGGGTTCCGTCCCTAGTAGTATAGTAATTTTAATTTGTTAGAATCCAAGTGGTAAGATTAAGACAAAATTCCTGCCTCATCTGACTTTGTTACTTGCCCCATCTGCAGACCCACATGTTACATAGTGGGGCCATGAAAGGGAAGTGGGATCCCTATAGCCGGTTCCGGGAATGCCCGCACTGCTTGTGGAGGCTGTCCATCTTCTGAACTCTTGGGGACCTGCCTGAGGCACTCACTGTAGCACAGCTTTCACAGACCAGCTTGGAGGTTAGCATGGCAGTCACGGGAGATGGGAGGGGAACACCAAAGCTCCTAGGCTATTAGATGTGCTGTTTGTAACTCTGCAGATCAGTGAAACAAGGTGGGCAGAATGACGAATGGTAGGCATAGCGCTCCCAGCACCTCCTGACAGCTCTTCTGTCTTCCCACAGGATGAGATGCTAACCAAGGAGGAGATTCTAGACAACTGGAACATGTTTGTGGGAAGCCAGGCTACCAATTACGGGGAAGATCTTACAAAAAACCACGATGAACTCTGAAAAAACGCTCATCCTGTTGTGGCCGACTGTGGGGGCATTCTTCAGGTGTGCTGGGCGGGTGCTACAGTTGTCAGGTGCACAGCAGTTGTGTCCCTAAACAAGGAGATTATTCCTCAGATTGGGGTAAAAATGAGCTTTCATTCCATATTTACTGGAAAATAGCCATTGCTGTTTATTCCAGTAGGATTTCCCCTGAAACACATTAAAATCTTGGCAATTGCATTTCTCTTGGGGGAAACAATTGCTACGATGTGGCTTACTAGTCTGACCTCTCCCAACTTTTTAAAGGAACAGGAAGAAAATGTGAAAGGCTTCAGTTGCTGGGGGTGGAGCACGCCATGCAGAGTGACTGATCCGTATTTGAACTATGAGATTTTGGATTTTATCATTGCCACTGTTAAACAGTGGTGAAGGAAAAGTCTGAAGAAGTAAATGTTGTATTGTCCTAGGTCGGCTAACCTTGGAGCAGGCATAAGTATTTCAAATGCTTTATGTTTTGAGCTGTTACTGTAAATGGTATATAAACTTTTATGTGTTTCTTCTGTATGGGCCTGCTAATGTGCACAATAATACCATATCTTTGGATTTTTTTGTTTTTATACTAAAAAGCAATCAAAAAAGATAATGTGAACAAGAAAGGAATTTTAGAGATGAATGCCAGGTATTTAAAAAACTGTATGACCATGGTCAACACTTTAACTATACTTGAGAATTTTTTTTCATGTTAATGAGCAGGTCTGGTTTTTGAAATAGTGAATAGAAATACAGTTCTTTCCTGGGTGTGAGTCTGTGCAGGTCAAGGGAATCCAGAGGTAGTGGCATTTATTGCTTGTTGAGTCCTCAGTCTTTGAGTCTGCTTCCAGCATCGCTTATGTGAAGAAAACAGGCCAAGGTGATAATCTAAGCCATTGACCAAACTAGCTGGAGTAACGGTTTGCAGATGAAATTCCACCTCAGGAATTGAACGGGAGGTGAATGGAATAAAGGATACCCTTGAGGATTTCCCAGTGTGTCTTGTGGTGTTTGACGTCATAGAAAGTGTGGTTTCATTATTCCTCTTGAATTAAACAGTAATAGGCATCCATGGGTCAGATTGACACGGATTAGGTTATCAGCAAGTAAAAATCTATCTGTAGCTGCTGACTTCACCACCGTGTGCTTCATGTCAGTCTCTGAAGTTAGGCAACTTGGTGTCATTTTCATAGTAGCATCTTTCTAAGACAGGTTTTAACTGGAAAATCCAGACCTCTGACCATTACCTGTGAGGCCTGCCTGACAGGATCCAGCCCTGCCTACCCCTGAGCACTGCCCATTTACTCCCCCTTTTTCCTCACGTTTCTCTCCCGCCCCCTTACTCCATGTTCCACCCCCACTAACTTTGCTGTCCTGAGTACATTTAAGTGTTGCTAAGATTCCCTCTCTGGGTAAGATGAACAATGTCCTAATGAGAAACCAAAGAGTGGTTCCACCAGAGTTCACCATGGGGAAGCAAAGAGCCTGCTGGGTTTGCATACAAAGCGTGGATGAAGAGGTACTGACAAGAACAGCCATGCTGCAGATGCTGCATGGACTATATAGCTTCCTCACAGCCACAAAAACCCAAACCACAAGGCCACATTTCAGTTAGGTTAGGACAGAATTGCATACACATGACCAGAAGAGCCCCCAGATACTCAGTCGAGGGCCCACTGACCCTCTCCAGAAATCCTCATGGACCCTCCCAAGTAGGCATAGCTGATCTCATGAAGAAGGAGGATATTTGGCTCTGAGGATGACATTTTAGGTCCTTCCCAGGTCAAGCCCTTTGCACCTCCTTCCCCTTCAGATTCAGGACATGTACCCTGCCCCCATCTCTCACATTCCCCTCAATGAGGCCTTTCAGACTCCACATTTAAAAGCCCCAACTCTCTCCCTACCATGCCCTGGTATGTTTCATGCCTTGGTGTGTATTAGACCTTTAGATAAGGCGGGGCATTGGTGACACACACTTTTAATTCCAGCACTTGGGAGGCAGAGGCAGGTGGATCTCTGTGAGTACAAGGCCAGCCTGGTCTACAAAGCAAGTGCCAGGATAGGCTCCAAAGCTTCACAGAGAAACCCTGTCTCGAAAACGACCCCCACAAAAACAAAAACAAAAACGAAAAAAAACTTTAGATATGTGTGTTTTCTGTCATTACCATGACAGAGTGGATTGCTGGGACAGAAACTTAACCCTCATGGTTCTGGAGGCCACAGTCAGAGGTGAAAGTGTCAGACAAGTAGAGTTAACTCAGTTGATAGTGCTTACACCTGGTGTCTGTGTTTTGAAGTGCAGGCTGACACATGCTCTTACCTCAGTGTTAGGAAGCCTAGCCCTGGGCTTGCTGGCAGCCAGCATAGCCTACTTGGTGAGTTCCAGCAAGTGAGAGAACCTGTCTCAAAAACACAGGTGCACAGTGCCTACGGCATGGCCGTGGAGGTTGTCCTGTGGCTGCCACACACACTCATGCATGCACATGTGCACACACAAACAAAGTGCCTTCCAAAGGCCCAGTGCAGACTCCCCCCAATCCTTCCAGCTTCAGTAACTCGGGGTTCTGTAGCTTTTGCTCTGTTGTGTCACTGCCTCTGTCTTCAAGCGGACTTCCTCTCTTTTCTGGCCATCTTCCTCAGTGATAATGCCCTTTACAAGGGCTTCTCTTTGGGTCATCTTGAGATCCTTCCATATAAGGTCACATACAAAGACTCTAGGGGTTGGGGTTGAGGGTACCCTACTTACTGAACTATCAGATATTACCTTGCTTGCACAGCCCCATCCAGCCTTCCAAGCTCAAGACATGAAGCACACTGAGGACAGTGGTCTGTCTCATTGCTCCTGAGGACCTGAAATAGTGGAGTCTGCATTCCAGACATTGTCAAGGCCCAAATTAAAGTCTAATTGCCAAAAATCTCAGCGATTTAGCATGGAGTCGTACTGCACTAAGTCTGGTTCTCATGTTCTCATGTCTTTGTTCCCACTGGTATATGATTGTATAGCTGGAAGCCTCTAACTCTTCTGAACTAAAATAGGCTGTTTCTCCTGCTGACTCACTTCCTTTCTCTCCCCTCCCTTCTCTCTGTTGTTCCCTTCCTCTTTTCTTTCTTTCTTCTCTTCCCTTCTGCCTTAGGGCTTCTGTTGCTGTGACAAAACACAATAATCAAAAGCAATTTGGAGAGAAAAGGGTTTATTTCATTTTACACTTCCAGGTCACAGTCTATCCCTGAGGGAAGTCAAGGCAGGAACCTGGAGGCAGGAGCTGATGCAGAGGCCATGGAGGGGAGCTGCTGACTGGCTTGGTCCATGTGGCTTGCTCAGCCTGCTTTCTTATAGCACCCAGGACCACATGAGAGATGTTTTGTCCACTGTGAGCTGCTCTCCCCCCAGCACACACACACACCAATCATCAGTCAAGACAATGCACCACAGACCTGTCTGTTGGGGCATTTTCCCTCCTTCCCAAATAACTCTAGTTTGTTGGCAAGTTGACGTAAAACTGTCCAACATAGTTTCCTCTCCCTTTCCCTTTTTCCTCTCCCTCCCTTCCATCTTCCCTTCCTTCCACTTTTCCTTTCTCCTCCTTCCCTCCCTCTCTTTCTTTAAAACCATGCCTCACTATGCCGCTCAGGCTGACCCTGAGTTCAATTTGTGATCTGCCTGCCTTCCTCTCCCAAAGTGCTATGTATCGTCATACCCGATAACCTTTTTTTTTTTTTCCTTTTGAAGGGTTAGACCCCAACTTTAGCAAAATGACAATGTAGCATTGTGTAGCCAGGTCCAGTCATAGCAGTTTTACAAAGTGCTCATTATTTTCCCCTGCGAATGGAATCCTAGCTGATTTATTAGGTTGTGCATAGTAGGACACTAGGTGCATTTGGAGCATTAAGATTTTCCTTTCAAGCCAGTGCACACAAGAAGACTAATACTCAGAGACTGGAGCGTCTGAGGCTGAATTTAACACTATTTAAAGAAAGAAAACCTTAGCCAGGGGACATAACTGTTAACATGGTGATTTGTAAAACCCTGGATTTCTAATAAGGTCTGACTGTTTCAAGGAAAACATATTTTGTTTCTAGGTAACATTTCAAGTCTTATTATGAACAAACACTACCAAATTGATTTGTAATGGGCAATACTGTAATGTCACAAGGCATTATTTAATGCTTAATGTGACTGAAAGCATTAATTGCTCGGAGCCATATTCTGTCCAAGCAGAACACGAACACACATTTTGTACCTCGTCTCTTACTGTAGGTTTTCAGATGAATTCGAGTGTAACAAAAGGCACTTAGGAAAGCCGCACTGTCTGTGGGCTTTCTTCACCTGCTCGGATTAGCACCGTCAGTCTCCTGTTAGGGAGCACAGGAGTCATCCCTGCTCAGAAGTGCCCGGTAACAAGAACTACCCGAAAGCTCAGCTAGCACATCTTGTGAAGCAGTGAACAGCTAGTGATTTCTTTTTAAGGCTCTGGGTTTATTTAGTCACTTTTATAATAACATCCTAGCTTCCTCCAAGAACATGCAGTTGAGACTTGGCTCTATCTGCAGCCTTAAAGTGAGTTTAGAGTGCTGGAATTGCCCACTAAAAGCCAGTGAGTGGCATGATGTTCTTGGCTTTGGCTCATGCTGAAAAGAGTATGCCAGCATATTTCAGCTCCTGGAATTTACCTAGTCCTGAGGCTGTTTCCAAAGAAACTCTCCCGACTCAATTCTGGTGAGTTCCAGGGGACACTCTAGGTCCAACATATGCCATCATCCCTTGCTCTTTATTTACCATTGTAATTTTTCTCACATAACATAGAAAGTGATTTCTGGTTCACTATAAAAGCATGGAAGAGAAAGGTAACCATTGTATATTTGTCTGCCTTGAGGGTGTGTAGTGGGCACACATAGCATGTTCGTTCTTCTGGGAAACTGCTGCCGGCTGTCTCCAGGTATCAGGGAAGGGCAATCCTGCTGCCAAACCTTGGTGGTGTCCCCATTTCACAAATCAAAGAATTACAAAGGGAAGCAGTGCTGAAGTCACACAGCTCATTAAAGAGGTGACTGTGTAAGTGCCCGGGTTCAGACACTTTTGCCAGTGTCTCCCTGTATCCTGAGCCACTTTTCTGTCCACTCTGGGCTTTAGACAGATCCAGTCCATCCTTGTTCTGGCTGTGCTTCTCACAGGATGGAGGAGTCCATGATCCAAAGGGATTTTACTGACTCAGGGTAATCTCTTCACCATTGCATTGCATAGACACTGACTTAAGAGCCCCTCAATAAAAGACATTACAGTCACTACACTATTTAAAAACTCATGGCAGAACATGGTACAACACAGAGACTCAGGAGCACTGTGATGAGATGAAGAGTCTGTGTGACAGAAAGGTGGGCCCAGGGCTGGGGCCCAGTCAATAAAGTGTTTGCCTCACAAGGTCCTGAATTCAAACCCTTAAAAACTGCCAGGTGAAGGAGGTGGGCTTTTGTCTTAGTTACTGTTCTATCGCTGTGAAGAGACACCATAACTAAAGCAATCTTTAGAAGAAAACATTTATTTGGGGGCTATTGACAGAAGACTAGCCCATAATCATCGTAATAGGGAGAGTGGCAGCAGGCCGGCATGGTGTTAGAGAAGTAGCTGAGAGCTTTACATCCCGATCCTCAGGTAGCAGGCAGAAAGAAAAACACTGTGCCTGGGGTGGACATTTTAAACTTCAAAGACCACTCTGCATGATACATCTCTTAAATTGTCTCAAATAGTTCCACTTCCTGGTGACTAAGTATTCAAATATATGAGCCAATAGGGACCATTCAAGCCACCATACTTTGTAATCCCAGCACAGAGAGGCAGAGACAGGTGGGTCTCTGAGGCTCACTGGCCAGACAGACTCATGGGTGAGCCCCAGACTAACAAGAGACTGTAGGGGAAGCTGTAGCCACGCCTTCTTAGGGACTGGCTACAGGTGTGCCTGACCACGATTGTGAGGGCGTGGTCAGAGTGACGTAGTGTGACTGCGTTTGCGCTTTCAGTTTCTCTTTGCTTCTTGCTGTACAGGCTGCTGCCACGCCGGCTGGCTAGGTTGCTCTATAAGTAAGGCTTTTCCCTATTAAATACCCTTGTATTTCTACCTGACTCCGTATTGGTAATTTCCCACTATAGGAGACCCTGTCTCAAAGGAGGTGGATGACATTCCTGTGATGACCTCCACCTGACCATGCACATACTCAAATGCAAACCTGCATATGAACATAGATACATCTCCCCATGCATGCACATCCACACCTCCGTTTCAAAAGAGAGAAGAAATGAGTTCCAAGTCCTACATGGACTTGAGTTTCAGCTCTGCCAGCCAAAAGTTTTATAGTCTACACAGGTCACCTTTCTTTTTAGTCTATCGTGATTGTTCAGTGGAATAAGAATAAGAATACACACCTCTAATAGTGGTTATATAGCATGAGGAGACGACTCGAGAGGGAGACCCTCCAGGAATGAAGCAATGCACTGATACCAGAGTTGCCTCCAAGGAACCACATGAGTAGGTCCATAGCCAGAAGTCAGGCAGGTCAATGCCTGCATGTCCCAGTTTGCTGGAAAATAGTTTTCCAAGTTTTAGAATTATTATAGGAAGTGTTTTTAAAACATTCACATTTATCTAGGCAAAACTGAATAGCCTTACTGACAAAGGACTAGCATGTGGTCTTTGTGTATATTGTGCAGGTAGCAGAGATTTGGAACTCAATTCCACAGCTGACTAAGAGTGTCTGTTTGCTTAAAAAGCATTCAGGAATCCAACTGGGAAAGGTCATGAGAGACCTTCTCTTCCAGATATATGAAAAAGAAAGGTGATTTTTCCAGTACCATAGTTCACATTGACAAAAACAGAAACATCAGGTGTCTATTTAATGAAAAAAAGCTAAGGATATGTAATGAGTCAAATTGAATTAATGAAGCTAAACCATGGGACACAGGCAACCTGGCTGGTAAGACAAAGAAGTAAGGGATTTCATTGGATATAGAGAAGCTGGCCTGCAGGCAGTGCATGCTGTTATGTGGAAATAGCCGCCTTCATGGCCCTGGGTTTGATCAAGATTGAGGGCCGCATGGACGGAGCAGACATGAGTGCCAAGGTTGAGAGTGTGAGTTTGAAGTATGCTAGTTTCACAGAGACAAATGGTTTGTCTGCAAAGCTCACTGTCCACTTCTCATAAAAGGGTTAGAATGGTGGCTCCCTCATTGCATAGTTGTGAGCTGTTCTGTGTGATACACTGTGTAAAGTATGTACTTGGCTACAGGGCTGACCCAAAGGAGGTATTCCACTATGACTTTAGGTGACTCTGTGATAAAATCATTTAAGGAACTGACAGCCATTTTAAGAGCAAAAATATATGCTAAGGAATTAAAAAGAAAAAAATGCACAGGGAACAACCTAAACTTCATTTTATGATGTGATACATTCCATGTAGAGTGTTAGACAGCCCACACTATGCTGGACTCATCAGTTTCTGGAGGCTGTTCCTGAAGTCTTCTGGGAGGCTCTCTGGTTTCCTAGTGTCTGGGTTCACAAAGACATGGACTGAAGACCCCGTGGTACATGCCAGAGTGTCAAACTGTGCTAATTTAGGGTGGCCTAAGAAAAAGCCGTCAGTGAGGTCACCATGATCTACTGAAGGCAGCTCCTTGGTGGGTTTAGGAGGAAACAGAGCCAGTCGGTAACATACACTGGATCGACCCACTTTCTCCACAGCCAGGGCAGCCACTGGGATCTGAGGGAAGCCAATGGGTGCGTGGTACTTGCACTGATTGGTCACCATGAACCCCAACAGGGGGGGCGTCAGCAAGGTGGTTTTCAGGCCACAGTACCTAGAAAGTGAAATCACAGTGTTTATTCGAGGTTAACACAACACTGATACCATCTCCTAATCCAAAGACTGTGTGTTCAGCTGCTTGGGAACCCCAGTTCCAGTGCTTCCAACCTGAATTCCTTTGGGAAAGTTATTTAACTTCCCTATATCTCAGTTTCTACAACAATGTAATGCCCATGTCCATGGTCTTCATAGCCTGACTATGAGCATTAAAAGGCCAGTGTTTAGGGCTGGAGAGATGGCTCAAGGGTTAAAAGTACATGTTCTTCTAGAAGACCCAAATTTGCTTCCCAGCTCCCATGTCAGGTAGCTTACTACTGCCTGTTACTCCAGCTCCAGGGTATTTGATGCCCTCTTCTGGCCTCCATGGTCAGGACTTTCATGTGCATATACTCACATATAAGTATATACATGGGTAAAAATGAAACCTCTTTTTTAAAAGATGAATGTGAAGGGACCCGCTCCCCATTTTGGCAGCCATAACAGGCTAACACGTGCTTGCCTGACCTTTCCTTGGTCACTAGGAGGTCAGATGCCTGCCTATTTCAGCAGCCATGACAGTCTAACACGTGTTGGCCTGACCTTGCCTTGGTCACTAGGAGGTCAGATACCTGCCTCATGGCAAGGAACCAATCAGAAGTTAGCTGGTGGTGCTATGCTTTATGGCTCTGGGTGTGCTTTATGAACAAGTGCACAGCAATGACGTGCAGAGCATAGCAATCACCTGGGAGGGCCTATGGGCCATAACAACCAGTTGATCAATCAACACAGGGCAAGCCCTCTAAGCCTGGAGGCACACCAATCCTGAGTCTGTGCTTACCCCTAGACACTCCCCTTACGCTGTCCTATAAGATCTCTATGCCATGGCTTGTTGGTGTCTTTCCTAGCCATCCGCCATGGTAAATGGATGAAAGGCCCAAGCTACATGGGGTTACTTCGTTAAACAACTGCAATAAAGCCTCATGCTGTTTGCATCAAGCTTTCACCTCCACCTGGTAATTGGGGTCGCTGCAGTCCTGGGCAGAGATCCTGGGAGCCTAAGCCTCTGGGGGTCTTTCAAATGTTGATCATTTACCATAGTTCCTAGATATAATGATCTCACTAAACATAGTCTACTTTTAATATGATTCTGTCAACTTGACTAGTCTTGTTTCTGTTATTGTGGTAACACAACTTCCACAAAAACCAGCCGAGAAAGGCTTTAGCTCATAACTTCAGGTTACAGTCCATCACTACAAGGCAGTGAAGGCAGCAAGAACTTGAAATAGCTAGTCACATCCATAGTCAAGAGCAGAGAGAAATGAATGCATACATGCTTGCCAGTGCTCTGCTCTATACTTACACAGTTCTGTATGCCATGCCCAGAGAATGGTGCCACCTGCACTGAGCTGGGTCTTCTTACATCAACCCCCCACAGACATACCCATAGGACAAACCAATCTAGACAGTCCCTCATTGAGACTGTCTTCCCAGATGATTCTAGATTGTGCCCATTTTACAATCAGAATTAACCTTCGCACCTGCTTTTCTTCTCATCAAGAGTTAGGTTTTTCCGCACTAAATGAGAGAGAAAACTCATTACACAAAGTTACTGTATCTTTTATCTCTACCTCTAGACTTTGATCTTTTTAAGAAACGGGCTACATCGCATTCAGCTTTTGCTTGTTGACAAGAAATGAAGTGACACTTCCAGCACTTTCAGCACAAAGTTCCACCTCTCACAGAGAGCCTATTGGCAATAGTTAGCTGCTGAGAAACAGAGTCAGTTTTCTCTAAGGATGGAGTCCTTGATAAGACAGCCATGTTCCAGTGGAAGGCCACACATCCAAGATGTTTGGACAGGAAAATTGGCCTGTCTAGAGGGGGGGAAAGACACAAACTTGGGTGGGCAGGGAAGGGAGAAACGAATCTGGCAAGAAGGGGAGAAGAGTGAACATGATCACCGAACAAAATTCTCAAACAACTAAAAACAAACAAACCAACCATCAAGGTCAAACAGAATGGGAAGGAAAAGCTTTGTGCTGACTTTCAGCCCCTCCCTCCTCCTGAAGACCCATTGCATCATGATTTAAGCATTTCTTTACTGCCCTTACTTGCAAAGAATGAACATGAAGACTCTGTAGGACCAATTATGGGTTATGTAAAGGTTTCACTCTAAAGTTGTTCACTGGAGGTGGAGTGACAAAAGATAACTCTAAGTTTCAGAGAGGGCCCTGTAAGGGGCCTGTTGTACTCAGTCACTCTTATCCACCCTTGTCACCCAGGGGAACCTTGGATACTTTTTACTTTCCCACATGGAAAGTTGTTTTGTACCATCCTGGGTGACCTCGTTTGTTACATAAGAACATGGTGTATGTCCAAATTGCCTAGAAAAAACTTTGAAAAGATGAACATCGAACTGTTTTCAGTGATATCTAAGATTTACAACTTTTTTTCTTTTAGCGGGTATGAACGTATATTGAACACAATTTACTTTTGAAAAAAGAAAATGTTTTTAAATGACTGAATGTAAAAAAAAAAGGGGGGGATTCAAAGATCTAATTGAGACTCTTTGGTCTTGTCACTGGCTGTCCTTCTCTGTGTATGTTCCTCAGGAATACCATGTCATAATCTGTTCAGGTACTGTTACAAAAGTGTCATAGCCTGGGTGGCTTATAAACACAGAAGTTCATTTCATTTAGTTCTGACATGGGGCATCTAAGATCAAGATGCCAACAGATTAGGGTATGGTAAGAGTCCACTTACTACCTCACAGACAGCTTTGATGTGTGTGCAGGGCATGCATGAGTGAAGGCGCTTTCCCAGGTCTAGGTCATAAGGCATTCATTCTATTCATGAGGCTCTGCCCTTATCACCTCATCAACTCCATGGGCCCCATCTCTAGAGTCCCTCATATTGAAGATTAAGTTTCAATGCAGGCATCCAGGATGACACAAACATCCATGGCATTGCAGAGGGAGAGGCTAACTGAGAAGAATCTTGCTTTGTGCTCAGTCTCCAAGATCCACTGAGAATCAGATCCCCTCTTCAGTTCCAGAGACTCTTGGTAGGTTTCTATGCTGGCCTGCATTCCTCTCTCTGTTAGAGAGCTGACAGCAGAGAAACAGTATCTCTTCCCTCCAGGACAGAAATATTTCATGAGCTCCTTATTTGCGTGTGAATACAGCCTGGATGCTCTTAAATAATTGAATCATGCCACATTTAAACACAGCAGCTACTGAGCACCTGGGATATGGCAAGCCTGTGCTCCCTGCCTTGTCTTCTCTTCAGTTTTCCAAACCACCCTGCAAGGCAGCATTTGCGACCCCCACCCCTTACAGAGTGATTTGCATTCAGCAGTGCTGGGCTTGTCTCCAACTCTAGGCTTTCTTGGTGCAAGTTCACAACCACCCTCCCCACCATCCCAAAATTTTGGATGGTGAAAGTAACACAAAAGAAAAATTGCATCTAAGGTCAGTGGATGGACTACACACACACAAAAAAAGGTTTTTTTAATTATTTGAGAAGTTAATATCATGTATTTTGATAATCACTCAACTAATCTACTTCACTCCTCTCATACCCAGCCACCTCCCTTAGCTCCGTAGCGAGTGTGTGTGCGCGCATGTGTGTGTGTGTGTGTGTGTGTGTGTATGTGTGTGTGTGTGTGTGTGTGTGTGTGTGTGTGTTTCAGTGTGCTCAACCTACTAGGAGCCATAACCTTTTCACTTCAATCGTTTCTGTGACTTCAGAGCAGTGTCATCACCCTGAAACAGCACACACCATGTTCAAAACTTTACACACCAGGCTCACTGGCTCCCAGGCTCCCAGGGAGAAGCTTTTTCTATTGTTGCTTTTCCTTTTCTCAAAATTTATATATGTAGGGGCACTTTTAAAAGTTGCTAAGTCCTCATAAATAAAGCCTGTCTGTAGGCTATTACCCTTCCCCTAGCAAGATGTTGGCTTGTCTTCTTTTGGTTGCAGAAGAAAATCATGCTTTCCCCCTTCTATTCTTAACTTCCTCTTTCTTATGCACTATATTTCCATCTTCAACAAACTTTAGTTGTGTACCTATTACATCCCTAGCATGTCCTAGATGAGGAAGAGGTAAACAAGCTAGAGAGTGGGAGCCCTTCTACATACAGCATACCTCAAGCAAAATCAGTGATCAGATTCAATCCCAGTGTGATAAATTCAATACCAGGCTAAGAAAAGGGGTTCTGCCAAGTCAGAGCAGGAGGACCTACTTCATCTTGGGAAACAGGGATGGTTTTCAGAGACATGACAGCTTAAAATGAGATGTTAAAAAAATGCAGGAGTCACTCAAGTGATCATTAGAAAGAAAAGCCTTCTGTGGAAAATAGCATGTATTAGAGACCAGAGAGAGAAAAGCCATTGGTGGAGATGTTGTGCCCAAATTCTGAATCCCCAAATCACCAAGAGGCCCATTTCAATGCAAAAGCAATGAGCCTTTTATTGCAGTTGTTTAATGAGCTAACCCCATAAGCTCAGGCCTTTCATCCACCCACCATGGCAGACGGCTGGGAAAAGACTCCAAGAAGCCACGGGATAGAGATTTTATAGGGCAGCGTAAGGGGAGTTTCTAGAGGTACGAACAGGCTCAGGATTGGTGTGCTTCCAGATTTGGAGGACTTGCCCTGTGTTGAATGGTCACCTGGTGATTATGGCCCATAGGCCCTCCCAGGGCAATTGCTATGCTCTGCACGTCATTGTTGTGCACTTGTCCATAAAGCACACCCAGAGCACTACCAGCTAACTTCTGATTGGTTCCTTGCCACAAGGCAGGCATCTGACCTCCTAGTGACCAAGGCAAGGTCAGGCAAGTACGTGTTAGGCTGTTATGGCTGCCGAAATGGGGAGCTGGTCCCTTCAGAGACAGCAGAAGTTCCTTCCCATAAGCTGGAACATAGACTATAGAGGAGACAGGAGACAGACTGGGAAGGGTGTTGTGAATAAGCTTGGCCTGTACCCTGGAGAATGGGAAGGAAGCGGTGTATGCAAAGGAGAAGTAAGACGGTGATGGTTTTGTGAAATGATCAATGGTTTCTGAATGGAGCAGTGGGTTCCGTAGAAGACAATAATGCCTGCAGAGAGAGCAGCAAGGAACCTACCCTCCTGGCACAGATGTTGGTGGCTTGGACCAGAGTGGCCACAGAGAAGACAGAAAACAGTATGATGAGCTCAAGAGATTTTTACATTAAGTCTAGTGACAGAATGAGGGAGAAGGGCTCATTCTGGAAAACAGTAGTTCCCAGGCTTCTGCAAGGGACTGGTGACTGCATTTGTGGCAGGAGGAAATGGTGGCTGGCAACATTTGGTGCTGGTGAAGAAGGAAGGTGAGTCAGGTGGCTTAGGAGGCTGAGCTAGAAGGACTGGGATGTTCTAATAGCTGATATGAATCATTGCCTAATGTTCCCTGCTTCTCCCAGCTCCTATCTCTAGCCAAACCTGCCTTTTGAGCTCCAGACCTACATGTTCAAGTGCTTCCTGGGAGAAACTCCAGGCTTTGTGCTTAATGGGATCCAGTTCAGGCAGGTAACACAGAGGATCGGGGCTGGCTGTAGTACAGTGTGGTATGTCTGTGAGGAACTGGAAAGAAAGTGCCTGTCTAACTCCAGATGGATTCAGAGTTCTGGAAGGTGTTAAGCAGACAGATTGACATGACCTGCCTAGTTTTGTCCTTCAATCTCCCAGTGATCATCAGACATGGGAGGAGATGTCCCACCAGACTGTCTTGGTGACCCAGAAACCCAGCCTTCCATAAACTCATTTGCAGTTGATGCCTTCGTGGGGTGTAACTTCCTGGGGTGTAACAAGCCACTGGAAGTGTGTGACTCACATAAGCTGAATGCTAATCTTCCGTGTTTTCTTATGCCTGCCTCTGCACACTTTAGACAATGAAATGCTTGAGTTGAAAGAGCCTTTGGGGATGGGTCAGCTAGCACTGGCTGGGGCTTTCAACCCTGATGCAAATCAGAATCTCCTGCAGAGCCCCTGAAATGCACAGACCCCCACCCCATCCTGCCAGACCTCATGAGTAGCATGCAAGGAGGGTTCCAGGCACCCCTGCAGGCTGCAGGAGTCTATGAAAATCAGGTTCCCCTCCAGAGAGACACAGTCAGATAAGGAAACAACCCAGATGAGGAGGCAAACCCACTCAGACAAGCAGATAGAAAGGGTCTAGTACTTTTATCCCTCACTTTTCAGTGGGACTGCTCACCATTTCACCCCATGACTCATCCCTGCCCTGGCTTGAGGACTAAAGAGTCTCTGAGGCATTTGGTGCTCAGAGTCAGATGAGAACTGCCCACCATCCTGCTCCTGTTAGACCCCCGGAAAAACTCAGGCCTCCGGGGATCTCAGCCCAAGACCACGGTCACCGCAATCACCAGGCAGATTTGAGAGCTTGATGCAAACTGCGTGAGGCTTTATTGTTTTTTAATGAGCTAACCCCATGTTAGCTCGGGTCTTTCACCCACCCACCATGGCATATGGCTAGCAAAGACACCTCCAACCGGCTGCGATCGATCTTGTAGGGCAGCATAAGGGGAGTGTTTAGGGGTATGCACAGACTCAGGATTGGTGTGCCTCCAGGCTTGGAGGGCTTGCTCTGTGTTGATTGGCCAATTTGTTGTTATGGCCCATAGGTCCTCCTAGGGTGGTTGCTATGCTCTTTGCGTCATTGCTGTGCGCTTGTCCGTAAAGTACACCCAGAGTCGTAAAGCATAGCGCCACCAGCTAACTTCTGATTGTTTCCTTGTCACAAGGCAGGCACCTAACCTCTAGTGATTAAGGCAAGGTCAGAACAGCATGTGTCTGGCTGTTATGGCTGCCAAAATGGGGAGCTGGTCCCTTCACTCCAACTTGTACCTGGCTCAGCAACTGGGTCTTTCTCACTCACTCCCCTCTCAGTCAAGTTCCTATCTCCTTCAGTGAACTCATAACTAGGTTCTGCCTGAGCCCCTCGGAGGAAGCCCTGCCTACATAGCTGCTGGTTTGTCTGAGGACGCAGACCTCCAGAACATGTGCCTGTCAGGTAGTGGGAGGCCCTCAGGCAGATGGCACTGTGACACCTTTCAGATGAGTGGGGCTATTTATGTCACTTGCTGTAATTCACAGAGAACAGGCTATAGCCTATGGTCAGTTACGTGGAGTGCCGGGGCTGGAGATGGCAGGAAGCCCATCCCCACCCTCCCTCAACTAAACACAGGTTTGGCAGTGGGAGCCCACTTGGGGCTTTGTCCTCAGGGAGTATCCCACCGTCGGCAGAACTGTCGGCCTCTGGAGACTATGCTGACATTTAAGAATATACTTCTGAAGGGCCCAGACCCTTATCCAACCCCCTGCTTTGGCAGCCATGACAGGCTGCAGAAAAAAAACAGCAAGATGTAGGCCTCTGACTCAGCAACATGTGCTGAGCCCCTAACCTTGCCTGACCTTGCCCCAGTCACTAGGAAGCCAGAGACCCTCCATGTGGCAAGGAACCAATTAGAAGTTATCTGGTGGGCTCTGGATATGTTTTACTGATAATAGTGGAAAGCAGAGCATAGCAGCTGCCATCGGATGGCTTCTAAGTATAGCAACCTTTCCACAGCTGCAGTTGACCAATCAACACAGGACAGGTTGCCCAAGCCTGGAGGTGTACTTTCCTGAGACTGTTGCTGTGCAACTAGCAGACCCCCAGACACTCCCTTGCTCTACCCCAATATATGCCCTGCCCCACTGCTGCTCTGGGTCCCTCCTGCTCCACCCACTGTGTCAGATGGACCTAGGTTCTGAATTGACTCCAGTTAACTTGTTAATTAAAAAGACTCTTTGCTTTTGCATCAGTTCTGGTCTCTCGGTGGTTTTGAGGGTTCAGAGTCTGGGCACAACAGGCACAACACTACTATGGCTCTCCACAACTAATTAGTTTTCTATCAAACATGTGTGGATCTTGTCCACAAAGCCCAGGCAGACTAATAGTCTCTATGTCAGTCATGTCCAGTAATTGTCACAGTGAGCCTTGGATGGAGTGGAATTCTCCATGTATACTTGAACTCATAGACATCCACCTGCCTCCTCCCCTCAAGTGCTGGGACTAAAGTTGTACCATGCCATACCAGTTAAAAGCCCCCTCCTTTTAATTTGTTGGTTGTTGTTGTTTGTTTGTTGTGGTACTGGGTGTAGGGCCCAGCCATGACAAGCACAATAGAGGTCTGAGTTTCAATTACCCTAAGGCAATACCTGGCTCCAGGAAACTGAGACCACCCAAGCACCACCCAGGAACAGCCCATCCAAGGGGAAATGTCAGCCAATCAGGGGCCCTGAACCCCAACCTCTGCTATGATAAAAAATCCCACCCCAACTGAGCTCGAGGCTCTTTGATCATGCCAATGCGTTGGACATATGGAGAGTTCTAGTTTGAACTTGAATAAAGGCTCTTTGTTTTTACATACGAGATTCAGTTTCCTTGTTGGTATTTTACCCAAAAACTCTGTGATCTGGGCATAACACTGGGAACTCAGCTCAGGGCCTTGTAAAAACTAAAAGACAATAGGACCAGCTACCAGTGTTGTGCCCAAATTCTGAACCCTAAAATCACTAAGAGGCCCATTTCAATGCAAAAGCAATGAGTCTTTTATTGCAGTTGTTTAACAAGCTAACCCCATCCATTAGCTCAGGCCTTTCATCCTTCCACCATGGCAGATGGCTGGGGAAAGACATCGAGAAACCATGGGACAGGGATCTTATAGGGCAGTGTAAGGGGAGTGTCTAGGGGCACACACAGTCTCAGGATTGGTGTGCTTCTAGGCTTGGATGACCTGCCCTGTGTTGATTGGTCAACTGGTTGTTAGGGCCCATAGGCCCTCCCAGGGCAGTTGCTATGCTCTGCATGTCACTGTTGTGTACTTGTATGTAAAGCACACCCAGAGCCATAAAGCATAGCCCTACCAGCTAACTTCTGATTGGTTCCTTGCCACAAGGAGGGCATCTGACCTCCTAGTGACCAAGGCATGCCCAGCAAGGTCAGGAGAGCACATGTTAACCTGTCATGACTGCCAAAATGGGAGGGGGGGGCTGGTCCCTTCACCAGGTGCTGTTAAATGTAAACTCTCTTTTTTTTTTTTTTTTTTTTTTTTTTTTGGTTTTTTGAGACAGGGTTTCTCTGTGACTTTGGAGGCTGTCCTAGAACTAGCTCTTGTAGACCAGGCTGGTCTTGAACTCACAGAGATCCGCCTGCCTCTGCCTCCTGAGTGCTGGGATTAAAGGCGTGTGCCACCAATGCCCAGCTTTAAATGTAAACTCTTAAGCCAAGGCAATTTGCAGAGTAAATACAATAGAATTAATGAACATTTACTGCACTGTTAATAGCAATTTACTCAGGAGGTTCAGCTTGGGTCCTTGGTGGCAAAGACTAAAGCATAGCCAATTTGTGATGTGGAGATATTAATAGTTGATAACCTAAGTATGACTGCTTAGCTTTTGTCAATTTAACCATACCCTGGTGTTTGGTGCTGGTAAAAAAAACAAGTTTTCTTCTGTGGTGGATCCTACAATAATCAAAAAGATGGTGAACCCTTCATTACAAACAAAGAGTGCTTTGTAAGAAAGCAATATACACAGTTGTATGAGATGCTGCAATAAAGGAACCTAGCTTGGAATGACACAAGTGGAGCATAGAGCCTTTGAGGTACCAAAAAGAGCTAGGTGAAGCTGGACCGTGAGATGGGATGGGAGAATGGTGATGGGTTACTAGGGGAGGGAGGCAGGGCCCTACCATATACAAACTGCATTTTATCCTAACAGATTCGACTGTTCTGTGGGAGGAAAGCAGTGACGTTTGCGCCTCAAGATCAGCACTCCAGGAATGGACTGGTGCAGGCTGGGTGGATGCAGAGGCAGGTAGAAAAACCATGGACTCAATGGACAGAAACAGTAGACACTAAAGTGTGGCTTCCAGGGAGATTCAAGGAGATATGAGAAGAAAGAAATCTGGGCTTTTCTTGGCTAACTGCCTTCCTCTGACAAAAGTCATAGCTGACAGTCCTGTGACAGTTATGTCACAGGGAGAGCACATGTCCATACCAGATCTTCGCCATACAGGAGTTATGACCTGGTAGATTTGCTTCAGGAGCCCATCATTCTGCTTGGCTGTTCCTAGGCTCTTATCCCATTGTCTAATGTGGTCAGGTTCTTCCAGAACATTATCCCACAGCTAAGGGAAATGACCATATAGATAAACAAAGTTATGTGAACTGTATGGAGGCCGCTTTACTTCCAAAAGGGATGGGAGGTGGTGAAGATGAAAATGGAGCCCAATGCTTTCCGACAGCCTCATATTTTAAGCAAGCACAACCTCAAGTGCACTGGGGTTTTTTTTTTTTTTTTTCTTTGATTAGTTTCGTGTTGCTCTTGAGCATATTTTGGCTCTATTTACAGGACAAATGATCTCAGAGGTAACAAGAAAAATTTCTCAAAACTAAAGTCTAGCAAGATGCAAGATTGAGCAAATATCTAAATAAGCCTTTAGTCCAAGCTATGTTTATCTTGGTACTAGGCAATATACCAATATAAAAAATAAAAATGATATTTCTAAACCAAGTTGCCTAGCTCCAAACAAGTAAGCAACCATTTACATTAGGGATATGTGCACTCCTAGTTGGCTGCAGACTGGAGCTACTGCAGTTTTTAGTGTGCATTTAATAAGGTCCCAGACTGGGTAAAATCAAAATAATGGAAATTATCTGCTCTGAGAGCAGAACCATTTCTCTGCAACCACATTCTCCCAGGAAGTTCATTCTGGTAAATCAGTGTCAAAATGACAAGGCAATCCAACATGTCTCTAGAGGCACAATATATAACAAGCAAAAAAAAAAAATCAAAATCTGTGTTCAGAAGATTAAGGAATAGATTATTATTATTATTTTTTTGAGAATTGAAAGAGTGAAACAAATTCATTAAAACGTCTTGAGTGAAAACAGGACGACCATGACATGATGCTCAATTAACAGGAAAACATCATCAGCTGGAGTAAATGTAGATGACAGCAGTCCATTTTTCGGACGCTGAGAAACAGAATCTGCCATTGAATACAGCTGCAGGATAGACGCTGTGGCAGGAGAGGCTTGCATGCAAGTGCTGATAGTGCTTGTAACTGTTGTGCTCTCTGCCTTTGCTGGGGCTGCTCCCTAAGGGATTAGGAAATGACCAGAGTCCTTAAAATGAAGCATGCCAGGGACCTAGTCATTGTCCTGGGCCACTGAGAAAGGTGAGCATAGACGGTCACGGTCACGTGAGTCTGGGTACGCCTCCCCTGCCACATTCAGACAGGCTGCTAAGGGGACAATCAGGTACAAACAAGGGCAGAAGGTGCAGCTGTTTAGAATCCCCTGTATACCAGAACCAGAACTAGACACTGAGGGCAGACCTGGAGGCCGAGGCAGAGGATTGATGGAGCCTTTAGAAAGATGGTTTTGGGGGAACTGAGGAGACGCTGCAGTCAAGTGCTTGTCCTACAATCATGAGAACCCGAGTTCAGATCCTCAGCACCACATAAACTAGATGCTGTGGTGTCCATCTGTAATCCCAGCCCTGGAGACTTGAAGACCCAGGTGCCCTGGGGCTTGCTAGCCAGTCAGTCTAGCCAGAACTGTAAGCTCTAGGTCAGGACAAAGACCTTGTCTCAAAAGATATGGTGGGAAGTGATGTTGGCTGCTGGCCTCCACATATATATTTGCCTATGTATGTGCATACCTGTGATCACAGGGACACTCATACTTCAGAACTGCTTTTAATATTTTTTTTTAATTCCTTCAGTGTGACTTTCTTTAAGCAAGTTACACATCCATGGAGGTATTTTAAAGAAAAAGACATCTGGAAAGAAATAGACTAAGATGTGAACAGCAAATATATGGATCTCTTAATGAAGGTAGTCTCTTTGGCATTAGTAACAATGTTCTAGTTTGTTTGCTAATGCTGTAATTATCACTTGGCTGAAAGGAACCTGAGGAGGAAAGGGTTTATTTCTCCTTTCAGTTTATTGTCTGGCATAAAAGGAAGACAGGGCAGAGACTCAAGGAAGGACTTGGAGGCAGAAATGGAAGCAAAGGCTGTGGAGGACCACTGCTAACCAACTTGTTCTTCATGGCTTGCTCAACTTGCTTTTTAAAAATACAACTCAGGACCACTTGTCTAGGTGTGACGCTGCCCACAGTGGGCTGAGCACTCTCACATAAATCATTAATCAAAAAAAATGCCCCATAGACTTGACTATAGGCTAATCTAATACAAACATTTTCTCAGTTGAGGTTCTGTCTTCTGAAAGTGAAGGGACCAGACCCTCACCCAGCTCCCTGCTTTAGCAGCCATAGCAGGCTGAGGAAAAGACCAAGTAAGATGTAGGCCTCTGACTCAGCACTTGTCTGACCTTGCCCAACCTGCCCCAGACAACCCTCCACGTGGCAAGAAACCAATCAGAAATTAGCTGGAGGGCTCTGGATGTGCTTTATGGTAAAAGTGGCATAACAGTGGCATGCAGAGCATAGCAACCGCCCTGGGAGGACCTATAGGCCATAACAACCAGTTAATCAATCAGCACAGGACAGTCCGTCCAAGCCTCGAAGTGTACCAATCCTGAGGCTTGCATACCCCTAGACACTCCCCTTGCTCTCCCCAGTAAATTCCCTGCCTTGTGACCCCTTGGGGTCTTTCTCACAGCAACTGCTGTGTTGGATGGATGATGGAACCGAGTTAAGACAGTTAACTTGTTAAACAAGAAAAGATTCTTTACTTTTGCATCAGAATGGGTCTCTTGGTGATTTGGGGGTTCAGAATTTGGGTACAACAAAATGACTCCAGTTTATGTCAAGTTGACCAAAAACAAAAGAAAAGAAAAGCCTAACCAGCACACACATTTTCTCTTTATCCTTTTCTAAGTTTTATTGATTTTTTTTGAAAATGAACATTTTATGTTAGCAAATTCATAAAACTAGTTTTTTTTCATAAAAATACTTTTGTGGGGAAAAGAAAGAATTGGGTGAAGAGAGACTTGAAGAAACTAGTTTTACATACATGAGCTTGAGTGGATGGAAAAAAAAGAATGGCATAATACTTTTCAAATGACAAAATAACTTCATACTTTTAAAGGCCAGAAGGCAGTGGGCACTATGAGGTCTGCTAGGGTCCACAGGGCAAGAGGTGGGGCACGGGATGGATGGAGGGTGAAGGGAGTGGGAGGTGGGGGGTGTATATAAGGCAGTTAAGGAGCTGGCACCATATGAGCAGAGTGAATCATTTAGCTGGGCAGCCAGGCTCAAATGCCTTTCAAATCCACCCAAGAGAGACTTAGTAAAGAGAGGCAGGCACAGTGGAAGGTGCAACTGTCCATGATGTCAGGGCCTGTTATTTCTGGAATCCTCTCAGGACCAGAAGGATTGGGGGATAACTTAACATAATTAGCAAATGGCCCTCCCTGGATTACCTTTAAAAGGCTCACAGCAATGACAAGATAGGCTACGGAGTCTATTCTACATCTGTCCAAATAAGGTTAAGTCTCATGAGCCTGGGATTCCAGTCTTGGATTTGATTACTGAATCTTCTTCTGCAGGGCTGGTTGGCTCTGAAATCTTGTTAATGGTGCAAGTGGTAATTTTTTAGAAAAGCATTCAGGGAACATTTTTAATCCACTCATATGATTAAATATTTTTAAAATACTCAGTGCATTAGTTATTAGAACATCCAGTATTCAGAACTGTCAAGTAATATTTTATGTTCATTTATTCAACAGAAAGTCACTAAGTATCTGGAGCTAGGGCTAGGTACCAGACACAAGAAGCCTTACAACTCCACGCTCTTCTGGAGGCAGCTTGCCAAATGACCAGGAGCCCTGTAACCAGACAGTGAGGTACTCTGATTAACCAGGCTGGGTCATGTGTCCAACCCCAAGCCAGTCACCACAGCTAAGAGCCCCAAGCCGTATGATCATGTCTCCCTGGAGCCTAGCTGGCTGAGTCCTACCTGAACTAAGGAGAGGGAATGAGAGAAGTTGAATTTCTTACAGAGAGCCTAGGGTAGGAAAGAAAAGGTAGTCAGCTAGCTTCAGGTGTGTCACCTACAAGGTGGCTGCTAAACACCCAGGAAGAGAAGCACCACCAGAGGGAGCTGTTGAGAGGAAGTCTGCCCCTCCCATCTGTGGTCTTCTGGCTCATCATGTGGTCTCTTCTCCATGTGACTGCTTGACTGTTTCCTTTTCCATTTTTCTACAACATTGTGATATGGCCAAGATGGAGGCGGAAGCTCACCACATGCCAGACATCATATGGTTCAGTTACCAGAATCACGAGTAATAAGGAGCCTCTTTTCTTTAGGAATTCTGAGCCTCAGATAATTTGTCACTGCAACACAAATGGACTAAGACACCATCTGAGGGGTTACCCTTAACCCTAACCCTAAGCCTCAAATTGAGGCTTGTGTAAGCCAGAGATGGTAGTCTACCTGTCCTCAGTCATGACAGATGAGGTGACTGAATAACTGTCACGGCTTCCTTGGCCTCTCAGGAGACAACTGAAGTGTGCTCCAAACCAGCACATGGAGACCCCATGGAGGCTGACCCCCAGGTGCTCTCAGCAGTGACTGTCTCACTAATAGAATCTGTGCTGGCTTCACTCACTTCCCCACCTTACCTGCTACTCTTCTCCAGGTGTGTCCAAAACACCTCCCAAACAGATGGCTTATCCCAACCCCCTACATCAAGCCTGCTTCTGGGACAGCCCACTTGTGGGCCCCTCTTTTCGGTAGGAAACTGTTATTCTACTTCTCTATAAAACTTGGCCTTTTGAGGGTGGGGGTTGGGTCTGCTTTTGGGAAGAGCCAAGCTAAAGCAGGTACACCAAGATGAGGAGGACCAGGAGGTAGGAGGAAAACCAGGAGACTGTGGTTTCCAAGGAGCAAAGAAGAAACTGGGAGAGAAGGAAGGATGCTCTTGGAAACATTAACACAGTGAGTCACACGCCCTTGAAATAATAAGATTCCAAATGCATTTGCCTCCAGAGTCTGCATTATTCTAACAGGAACCTTCCCTGGATGGTTCATCCTCAGCCAGACTTGGTAAGGAAAGAAGTCAAATTTATAACCTCAAAGAAGAAAGACCCCAAAGGCCCAAATGGCTTATGAGGCTTGAAGAAATGTCACAGAGCAAACCAGAACCAGAGGCAGGATTGTTTGGAGTTATGTGTAGAGTCTTTAATGGCTATGATTAATGGCCTCTTACATTCATGCCCTTTGCCTCATAGTCCCCTATTCTCCATCTCCTGTAGCTCTGGGCAAGTCTTGTATTAGTCAGGGTTTTCTAGGGGAATGGAACTGATAGAATGAAAGTGTGTGTGCGTGCGTGTGTGTGTGTGTGTGTGTGTGTGTGTGTGTGTGTGTTCTTAGAATGGCTTAAAACTATGGTCCAGCTAGTCCAACAAAGGTCCAAAGAACCCAGTAACTGTTAAGTCCTCCAGACTGGATGTCTCAGCTGGTCTTCAGTAAATGCTGGAATCCTGAAGTAGAATTCTCTTTTAAGGCCAGGCATTGGTGGTGCACACCTTTAATCCCAGCACTCAGGAGGCAGAGGCAGTCGGATCTCTGTGAGTTCGAGGCCAGCCTGGTCTCCACAGTGATAGGCTCCAAAGCTACATAGAGAAACCCTGTCTCAAAAAAACCAAAAAAAAAAAAAAAACCAAAAAACAAAAAACAAAAAACAAAAAAACAAAAACAAAAAACAAAAAACAAAACAAAAAAATTCTCTTTCAAGAGGTCTGTGGTCTGTTCTGCTCCTCAGCTCCCTGTTTTTAACCACTGAGCCATCTCTCCAGCCGCTGTTTTACTACATTTTTAACCTGTATATACTCTGCATTGGTTTAGATCTAGTGTTCTTGCACAGTGAGACCATTATATGCTGCAAAGCCCTTCCTGTCCTTCGGTTCCCAAGTCAATATTTGAACTTGGCCATGATGTCGATAATTGACACCAGCATGGAAATCAGGATGAGTGCAAATGAGTGCTTTTGATTGACCAGTTAACTTAGTGTTTTACTGATTGTAGCGACAGAGAAGAAGGCAGCAGGCATGTCCTATTGAAAATCAGATATCGACTGTTGCAGACTCTGGCTCATACAGTCTCTGTCACAACTGCACACCCATGCCTAAGTGAGCAGGCATGCAAAGTCCAGTGAACTTCACCTACAAAAACAGGTGCAGGTCAGAGGTTAGTGTCATCATTTGTTGATCGCTCAGCTGAAGACCCAAGAACACGCTTAAAATGCACATGAGATTTGAATGCACATCTTGCCTGTAGCATGGATGCTATATCGTAAAAGATACTGTCCCCCAGTATCGCCATTATGTTTGTGTATTTGTGTATTGCAGGTGTCCTTGTGGAGGCCAGAAGACAAGCTGATAGCACTGGCAGTCCCTGCTCAGGTACTTTTACCTTTTGTTGTTGTTTAGCAGATCTCTCAGTGGCCTGGAACTTGACAATTAAGATGGGCTGACTGCTGGGCAGGAGAGATGGCTGAACTGTTAAGATATGTAGCTGGAACTCACTCTATAGACCAGGCTGGCCTCAAACTCACAGAGATCACCCTGCCTCTGCCTCCTGAGTGCTGGGATTAAAGGCGTGCGCCACCAACGTCTGGAGCACTCGTGTTCAATTCCCTACACTTATATCGAAGTTCACAACCCTCTGCAACTCCAGTCCCGGGAATCCAGAGACCCCTTCTGGCTTCTGCAGGCACCAGGCATGCACATGGTACACAGACATGCATGCAGGTAAAACACCCATATACATAAAATAAATTTTAAAAATTGTTTTGAAGATGGACTGGGCAGCCAATGAACCTCATAGACCCATGGGTCTCTGCTTCCCTAGTGTGTGCTGCACACTTGGCTCTCTTAACGTGGGTTCTGAGGAGATTGCTCAGGTCCTCATTCTTGCAAAGCAAGCACTTTACCAACTGAGCTATTCCCCTAGCCCTTAAAAACTTAGGTTTTAAAGCCCACCACACAGTTTTCATTCATTAACACAGACAAAAATGGCAACCGACATTCCATGCCAGAGGTGCATCATATGTCAACTGCTGCTGAAGGTTGGCTAAAGGTATAAGAATTCAGCCCAAATTCCTCACAGTGTTCTCTGAAAACCAATTAGCTGTATGGAATTTACAACACACAGGATTGTAGGTTTCATTACCATTTGCAAACTGTGTGCCAAGTGTCTTTTGTTATTAGTGAAATCCATATCAACTGCATGCACGTACATGGATGCTGGCTGTTCAAAACATTTCCCTGAACACCACTCCTCAGGAGACACTTGGTCTTGGTGCAGAATAGTAGATGTAAATGGATTTGAGAAAAGGGCATTGTTGCCAAATTCCCAAGCCAAGTGTATCTGAATCTCCTGATAGGCCTGTTGGGGGTTAGGGGATGGTAAGGGAAGCCCAAGACATCTCCATTGTGTAGATGAGAAAACAGAGGCTGCCCTGGAGTTGCATCACTGGTTATTGATGGCACGAAACTCCAGGTTAAATTCTGTTCAGCTGAAGAGGTCATCCTCAAGGCTGGCTCACTGAAGACTGTGTATTTGGTGTAGAAGAACATGGTGCTTGTTGAGGGGGAGGGAGCAGTGATCATGAAACATCAGAAGAAATGGGAGGAACTGCAGACCAGGGTATAGTGGGAAATTACCAATATGGAGTCAGGTAGAAATATAAGGGTATTTAATAGGGAAAAGCCTTACTTACAGAGCGACCTAGCCAGCCGGCGTGGCAGCAGTCTGTACAGCAAGAAGCAAAGTGAAAGCGAAAGAGCAAACGCAGTCACCCTATGTCCCCCTGACCACGCCCTCGCAAGCTTGTGAGGGCATGGTCAGGCATATCTGTAGCCAGTTCCTAAGTGGGCGTGGCTACAGCTTCCCCTACACCAGGGTAAGGCCAGACAGGCCTGAGGGGATGGGAGGCTGAAAGGGAGGAACACACACAAGTATTGGTTACAGATGTTACTGAGGGAAGACACTTAGACATTTGGGGCTTCCTGAGTGGGATCTGTGACAGCAAGCACACCAATGGCTGTTTGTCCTGATGAGCTTGCATGAGTGTGAGCATGCATAGAAGACGGCTAAGTGGTTTGCCATGGAGACTCGGCACACATTCCAATGAGGTGCAGTGCCACAGCTGAGTGCCATTTGGGAGGCACTCCGTCTGCGTGCACACTGTGATCACAGGGCTGGAGAAATGATTCTGGGGAAGAGCCTTCACTGCACAAGCAGGGGGACCTGAGTTCAGATCCCAGAATCCACCTAAAGAGCCAGGTGTGGCCATGAGAACGCTGTGTGGGGTGGAGACAGAAGGATTACTGAAACTTGCTGGCCACCAAGGGAGAACCAGATTTGTCTCAAAGGGTTAAGTTGGAGAATGAGAGGCAAAGACACTCAAGCCTGTCTTTGGTCTCCACGTGCTCACAGGCCTGCATATGTGAATATATAACACACGAGAGGGAGGGGGGAAGAGAGGGAGGGGGGAAGAGAGGGAGGGGGAAAGAATGCAGCGTGCCTAGTTTCTGGAAGGCCACTAACAAGCAGAAACAGACAACAGGGCAGTTGGCCTCTGATGGCCAAATGGCTTTCACTGAGGAATAGGCATCGCTGGAACCTGGATTGTTCCTTATCATCCGTGTATCTGAATCAGAGAAACTGAGTCTCGGTTTCCCCTAAGACTCTCCCAGTTCCAAGTGATAGAAAGTCCACTTTAAAAGCTTAAGGAGAAAGGGGAGGCCCTGGCTCCTGCAGATCACGTTCAAGTGCAGTGCCAAGATCACTAAGGATTGGAACCCTGGTTCCTCTCTAGCTCTCCATCCCATTGTCCTAGTGGCTTCCTGTTGAAGTAGTCAGGAACCTCAATAGAAGTCACTCAAGTCTGTGTAGCTCACATTTCTCCCCCAAGAAAGCAAAGTTCCAGCTCTCATTTACTCATCTTTAGTCATATCCATCAGGGAGGTCAAGTAGATGCGTCTAGCACCTGCATAGGCCTGGGTGGCACTGAATTGACAGTAAGGGAGTATGATTTTATCGAAGGGAGGGAATGGTTGCTGAAAAAAAAAAAGCTATAGTTCTTTAATTACTAGTGTTTTCCAGAGAATTCTTAGCCCTAGAACAACTGCTAGCACTATGGCCTGGACAAGGTTCTTGTCATCTGCCCTTCAGGACAGGGAAGATGGAGAATTAACAGTCGTGGGATGAATACTTGTGTGTATGAAGCTCTACTTAGTGCAAACATTGCTGTTCCTGTCCTGGCAACACTATCACCCTCTTCTCACAGAGGAACAAACAATGACCAAGACAGTCAAGCAGTTTGCTCACACACCCAGCTGACACCTGCTAGAGGTGGTAAACAGAGGCCCAGTTCTCCATCCCTTGGCAGTGAGGAAGAGGCTGACTTCTGCTCCCTTCTCCTTATGGGCTCTAGTGTTAATTAAAGCCTTACAAATATTTAGTTGATCTTTCAATCATATAGTCTTTGGGTTGTTTCCAAAGCTCAAAATGGAACAAGATGTGTTCTCTTTCATCACTGATATTTGCTGTGAGATGTACTATTTAAGTGCCATTAAACACAGAAAAAGCACCAGACTTAAGACAAAGGATGGTATTATGTATACTGCCCCAACCATCATGGGGTCTCCAATCAGCTTCACCAGCAATCAGCCCGAGTGTTGAGTGTCCTCTGCTCACACATCTGTGCAACAAATGGCAAAGTTGTTACAGAATCAGCACACCAGGCAGAAGGCAAGAGAATGGAGTTAGTTACACCTGTCGTCCCCCCCTTTCCTGCCCCCCCCATTTCTGCCACCTGGCAGCTGATCTCTAACAAACAACTTGACCTCCATCAGCTTCTGCACTGTGTCCAATCACACTTGTCTTAAAATGCACCAGACAGATAATCATTTCCTTGACACTATTTGTTGTGCCCATGACCTGTGTCCTTTCTGGCCACAGGGGACACATTTCTGACTCAAAGGCAGACAGCCCACTGACTAATAAGAAACAACACTGTCCCATAGAGAATTCCAAAGGAGGAGAGTGGAGACTGTTGCCAGGCTGTGGTGGTGACTTGAGCTGGAAGGTGATGGGCAGACAGGGATGGAGTGGCTATCCAGCCCCATCTGAAAAACAAAGGAGTAGAGGAACCTCAGTGGCAGAGGAAGACAGCAGCCTTCATCCTTAGAGTAAGAGAGCACTGCTTAGTCTGCATCATCAGGGCTAGCCAGAGGAACTTCCCACTCTTAGCATCAGAGCAACACAACACAGACCACAGAGAGGACAAAGAGGACCATCACGAGAACTTTCGTTTCTGGCACATAGTAGGTGCCCAATAAACAGAGGACATGTTTCTAGAGCTCAGTTGTGAGAGGTAAAACACAAGCAAACTATCTCCACTTGGGTCCTCTCCCTTCCTCCCTCCAGTCCTCCAAACCATGATCAAACTCACCCTACAAGATATACTGCACAATTAGTGTGCACCTCTTAGCCTTGGCTAATTAGCTCTTTTATCAATTAAAAATATTTTTTCCCATTAAGCCCAGGAGTTGAGAGGGAAAATGGAGCCCCCTCCTTGATTTCTAAAACCCCCGAAAAGCCCAGTAAGATAATGTCACTGATTTGGTTCATTTCAGGTGCACATCAGGCTACTCAACCTAGGTGAATTTAATGACTCAGGACAGGTCGGGCAATGAATGTCCCTGTAAATCATTTCTAATTGCAAGCATAAAAATTAAAAATCAGTCTGAAGAGCCCGATAACACAATGCTAATGACGGAGAGCAGTAATCTGAAGATAGAGGTTCCCTGCTGCAATCAGGCCCATTTGGATGACAGAGCACTAAACCTCTGGGGGACTGTGCCTGGAACAAAAGGCTGGGGGCCTACTTCAGTCTTTAATGACTTGCTATGATAAAAGAAATTAACTGAATTTTCACATTGTAATTATAAAACTTGAAAAGGAATTTTCCCCCTTCATACTCTTTATTTTCCTCCTCATCAGAGATAAACCAACAACCTGTCTACTCTTATAAGGGTGACTTTAAAGACCTATTATGTTCAGCTGTGTTGTATTCAAAGTCCAGCTCATAAATTAGGTCTGGATGGCGGGAATCAACAACTCTACTGTGGAGGCACATATGGCGGCTTGAAGAAATTTGAGAAAGTGGTCTTATTTCTACGTTTATGTGATACAGTGCTCCCTTCCAGTTGTGAATGTTTTTGTATTCATCCCTGTAAGCAGAGTACGGGACTGAAACAATTCAAAGGTGGGAAGATTGATTTGGGCTTGTGATTTTGGAGAGCTGTTTATCAAGTAGAGACAGTTTGGTGCAGGGGCAACTCTGTCCATGGTAGTTGACAGCCATTGCTTTCCACTTGGCAGGGGGAACCAGGGCTGGACGACATTCTTCAACCATATTCCCATTCAGTCCCTGCTTCCTACAGGTCCCACTGCCTTCAAAACAGTGCCACAAGCTGGGGGCAAAGTGTTGGGGACACATGAGCCTGTGAGAGGCATTCCAGGGTTTCACTTCAGTCACAATCAAGATAGCATTAGAATTCTTCCCTCATGATGACTGAAAACTATGAATTGCACCCCTCTTTCCTTGCCTCGAGCTGAGTGAATACAAAACCATCTTTCTGTCTCTAGAAGGTGCTTCCTATCAGAACCTTATCTGAGGACTCCTCCTTTCCCAGAATACCACCGTCCGGATGGGACATCGCTCTCCTTCTGGTTTCCTCTGGACACTGCTGAATCTAATCCAGGCTTTGCTACTCCAGGCTGCAACATAAGAGAACTGAGTTCTTTTTAAATCACTCATTACACATTGCCCGTTTGCTGGGGTCCAGCCCGTATCAGTCCCACGCTGCAGGGCCCGTCTATTCCGGGACTGATGTCTTTGGGGCTGTGATCGGAACCAACCGAACAGCCCTGTGTCCAAACCTGAGTTGGGGAGTGTGGATGAGGGAAGGCCAACTCCCCAACGACGTTAAGGACAAGACAGAGACAACTGGTCATAACAGGAGGGCTCTCAGTCAATACTGGCAGCTACGGTTTGGTTTATTCCAGCATCATCTTAAATAATTCTCCAAAATTGGGGGTACTGGCAGAAGACATCTATTATCATGTATATAGAGCTGATATCAAATATTTCCTTTAGTCCTAGAGACATTCCTAAGCTGCAAGCTCTCAAACACTCCAGGTCAGCACGTCTCATTAGCCTTCAGGGTGGGTGTAGGCTCGCCCAGGACTAGGCCTTTTGTTATACAAATTAGGAGCCATTCCCCACTGAAGCTAGGCAGGTAATCAGCCAGCAGCTAAGACAATAGGAGTTCTGAGTCCCTGAAATTTTTGGCTGAGTTGAGGCATATTTTTGAGATATTACATTTGGGCCCCAACACACATTGTATATTACACATTACACATGCACTCTGATGCCATGTGAGAACCATAATAAACTAACCCCAAATATCTGATCTATAGCATAATGGAAACCTATGTTATTGCCAGGTTAACCTTGGAGAGAACAGTGGAGAAAACAGCAAAACATTAACACTGGTAAGTACAGAGAATGGGCCAGGGTGTTTCTGTAGACAGATAATACTATTTAAACACCCCCCCCCCACACACACACACACCATTCTTGCTCTTGATACTAAGATACCAACTTGGTATAGTTTCTATGGAACTTTAAAATATTTCCAACAGCCTTGACAAAATTACAGTATTTCTTAGAGCTGGAGGGGTGTCTTGTTGGTTAAGAGTGTGTAGTGTTCTTTCTTGCAGAGGACCTGAGTTGAGTTCCCAGCACCCACATCAGGTGGCACACAGTCTCTTATACCTCCAGCACTAGGGGTGGAGATGGAGGTGGGGTCTGACACTCTCTGCTGTGGGCACTGCACATGCACAAACCCAGGAATAAAACCAAAATCTTTAAAAATTATAAAGTGGCCCTGAGCATCTGGGATGATACCGGGGTCCTCTCCACATGAGTTGAATACAGTCATGGTGTGAGGTGAAGGGGGGAAGGAGAAAACCAGAGGTAGGGCCAGTGAACACACAGAGGGAAGGAGCTGGCCAGGTGCAAGGGCAGGGAGAAGAGTTGAGTTTTGAGCAGTCTCTCTTCCACTGGGGTTCTCACCAGCCCAGGCAGAGTACCCTTTCTGTCAGGAGGCTTGATCACACACACACACACACACACACACACACACACACACACACACACACACACACACACACACACACACACACACACACACTGCCTGCTGGGCTCCTCCTCCAGCTTCAGAAGCAGTTGGTCAGGGTCAGGGCCTAGGCACATGCATTTCTAACCTGTTTCCAGGCGACACTGCTGCTACTGACTTGGCCACTGACTCTATGATCCACTGGTCTGGACCAGTGAGTACACAGACAGAAAGCCGCCATGTTTTCAGGTCATGGCTCAGTCACCAGGAAAGGCTCTCTCTGCCCCACAACCATATTCACGGGAGACAGAATTCACTAGTCCAAGTGGAGTAAGGCCCAGCGAATGTGCAGTCCATTCCCAGAGATGAGGGATGCTAGAGATGGTTGTGAGCCACCATGTGGGTACTTAGCATCTGAGTCCTGGTCCTTTGTAAGAGCAACACATGTTCTTAAACACTGAGCAATCTCCCCAGCCCTTGTTGGTTTGTTTTAAGATAGGTTCTTACTAGAAAGTGCAGGGTGGCCTTCAGGACACAATCTTCTTGCTGCAGCCTCACGAGTGTTAGCATAACAGACATGTACCACCACACCTGCTTTCAGCATTATTTTTGTTATGATGAAGCTTTGTTATGATGATGTATTTGTGAACAGAATTGGGCTGGATAGCTCAACAAATTCAGAATAATCAGAGAGCTGGGGGGCGGGGTGGGTAGTCATGAGAACTTGTGTTTAGCATCATTCTGCCATCTTTCTCTATCTCATCACAACGTGTTCTTGTGTTGGCACTTTTCATACTGAATTACAGTAAGTGAATATTAATCTGAGCTGATACTAATCACCCGTGACAGAAAATTCCCACTCTGATCAAACTTTCATAACATATTAGGAGTAAAAGGCCCTCTGCTGCCTCATACAGGCCAATCTCCATGTGACCCATCAGCTGATGGCAGGAACAGCATCTGTTCACCTGGAGAAGGCTCCTTAGCATAGTCCAGTGACAACATGGACAGTGGGATTGCACTGCAGATGTTAGCTGTCCAAACAGCAATCCAATCCTTCATCAAATGGTCAGTAATAACCAGTGTCCTGCATCCTTCATGTACCCAAGAGCTTGCAATAAACCCTGCCTACAAAGATGTAACATGTGTGTGGGAACATTAAATCTTAGAATCTTCTAGTTGAAACACCTTCAGGTCTCTCCAAATCTAATTTGTTTTCTTTTGAGATATCAGCTTATGGAAGGGACTAGAGACATTCCTTGACTTACAATGGAATTATGTTCTGATTACCTGCCTATAAATTGAAAACACTACTAGGTTGAAAATGGAATAGTTGCACCTAACCTACCAAAGATTCTAGCTCAGCAAACAGCACACTTCAGAATGCCAGCTGTCCTGGCAAGCTGCTCTCCAGCATCTTAAGAGAGGATTGGACAACCTATCAATAGCCCAGGGAAATATCAAGATTCAGAGTTCAATGAAGAACATCAGTACTGACCATATCTCAGGCCTACAACATCATAACATCACTGAATTGTGTATCAAACCATCAAAAATTGGCAACTGACTTACATGAATTTAACCCAAAGATAAATCTTCCACAGGAACTAGCTGTTAGCTACAGTGTAGAAATAATATCAGCTCTGTCATTTCTAACCCAGTTGCTATAGATAGCCCTTTTGGAAAGTTCTGTGGCAATACTTATCTGGGCATTGTGGTATTTTATTTCAATCTAATGTAATAGTGTTTGACATCTAATGGATTTGTCCAACTTCTTGAGATACTGAGTTGTTTGTGTCTTCTTATTTTATGTGTTTTCCCAGATGACTCATTTATTGACTTATTTCTCCTTTTCTTTTTTTAAAACAATTATTTATTTAATTTACTGTGTATGTGTGTGTGTGCCTGCATGAGTTTGTGTACCATATGCAAGCAACTGCCTGCCACGTCCAGAAGAGGGCATCAGATTACTTGGAACTGGAGTTTAAGAGTAGGTTGTAAACCACTGGGTATGAGTTTATATTATTGGTTTGAAAAGTATAGAGTATATTTCTATTCTTTCTGATCCATATTATTTTAACCTACTTAATTATATACAGTATTTGCACGGCAGACTCTTTCACATTATTCAATATTGTTATATTCCTCCCTAATATAGCATAAATCTTAGTGTGTGAAAATGACTATATAGCCACTTGGCGCTTTAACAAAAGTTCATACGCCCTCACTTTGAAATAGTTTTGTTGGCCTAGAAAATTCAAGGTTGATGGTGACTTTCCCTCAACACTTTGATATCTGCTGGCCTTTAATATTGCTTAAGAGTAATGACACTTTATACACTAAAGATTTTTTAATCAAAAAGGTGGCACTAGGGACAGTATGGTAGTTTGAAAGAAAATGGCCCCCAAAGGCACTATCAAGAAGTGTGGTCTTGTTGGAGGAAGTGTGTCACTGTGGAGGTGGGCTTTGAGGTCTCATATATGCTCAAGCCGTGCCCAGTGTCTCAGACCACATCCACTTCCTGTTGCCTATCTTTCAAGATGTAGGACTCTTAGCTCTAGCACCATGTCTGCCTGCATGCCACCATGTTGCACCATGACGATAATGGACTAAACCACTGAACTGTAAGCCGCCATCCAGATTAAACGTTTTTCCTTTATAAGAGTTGCCATGGTCATGGAGTCTCTTTACACCAATAGAAACCCTAACTAAGACACTCAGTGAGAATCCTGCCAATGGAGCTATGTCCCCAGTCCTGTGCTCTAAACTTTTACTGTGACATGTGTAGTTGTGAATTTTTCTTTGTCACTGCTTTGAGTTGGGCATGCATCTCTATCTTCATTCTTATCAGCTGCTGTTACTGTGACACTTCCTTTTTTGGAGACTCTGACCTTATTTCTGTATCTCAACTTTCAAAAAGAAAATCTCTACCATTTTATTTGGTTTAACATTCTCTTTATTTGTGTGCCGCATGCTGAGTGAATTCATTACTATCTTCCAACCCACTAGTTCTTCAGATGATTAGCCTATTGATTTCCCCTGGTTGGGTGACTATCATTTCTTTGTTTTGGAGGATTCTAATTGGATATCATTTCATTTGTCCACTTCCCTGCCATTGATGGCTCCCTTTTCCTGCTTGATAGCTTTGCAATGGACTCTGTGACGATGACCTGCAGTCTGCTCTCCAATGACACTTCAGGGTTCTGTCCATGTCTGGCAGGGAAAAACCACTGATGTAATCATCAGGCAGGGGGCAACATGGCAGAACTATTCATGAGTCTCTGATTGTACCTTAGAGGAGAGCTGTCTGGAGACCGGTCTGATTGTGGCAACTTGTTTCAATTTGAATCTAAAGGCCTTGTGATGGTTTGAAGGAGAATGACCCCCAGAGGTTCATATATTTGAATACTTTGTCTCCAGTCCCTGGAACTATTTGAAAAGGATTAGAAGGTCCCGCCTTGCTGGAGGAGGTGTGTCACTGGAGGTCAGCTTTGAAGTTTCAAAAGCACAAGCCATTCCCAGTTAGCTCTCTCTGTCTTGTGCTTGTGGATCAAGGTGTAGGCTCTCAGCTTAATGCTCCAGCACCATGCCTGCCTGCTGCCATGCTCTCTGCCATGACAGACTCATCCTCCAAAACTGTAAGCCCCAATAGAACTCTTCTGTAAGTTACCTTGACCATGGTACACCATCACAGCAATAGAAAAGGACCCAGTAAGGGCTGCTATACTCTGGGAGGTGACTGGATTAGAGGACACCAGCCCAGTGGGTTATTAGGAGATGGAGCCTGTTTAGAGGAAGTAGGTCAGTAAAGGTATATCTTATTCTTAGCCCCCTTTCTTTTTTCTTTGCTTCCTGGCCACCACTAGGAGAGCAGCTTTCCTCTATTGTGTACTTCCCGCCATGGTGCTGGGTATCACCCAGACCAAAGTGACAGGGCAGAGGAATAATGGACTAAAACTCTGAAGCCATGGGCCAAAATATATGTTTCCTTCTTGCAAGTTGTTTTTCTCAGGCATTTTATCACAGTGCTTGAAACCTGACATACAATCATTGGGTAGGGACAGGGATGGTGAGAAACATCCTCCAAAACCCAGGGTAGCCACGCTCCATGAAATAATTTTGTCTTATGTGCCTAGAGTCCTGATGGTGATAAACTTTGTGATACTACTTCCAGGAGTGTCTAGAAATGCTCAGCCTGTCTTCACAGGTGCAGGAGCTGCACTCCAGCTCTAGATTTCTGCAGCAGAGTGTATCTGGGTGAGCACTGTGAATCCTTGTCTTCTCCCAGAGAGATGTCCCTTTGATGGCCACTGTCAGCTGCTACCCCAAAGTTGCTGGCCAAAGGGCTCAGCCCTACTCATGTTGCTCTTCTGGCCCATGGACATTTCTTGCTAAGCTATACCTTTTGTACCTCTTTGGTTTCCTATTTAATAATTTATTTCTTATTTTTGTTTCTTTGTTTTCAAGACAGCGTCTCTCTGTGCAGCGTTGGCTGGCCTGGAACTTGCTCTGTAGACCAGGCTGGCCTCGAACTTACAGAGATCCACTTGTCTCTGCCTCCTGAGTGCTGGGATTAAAGTTGTGTGCCACCACCACCTGGCTAATAATTATTTCTTATGAATATACATTTGGGACAACAATTTGGGGCTAGTACATGAATTCACTGAGCCACTTTATCACAAGATAACCTGTTAATGAGGCCAGCCAATTATCCAAGCATTTATCTCATTTTATTTCTTTTCCAGATAAAAATATCAGATGCTGTAAAACAAGCCCTCATAAAAGTAAAATACAGAATAAGTGTTGATATTTAGGGAGCTGTCATATTCTCTTCCAGGTTTGGATGTCATGAGTCCCACCCATTGAGGTGCATGCAGTGGTTCCCAGCTGATGACGTTGTCCAGGAAGGTACTAGAAACTTAAGAATGTGTGGCCTAACTTGAGGAAATAAGTCACCAGGGATGTGTCCTTGGAGCCATATCTTGTCCTGGGCTTTCTGTCTTCCTGTCTCTGTTTCCTGTCTGACTGTGACATGAGCTGTTCTATCATATCCTTTGCCATGACAGACTGAAACCATGAACAAAAGAAATATGTTCTCGTGGTAACATCAGCCTTCTGTGCTTGCAATGAGAAAAAACAAATACTGTCCTCAAAACAAAGAAAAAACTCAAACACCCCAGTAAAACACTGGATTCTTTCTTAATGACCCTGAAAATGTTATTCAATATGTGGCTGTACTTGTAGACCGTTTGCCTAACATGCACAAGGCCCTGGGTTCGATCCTCAGTAATGCTGGAAGAAGACAGGAAAAAAGAATATTTTGAATTCTCACTAGAACCATAACATTGTAAGTGTGATTGCCTGAAAGAGACCAATCCATGCAGCATTGTTTGAAGCAGTAGTTACCAGAGGTTTGATAAACTCCATGGGCTCACACAGCAAGAGGAATGAGGAGAGTCATGATTCCCCCATCTTTGGACTCTGCAAACAATGCCTCTGCTATTACAAGCTGGCAGCAGAAGACCTTATCTCTTTTCATTTTTCTTTTATGATTAATTTAAAAGATTTTTAAAAAAATTCTTATGTCCATTGAAACAGTTCCCATTTACTACTCACGGTCTTTTAACTCTGGCCAAATGGTTGAAATAATGGTTGCATTTATGCATTTATAAATTGACCATACATTTAAGAAACAACAATCCATTGAATGTATCAGATTCAACACAATTCCATTTAAAAATGTTTAAATGACCAGGTTACTAAAAATAAAAAAAATAGAAAGTGCAATTTCTACTGTATTATTGCCTGTGAAATATTACAAGTGCCAAATGTAATTACCTTAATGCTATTTTTGATATCATATCAGCAAATTATGCTGGGTCCCCACTGTGATACTTCTCTCAGGGTAAGCATTATCCCGGTGCGAATGTAGGTCCCTGGGGAAAATGGCATTTCGGTATTGTGGTATTGTGGCAATTAGCCACCGGAGCCTGCCAGGGAGGCCTGATTCCCAGTCACTTGTGGAATGTTGAACCTGTAAACATCTAGGACATTTACCTCCTGTTTGTTTTTTTCCCAATTAATCCTCAGAGAATCCTCTTTTTTTATACACAAAGAATCATTTTATGCAATAAGAACTTTTCTCGCTCTATTTTCCTTTCTAATCATCAGAAAATCCCCTTCTCCTATTAAAACACACACCATGAAAACTGGGGAAAGTGCTAATAACGATACATTGTAGTGAGGGCTAATACCCTAATGCCAAAAGGAGGACACACAGGAGATGTGTGCTGGACGAAGGATTAGCTCTCTGCATGTTGAGAAACAAAAAATAATAACTCCTAACAACCTCTGGAGGCAGTGATTTCCTTTCTAAAGTTCACAAGCTTATTAAAAGATTTTTTAAATGATGCAAGAGCACCCTCGCACATATTTAAGCCTTGCAAAATACCCACTTACTTTGGGTATAAAAACACCACGTGCTGAAGTTCCATCTGGCTTACAGGTTAGAAGAAGCTACATGGGAAAAAAGGCACCCTGCAAGTACTAAAGATGCCATTTAGCATGTAGAATTTTAAGTGGTCTAGCTACAAAACAAAGGATTGAATCTTTACCTACCCACACCCGCATTGAGATCTGTTAAAAATTAACTAGAGGGGCTAGGGAGATGGCTCAGTGGGTAAGGAGGCTTGCTGCGAAAGCACAGGGAAGGACCTGAGCTCAAACCACTGGCACTGACAAAAAACAAAAAAAAACAACAACAACAAAAAAAGAGCACAGCCACATGTACCTGTAACCTCAGCAGAGGTTGGGCACAGACAGAGTTCACTGGCCAGCTTCACTGAAGGGTGAACTTCAGGCTCAATGAAAGTTCCCTCTCTCAAGTAAATAAAGCCTAGAGTGACAGAGGGAAGACATGTGATGGCTTCTTCTGGCCTATGAATGGACTCATGTGTGTGCATATGCACACATATGTACACACAATACATATATACATCTCAGACCCCAATACACACACACACACACACACACACACACACACACGGGGTGGGGGGGAGTGAGAGAGAGAGAGAGATCAACTGGAAAGACTCCTGAGTTGTTTATTCCTTTGGATGCAATTGTATGAAAATTGCAGTTTGGAGGTTGGAATTAGTTATAAAGGATTTTTGCCAGTCCCCCCACCCCAAACCTGGCAGCCATCTCCAGCTTAGTTGGAAAGATGAAGATAATAAAGTCAGTTACTGACCCCTGAGCAACTCTGATCTTCAGTGTCTATTTTGGGTAGAAAACCACCCCTTAGGTTGCCCTTCATTTAGAAAATGTAATTAATAAACCATCAACTCTCAGCTCTGCACACAGCCTTAGAGAGTACACAGGGAAGAGAAACTGAAATCTATTTATTACGCATCTGTCCACATCTGGGTCTCTCACAATCCCTCAAGTCCCCCCCCACCCCCCTCCACACATCTCTAGGCCAAGGTGCTTGAATTTATACAAGGAAACTCGACTTCCCCTCTGATGACAGAACTGCCCCTGCTCTTTCTAATCATCCAACATGTCAGTTTTTGTAGTTTGAAGCTTGGGTGGTGAGTATCTCCAAAAGGCGCATATGTTGGGTCCTGGGGCCTAGTAGAATGACGTCAGATCATTCTGGAGAATGTCCAGGGGGAGGGGTGGGTATTGAGACCTTTACCCTCTGTTCGCCTTCCAGCTGCAGTGAGTAAGTGGCTGCCTCCACCCTGAGCTGTCATACCAGAAAATTCCTCACCAAAGGCCCCAACGGCAGTGCCAGGTGAGCAGGGAAACCGCTGAAGCCTGAGACAGTTAGGCCTGACTTCTCTCTGGTGCCTGTACAGTAAATGAGATACTGAAGAACAGTAGTACTCGAGAGAATCCCCAAGGCCTGAATGAACCTCCAAAATGATCTGTGGAAGGATATCTGGGGTGTGTGTGTACCAGGGCCAGGCACAGGGGTGCAGAGTGTCCTGCAAGTGTAGCCTTTCTGTGCCTGTGTTAACTTGGGCATGTGATTCCTTCCGTGTCTCACTCCTAGCTGGGAACGTTTAAAGTGTTTATTATCTGGAGCGGGAGCATTGATGTCTTGTGCCAGGAACATCTGCAAGAATTTATTGTGTGGATATGTGTGCCTGTTCTTGTATGTGGTGGTGGTGGTGGTGGTGGTGGTGGTGGTGGTGGTGGTGGTGGTGGTGGTGGTGGTGAGATCCCTGGCCAGCCAGCCTCAAGATCCACCTGTCTCTGCCTCTTCAGAGCTGGAGTTACAAATGAATTGCACGCCACCACACCTGGATTTCTCTATCAGCCTGGAGAATCTAACTCAGGTGCCATACTTACCTAGCAATCATTTTGCTAACAGCCATCTTCCCACACCATGATATTTTTATCCACCCTTTCCCCCCTCTTAAATGAAGAAGATGACACATAGAGATCAAAATAGCAGCTGTCCTCTACTATTTAAAGTACTCTTCAACCCTCAGGGCCCCATACTCCTGAGGGCTTCTTTCTTCCCACATTATCTGAATGTCCCTCTTGCTACCTGCCAGCCTGGGGGACTGTTCAGCTGCTACATTAAGCCTAAAAGGCTTCTCTTTTTTACCACAGCTTTTTTTGTAGCTTTATATTAATGTTTACCCACTCTGAATGCAGTCCTGACTAATGTCTAGATTTGAGCATGTGGGTCTACACAGAGATTTCTATCTAGAATTGCAGCCCTCCATACCAAGATGAAACACTACCTTAGCTTCTGGGTTTTTGTGATTCTGAGCTCCAGGTATTAGGTATTAAATCCAGCCAGAAATCTTGTTTGCTCTGTTTAGTGCTCTATGATGACTCTCTTATTATCCCAATATGTTTCAGTGCTAATTCTACATTGCAATGGCTGTAAACAGGCAGCCTGGAGCACTTTTTCCAGACTGGAGCCACTGCTATTCAGTGGGGTCCATGTAAAGCTAAGTCTCTGAAGAGATGTCCAAAGGAAGGAGGAGGAAAGTGGCAGACATCATTTTATAGTTTATTAACAGCTGGACCCAGTACTGACCTGGAGGCCAAATATTTCAGTGCTTTAGCAAAATGTCCTACCATGTATCAAAGAGAAAAATAAGTATTACCCTTAAAATCCTTCAGTGGTAACCAAAATAAACCCAAAGCTTCAGACTCTAGAATGCACATATGACTGTTTTCAAAGAGTGTTCTTGAAGAGAAACATACAATCCAAAATTTAAAATCCAAAGTTTAAAAGATGTTGATGGTAATTAACTTGCCAATATAAGCATGAAAATTAAAACAGTCAAATAAGACATTTGAAAACTAGAGTTTGAACAAATATTTTCAAAATCAGCTTTCTGCTGTTTATGCTATCATAAGAATTCACAGAAAGTTATGTTCTGTCCTCTATGGAAACACTGTCAGTATTCTAAAGATCACGATGACCCTGAAGTCACACTCCAGGGTAAAATTACCATGTTACATTATGAATACTTTGCAAGTTATTCTGAAAGACCACATATGGCCCTAAATGCATCTAAAGAAGGATGATAAATTGCACATGGAAAACAGATTATGTAGTACTTCTTGGCATTTTTATTAACTTAAAAATTATTTTAGCACTGACATTTTGCACAGTGTAATGAAACCCAAATTATAATTAGCAAGCATCTTGGTGTTCACTCTCAAATTCATCTTTGGCAATTCCCAGTTTTCTGCCAAGTGCACAGCCACTGGAGAAGAGGAACCACCAGCCTCGGGCTTGACGTGCCCACCTAGGACTTCAGTTCTTTCCACATCTCACACAGCTCATCCTTGGGAGAGAAGCCACTGCCTTACAGGAGGCTGTAGAAGCCTAACTTGGGGAACTTCATTAGTAGATCTCCCTTCAAGATTTTGGATCTAATTTTTTAATTTGTATTCTTTTCGGTACACAGGTCCTTCCAAATGCATAAAAAAAAAAACAACACGAAAGCTGCCTCTGGGTAGTACAGATTCATCTTCCTGCATTGAGAGCATAATCAGCTCTCCCCAGAGGCCACAGGACAGTGCAGCAAGGCACACACCCTGGTTGCTGCTGTTCAGATATACATTGAGGCAGAGTATTGCTAACACTATAAAGTAAAGGCTGGTTGGATATAATTTCTCCCTTGTCAAAAAAGAAGTGGGGCTAGAGAGATAGCTCAGAGGGTAAGCCCTCTGCTGCTTTTGCAGAGGGCCTGAGTTCAGTTCCATGCACCCACACCACGTGGCTTTCAACAACTATAATTCCAGTTCCAGGGGATCCAACACATTCTTCTGACTTCCTAGGGCTCCTGAATGGAAGTGGTACACATAAACTCACACAGGCATATACATGTACTCATAAAAATAACAAGCACATCTAAAACCACATACTTAAAAGAAACCCAATCAACAAATGGACCAGTGAGTTAGCTATTTCTATTTACCAGCTTTAGCCATCAGGGAAATGCAAATCAAAAGTATATTAATATTTCGTCTTGCCCCAGGCAGATTGGCTACCATCAAGAAAACAGACAAACGGGCTGGAGAGATGGCTCAGTGGTTAAGAGCAATATATATTCTTCCAAAAGGACCTGGGATCAAGTTCCAGCAGAATCCACAGGGTGGCTCAATGTCAGTTTACTCCAGTTCCAGGAGATTTGGTGCCCTCTCCTGGCCTCCACGGTCATCAGGCACACCAGTGGTGCGTAGCTATACATGCAAGCAACACAGCACCCAGATACATAAAACATATTTTTTAAAAAGAAAAGGAAAGATTGCAATGAAGCAAACATTTTTCCAACTCTGATCATGCAGACAAGCAGAAACTGTGAGCTTACCAGACAAGATAAAGCAATAAATACCTCTACCCAGAATTTGCAAAAATTCATGGGATACCCCACCTTGTGTCTCATAAAGAGAGTTTGACACTTGATGTTTAAGAAAACAACAAGAACCAGGTGTTGGTGGCGCACGCCTTTAATCCCAGCACTTGGGAGGCAGAGGCAGGCGGATCTCTGTGAATTCAAGGCCAGCCTGGTCTCCAGAGCAAGTGCCAGGATAGGCTCCAAAGCTACACAGAGAAACCCTGTCTCGAAAAACAAAAACAAAATAAAAAAAAAAGAAAAGAAAAGAAAAAGAAAAAGAACAGGAGGACAGACGGGGAGGGCATTAGCTCAGTGTAGAGGGCTTGTCTAGCATGCACGAGACCGTAGATCCTATCCACAGCATACACACACAAACAGCCCAGGCTCCAAAATTGAGAAAACACTTCATGACAGGCACTGAGCTCATCACATCTAGTTCTGGGCCCTAATGAGGGCAGTGCACATCTTCCAGGAAGAGAGGACTTTACTGGGGGTGAGATCAGAACAACATCAGCTGGGGAAAAGGGAGAATTCTGAGGCCACAAATCAGAGACAGGAAGACAGAGTCATTTATTTCAGAAAGCCATGTTGCGGTTTCTCAGTGGGATTTCTCCGAGGGTGGAAAAGTGTGTCCACCCAGTCGCAAAGCTAGAAACTGACAGATTGGATAGGAAATGGACAGAGGCTAAAACAGCAAATCAAGGAAGTCGGACAGTCCTGGGCAAGAGAAGAATGAGCCTCTAAAATGAATTTGGGGTTGATTTTAGGTCTGTGGGCATGGGTGAAAAAAATGACAGAAGCAGTTGATTTGATCTTGGGAATCGATGCAATTTCTTATTAAACTGTCAATCTTTCTTAGTGTCATCCCTAAAGCTCTTGATTTGGTGAGTGTTAGCAGTGAACCAGAAAGCTACAAGTTCCAACATCTCTCCTCGGGAAGTAAACACCTGGCTCTTGCTCATAGTTTCTGGAAATTTTGGTGCCGGGAGCACTACCAGGACACTGATGAAGACATCCATGATGGCCAAGATTTCCCTGACAAGCCATGTTGAATTGTTTAGCTTCGGAAGTAATTTGTAGAAAATGTCAAGCTTGAAATGCACTTTAGAAGTATCAAGCACTTACTTCCTTGAAGCTCTCAAACCAATGAAGCCTATTGCAGCCATGGCCACACCAACAGTTTTTCCATCCAGAAAACTGTGGGCATTGCCATCCTGGGAAGCTGGATTTTTTACAAGATCCAGCTGAGAATCACTCAGCTTGTTTTAATTACTTCTTCTCAAAAGATAACCCATGTCATCCATTCCTTGAGCTTGAGGCTGCAAGGAAGACAGGAGATTCATTCAAATTCTTGGGGTGCAGCAACTCAGCCCTCGTGATTGTGATGTGGGTCAGTCATCTGCCATGTCAAGCTGTAAAATGCAGGCAGGTCTGGGCAACCCAGCCAACTGAAGCCCCCACCTGTGCTCAACTGCCATTCCAACAGGATGGCAGGCACAAACACAGCATCTTGAATTCAGCTGACATGGACTTAATTTCAGGACCGGGCAAGGAAAATATGTTTACATACGCGTTTTCTTCAGCCTTCTAAAGGAGGCAGGAAGTTGGGATTTCTTCACTAAGAGCTGAGCAGAGGGCCAGGAGCAGTCAGGACAAGGGGGGGAATTCATGCATATAGATGCACATGCAGAGGTGTACACGCTGTGCATATACACTTGACAAAGCTCAGCACTTTACATTCTTGAATCCCAGTACCAAGCTAAGAACCTGATGCAAACAAAATGCTCCAAATGATGAATGAAAGAAAAAAGGCTTTGGGGTGGGGATGATTAAACCATTTTCTAAATAGGCCAAAGGAGATTAAGAAGTCTAGTAGCTAGCAAAGAGTGAAGCCCACGAATGTTTATATGTCTACCTACATGACTTCCATGTCTTAACCTGTTTATATTCTTAAAAAACATTTTGAGGGCTGAGGGTATAGTTTAGTGGTAGACAGTTTGTCTACATGCATGCAAACAACCTTGGGTTCAGTCCTCAACATTGCAAATATCTGTCTGTCTGTCTGTCTGTCTGTCTGTCTGTCTGTCTGTCTCTGTCTGCCTGCCTGCCTGCCTATCTATCTATCTATCTATCTATCTATCTATCTATCTACCTACCTACTTACCTACCTTGGCACATTGTGTCAGACACTATGCCAGGGCTGTGTGAACCCTGACCTTCAGAAGTACACAGCATGGCAGAGGGTGCAGAGTCACTGACAAATGAATCAGCAAACAGCAACAACCAAAGTGGAAACAGAGTTCACGAGGCTGAGACATAGAAGACATCCCAGCTCCCAGTGGGATGTGTCATGGGATGCCCTAGACTAGTCCTAGCATTGGACCTAGATGCAAAATATATTGAGTGAATCTAGGCTAGAGAATGTCTGTCTCTACCACCTGATGGTGTGCTGATTTCATCACCTTTGTGTGCATCAGACATACCTCAGAGACAGATTGTTTAAAAACCAGTTGCCAAAGCAGCAAACTCTGATCTGCTAAGCAAGCATCTGCACAGAGACACAGCCAGGGCTCACAGTGGTGGCCACACAGGCCAGCCAGGGCTCACAGAGCTCTACAGCAGTGACCACACTGGCCAATCAGTCTTAGACAAGGATCCCCAACCCAATCAAGACCGGCAGCAACCTGCAGTCCAGGCTGTGCTCATGGACATTCAGAGAATGACACATGCCAGCCAGCCTGGGCTATGAGTTTAACTCTCTCTCCTATCACCTACCTGACTCCAAATCCCTTTCCTCACCTCCCCCCAGCCTCAGAAACTGTATCTCTCACACATTCCAGAAGTGTCCTTGGACACATTTAGTACCTTCTCTGTCCAGATCCGAAGAGATGAAGCCTGGAGAAAGGGAGAAATTCCCCTTCAGTCTAGCAAGGACTGCCTCCCACCCTCTACTCATTTGATGCCACCTCTTTTCTAGATTTTGTCCCCAGGAAGGTCACCTTCTTGAAGGGAAATATCCATTTACTCACAAGGCTGTGGCCTGCCTCAGAACTTAACACAGTAGTATACAAACTCTATAACAAGGGCCCTCACCCACAGCAGAAATATGGGCCATGGATGAGTGACAATGGGGCTGTTAATGGCCATTTCAAGTCATGATTCATTATTCAAAACACAAAGTGGGAAACTCTCTCTAAGCCAGAGGCAAAGCAGGGAAAATATGATCTCGGTCCTCTAGGGGGTGCAATGCAGTTAAAATATAATGGGAGCCACCATATGCTGCACAATGTACCTTGTCTATATTACTAGCCTCAGCAGCGAGAGTGGAAATAGGTACAATTAATATGAATAGCATATTTTCTTTAACCCAATCTACCCCAAATATTTTTAGTCAGATATGTCTTTCAGATGAGCATGTATGATGGAGTTGTGTTTTCCTGAACCTCTCAATCCACTCACACTAATAGCATCCATAGGGGACTGCTGGCTACTTACCAAACCAGGCAGCACTGATGGCTCCAGTAGATGGGCATGTTCCCAGTACGTCTAGTTATCCCTCCAGGGAAAGCCAAGTTCAGACTCAGAATTGCTGCCTTACCCAGGGGACAATGGCCCAAGTCGCTTACAGGCCTTCTGCCTCGGGCTGCCCTTTAACACAGATGGGTGGACTGTTCCATGCCAGTCCAGGAATAGGCTCAAAATCATGAAACATGACCTGTGTGAGAGCGGGGCAGCACCCTAGCTTGCAAGACTCATAGAGCATCACTAGCCTGGGGTCTGCTGTCAATACTTACTGCCACTCTGTGCAGTCCTACCCAAATGCTTCCACAGGTGTGTCTGGTTAATCCCGTCTGTCACTAATCTCTGACTTACTGGTTATAATGGGTTTTCACTTTGCATTTCATCAAGTTAGCAGTTATGGAGTCTTTAATTACAAGTGACCGAAACACTAATTCCAATGAACTGGGATCACGGGCAAGAGGAATGGGGACTGTGTCAGCCTCCAGATCTGGAAGGCTCAGACAGGAAGCTGAGGAAGTCACTGTAAAGACACTTTAAAATACCACATCTATTTAAAAGATGTTTAAGATTCAAGGCAACTTCAGCACACAGAGCTCTCATCCAGTACAAGACAGTAGTGCCTGTTCCACTAGCTTTCCACAAACCCTTGGGTTCACATTTTGCTATTGGCCAGTACTGGGTCATATGTGCATCTCTAAACCAATCCTTGCAAGTGATTGTTTTCTTCTCTAATTGGTCTAGGCCACTTGAGGAGCTAGAGGAGAAGTTAACTCCAACCAAACTATACAGCCAAATCTGAAGAAGAGTAAATACTGTGAAGGAAAAACCCAGGTTTGTAAATAGCTGGGGGTGGATACCCGAGAGGCCCTGACAAGTATCCACCACAATCAACATGACACGCCCAAGCTTGTTTCTTTATCTTGCCTGGTGTATGGGTATTCAACTAGGAAAGTGCTAAATTCTCTAGTAGCTTCAACCGTGTCACCCCAAATTAATTTCAGTCAGTCCAAAGAACTGTCATAATGGTAGGACTCCACCTCAACACCACCCTTCCTGGGAGGAGTCCCCTAGACTGCTCTAGCAGAAGCCTGCGATCAACCAGGGATAAGAAAACATCAATGCCTCATCAAAGTTACAAGCTGCAGACAGATTTTTTATGAAGCAAGCTCATCTTATCAGATAATTAACACAAAGACTGGTCGAGTTTAGGTTGATGAGGATGAGGCTGCCCATATCTTTCAACATTTAGCAAAATGATTTCCTGAAGCTTGGGATGTCGAATTTCTGTGAAATGCCCTTTAAATTATTTTTTTCTTAAGCTTCTTCTGGCAACAGGTCTGTCCCATGTACATAAAGAACTTGAGGGCTACCGAAGCAAGTGATATACCGAAGCAAGTGATAGAGTAATTCTTGGTACTAGAGTATGCTCCTCAGTGTCTTTCTGCTCCAGGGCACTATAAAATACCACATTTATTTAAAAGATGGACCATTCTTCCCAAGTTTATAATCTGTAACAGTCACTGTAATTAATAGTCATTGACATCTGCAAAGGCAGAGGCTGTGCGGGTCTATTCTATTCACTAGTGTGTACCCGCCACCCGGAACAAAGTAGGTACTTGCTATATTGGATGCAGCAAAATTCATGCCATAGAAGCCAATGTAATCACAACACATAGATCAGTCTAAGGTCTTTTGATGTGTTCTGCAAGTCCTCTGAATGGCTGGAACAGAAGTGAGAGGAGGAGGTGGTGGGGGTGAGGGAGCTGTTGAGAATCCGATGCTTAAAGACAACCACAAGAAAGCAATGACTCCAACAGCTCAACCTCGGTTTTCCCAGCGATGGGGATGGAGAAATCACAAGAGGCACCCTGTGATTCCTCAGCAACCAACGCATGATGTGGTCTCACCCAGCAAATGGAACAGCAAAGGGAATCGAGTGTTGAGAAGAGGAGGACGTGAGTTCCCCTGCAGGCCAAGGCAGAGGATGTTACCCTGCAACTGGCTTCACCTGTAGTTCCCACAAAGGTCTCTGGAGACACTGGGTGTGTGGGAGGGCTGGGAAGATCAGAGGCGTTCTGCCAGCCTCAATCCCCAGGGCCTCGAAGGTGGTCCATCTGTCTTCACGGATGGATGAGCATCCCTTTGCTGCCCTGAGGACCCTTGTGATGTCCGTCACAAGCCCATGGGTTCCCAGTCTGCCAGATCAAAGGCCCAGCTGGGAGTGAGTTCAGCATCCAGGAACGGAAGAACCTCATTTTCAAAGGTGACTGAGGGCTGTTTTGGCTTCACTGTTTTGTTCCTGGCATTTTTTTTTTTTTAATAAACAAGAAGGACTGCATACTCTCTGCTAGATAGATCTGTTTTTGCCACATGGTTTTCAGTGCTCCTAATGAACTGTTAACAAGCTGTCAATTAAGTACACAAATTAGGAGGGATGACACAGGAAGGGTGCTATATCAGAGCTTGCCTAAGCTGCAGACTGCAGTCCCTCTAGCCCCACAGCCTTGAATCTGGCCTTTCCTAATGGCACCTCTGACCCATGTGGGGAAGACGTGGTGATCAGATTGGTACTGGTTTTGAAGGGAGTGTGTAGGGTATAGAAGATATCAAAAATTAAAAGCAAAGTTTTGTAGAGAAATCCTGTAGCAAATCATACAGCTAATTCTCTGCTAGAACTTTGTACATCTGTTTAGCTTAAGTGGGTGCTGTGAAGGCTTGACGTTGTGAGATTCCGATTGTCATTTCTTTTCCAGCCAATTGGCTCCGTAGGCTTTCTGCTGTTTACCAGTCCTTCTGTGAGCTTTTGGCGGGGCGCACACAAAGGAAGAATACTGCACAAATGAATAACTAACAAACTTCAGATGCAATTATTCCCACTCCTGCCTGCCACGCCTTCCCCCGAGAATCACCAGCAAGCACAGCTTGTCAGAGGAGCCCCAAATCTCCTGGGCCATTTGATTGTCAGAGAAGTGACTAGAGATGGATGTCTGGAGCCCTGTCTGTGGTACAGAGAAAAGCAAGCAGGTTGGTACATTCCTGGTGGCAGTGGGAAGTGCGGGGACACAAAAGGACATTTTATTGACTAAGAGAAAGGAAACATACATCAGAAGTGCTTCCAGAAAGGGCAGCCTGGGAGACTCCTCGTACAGAAGCAGGGCAGCAAAAAGGCCAGTTACTGGTTAACTTTAAGAAAGAGAGGGTGGGTTGGGGGGGTGAGTGGCATGTGAGCCCAGTGAATGAGATGGCCCTGTCTGTCTTTGTGGTCAAAGGAGTCCGTGGGAGTCAATCAGAAAGAAAGCCACCAAGAGGACTGACCCTAAGCACATGTGCTAATGATTGTCTGGGATTCACATCCCCTGGTCAATCATTTCCCAGTGGTTCTTTCCCAGCTGGGCTCTAAGATTTGCAGAGCAAACACCTGGCTGCTTTGCTATAGTTGTATGACTCAGTTTCCTCAAGGTCTGGAATGAGATTTCCAATCCCCAAATGAAAACTGTCCAGGGCAGGTCCCTGGGTCCCTGCTAGAGGGGGGTTCTGACCCCCACCTCCACCCCCAGTCAGGCCCTGTAGGCTCAGATGGTCTTCTCTTCCTACAGCCAGGCTGCCTCCTGTCCCTTTCTTCGTCACACCTTGAAGGCGCTTCTCAGGTCACCTAGAGTGCGGACATAAGCCAGACGCCACTGCAGCTCTGGTTTGGGCCCTTGTGGTCACCCAGACCAGGGCCTTGAGTCTACATCTGAAGAGCAGAGCCAAGGCTTATTTCTGCCTCTCACTGTGTGGTTGACTTCATTGACCCTCGCATCCTCTTCTCTGACCAACTAAAGACAAAAACCTTCAGATGGAAACCTTCTGAGCCAACAATAAACCGGGAGCTCTGGGATCCTCCCTCAGGATTTCTTCTGTCTTAGTCATGGGACCATCTTCTTCCCAACGGAATGTTTTGAAACTTAAATCATGTGCTCGTCCTTGTATTGGGTCTACTTAATCATCCTATCATCACCCTGGTCTCCCATTGTCTGACTTTCATAAATACTGATCCTTTAAAGGACACACACACACACACACACACACACACACACACACACACACACACGAGATGCAAACTTAGGAACAAGATAAAAGTATAATTTTCTCAAAGCAAGCCTAAGAAAAATGAGTCACAGAAGCATTAACCAGAATTCTTTGAAACCCCCAATAACCTACATTAACAGTACCATTTCAAAGAGTGACGACAGGTAGTCATCCCATTTGCTGGACAGAGGAAGGACTGGCAGTGTGCAGAGTTCTGCTCAGCCAGCAGGACCTGCATTGAGGTTCCATGCACAATGGGTATTTTTGTTGGTTCCTCACATGGTACACCTCCTCCCCAGGATGGAAAAGCCAACCGGGCAAGTTAAACCCCAGCCCCTGAGAAACACAGTGACAGCTTTCATGTGTCCTTCTGGCCAGAAGAGCTGAGTATCATTTTACATATTTTTCTCTGTACAGAACAGCTAGTTTCTTGGGATTGTGGGCCCTGGCAGCTCACCACAGCCATCACAATAAAAAGTTCACAGAAAATTATCCTGGTTTAGGAAGCAATGACAGTTTTCTGTGAGTCGCTAGGCCTGATTTCTGCCTCATCCTGCTGGTCATCTTCTAAAAAGACATGTTATTTTGTGTGTATATGTAGAGGCCTGTATGTGTATATGTGCACTGTGTGTGCAAGGTGTCCCTGGAAGCCAGAAGATGGCATCAGACACCCCGGAACTGTGAGGCACCTGAGGTGGGTGCTGGGAACTGAACCAGGGTCTTCTGCAAGAGCAGCAAGTGCTCTTAAGATGCAGAGCCATCTCCCCAACACTCTCCTGTCAGTTTATAGTCACAAAGGCATCCAAGGAGATAGACTGACGTGACATATAAACAGAGAAGGGAACGTGGAGAGACTGGGAGAGAGCTCTGCAGTGGGTGGGGGTGGGATGGTAACAAAATGTTTTGTTTGCAAGTGCCAGAAACAGGCCTACAGGGGGCTGACTATCCTTCCATCCCTCAAACCGCATCTCCAGTGTGACCATTTGTAGCTTTCTTCTGCCCTCTAGTGGGCAAAGGTGGTCAGTGTTTTTCCTTGAGTGACAGCCAGACTCTTATGCGCTTGTCGGCCTTCTTATTACATCATGAATTTTGATAAGCCCATTAGCCAGCCAGGCAGCCAGGAGGAGGATGTCTTTCTCACTTGATGACTACACAATGAGGAGTAATATATTTTAATTTAAACACCATAAACCTATTGAGTGCTTAATTAACTTTAACCGTCTTTAGGGGAATGAAGCCAATTTGAGGGGGTCAAAAGGAGTTGTTTCAATATCAAACAGTTTTACATAGTCAATCCATTCATTCGGCCTACAGCTACTGATTAACACACAAAATTAACATGTTAGTAAAAATTCATATTCAGGCCTCTGGGGAAATTAAGATGCGCATGCACAGGGCATGATTAGCACGGCTATTGTTTTCTCCCAACAATATAATTTAATGGGTTTTTAGAATTACAGAAAGAGAGACTCAGTGCTGGTTTGAATTGATTATTTACCACAAAGCTTTGAAATATAGAAACGATGGAAAACATCTCAAGCCAAAAGGGCCAGGGAACACAGGCAGAGGAACTCAGAGTGTGAGTGGCTTCCCGAGGAAGTGGGCCAGGGTGAACTGATAGAAAGACAAACTAGGTGCCACAGCCAGCCAGGAGCCAGGCCAAAAGGACCCGGGAGAGGCTTTTAGGCTGCATGGAAAAGCTCAGTAAGTTCTGCTTTCCCGGCAACATGGAATTGTTTCATTTAAGGCTTAATCACCAGACACATTCAAGTCAATTCCATACAAGTGTGTACCCTAGGCAGCTTTATGCTATTCAAACATATCAAAACAATGCAAATTCAAAATATAACTAGAAAGAAAACAGGAAAGGGGTAGGTGATTGCCATATCCACAAAACAAATCTAATTCTGAGCTTCCTAGCAGACAAAGAAAAAATGCTAAATGCCCTTTGATATCTATTGGTCATTGTCACATGTCCTTAAATAGCACAGGTTTAACTGGATAGACACGCTCCCTTCCTCAAGCTAACTGTGAGAGCAACTGATGTGTGGTTATTTAGAGAAAGGTCACTGAGGAAGGGGCTGTCACCACATGTAGCGACAGTTGAGCAAAAGGTACAGAGGTCTTCCTTCAGAAAGTGCCTCTTACATCGGAGGTCTGTGAAAGGCAGGCTTTAGGGTGAATTGGTAAGGCCATCTCTGTAGTGAACTGTGACAGTGTGGGTGGGCCAAGCTGATGCTTCTGGTGACCTTTGTGGAAGCTGGGTGGGAACAGTAGCTTAGAGTTCAGACCAGCAGGAAGCAGGTCGGGTTTTCCTCACCTGGATTAGTGAGATTCCTAGAAACAGAGCTCCCCTTTGTCTCTGACTCCATTGCATTCCGCCCCGCTGGCTCTTCTGTGAATGTGGCTCCCTCACACATTCGACTGAAGGACCAGTCCTATTGTGTCATACGGTTTGGGGAGTCCACATGTGCGAGCACCTCTCCTCCCTCATCTCATTACTGAAGGATTTCTTATCATATCATATGGGTCTACAAACCCCACTGTCACCGAGTGAGCGGCTAGGAGCCGAAGCAGTTATAAACCTACTGAACACAACATGGATGCCCTGGGGATCTAATCTGGCCACCCAGAGACCTCCGTTTGACATTGCTGGAGACATCAGCATATTAGCCAAAAGTCTTCAAGGCATCTACATCCCTAAGTTCCCATTTACTTACAGCAAGTAAATAGTTATAGATGTGTTAGAGACTTAACTCTAAAAGACATTAATCACAGTATTAACTTGGGAAAAGCCAGAAACACACTTAACAGTAGATTGACACTTAGTCTGATTTGTGTTACCTAGTCCCAAATACCAGTAGTCTAAAACAGACCTGAATTTATCAATACAGAAAACGTTCATTCTGTAAGATCAAATCCAAAGAACACAGGATAAAGCTGTACCCACCACCCAATCTCACTGTCTTTAGAAGCTCATGTATGCATGTGAACATCAATGAAAAGTCTAGGTGCCTTTTAACTGTGATCCTGTCCTATCAGTGAGAAAATTCCAGAACTTCTAACAATCGAATTGTTCTGCTTTGAGAAAAAGGAAAGGGGCAATGAGCTACTGCTGTTTGTCATTTTCCATCAACATAAACACAGAGCTGTGTATAATCCCACCCTCGGGTTTCAGGGAGCCATCGCCTCCTTGTGTTTCCTCACGGACAGACATACTTTGCTCCACATTGCCACTCTCTACAACCTAGGCTGCTGTGTTGGTACCCTGGCCCACCCCATCACTCTGAACACCTGGATGTTCAATGGGGGTAGGGTTTCCCTGCCCTGGGAATCCAGCTAGGAAACAGTACCCAGGTAAGGGAACTCTGGGGATATGACCTACAAAATTTCTCTGCTTCTGGGGCAGAGGAGAGGAAACTGTATCACGGAATGGTGTGGGAGGAGGACTGAGGAAGCTCTGCCTCATTGTAGCAGCCCTATCTGTACACCTCTGGACTTCTTAGATGATAAACATCACAATCACATTTAAGCCCTGTTATTTTGGATTTTCTGCTCTCTGTGGTCATATCTACTCTTCCAGTGGTGGACACTGTTATATTGGAGAAAGAGAGAAAAAAAAAAAAGACTCAAAATTTCTAAGTCGGAGTAGCAAAGAAAGCAGGCAAATAGTTCTGAGATTCCCTCTGGGCTCTTATGTGCTATTATTTAAAATCATAAACGCTGACATCCATTCAACAGAGGGAGGCCGTGCCATTATTTCAAGCATTAGAGGCAGTGGTATGGCAAGTTATTTCACTTTGAAGATGTTTAACACGGGTACCATAATTGTCACTTAATGGGGCAGAGAACCCAGAGAGACCTGCCTTTGTGTGTAGGGCCTCCTCTCTACAGATCACAAATATTTCCTTTTCTATTTTAGAAACATAATTATGTCTAATGCAGATTACAAGCCCGAACCTGCTTTTGTGACAGTTTGGTCCTTTTCATTATTTTACAAACACAGTAGCAACCCCCACCTCAAAAACACAAAAATGGAAATCATTTACTCCCATGGCCCTTTGGAGAACACTTAATCATGTCCATCTTGGGACTGGTCAGTGAGTGTCACGCCGACGTTGGGCAAGGTAAGTTTTTGTTTTTCCCTATAAACCTCCTCAAATATTATGTTTCAAGCCACCTCTCCCGGCCCTTCCCTGACTCTTCGCTACTTATTGTTTTTAGGATTCATGTCTATTGTGCCATCCTCCTGGCAAAGCATCCTTAGAGCCCATCTCTGGTCTTCTGGCACTATCTAGTGCTACCCTCTTTCATAACGACATCTGTTGTTTGAATTTGAACCACCCCTGACAGGTTTGTGTTTTGAATGCTTGTTCCCTGGCTAATGGTGCTTTTGGGGAAGGCTGTGGATCCTGTAGGAGGTGAGGCCCAGGTGATGGGAATACATCCCTAGGTGTGGACCTTTGCAGGTGATACCTGCTCCCCAGTTCCTGCCATGCCCCGGTGAGAACAGCTTCTCCCACGATGCCGCCACCATGAGATGTGCCATTCCACACCATCCCCATCATGAGGGACCGAAATCATGAGAAATTCTGAGCCAAAACAAATGTCTCCTCCCTTAAGCTGTGCCTGTCAGGTATTGTCAAGGTAATGCTGAAGTAAATAAAACAGCAACTGCCACTTAGCAGTCTGTATGGGGCACTGGACACATAGCTAATCAGTGTTTTGTGTGGGCTGTCACACATAACACTCACATCAAACTCGTGAGGAGGGACACAGACCCTTCTTTCTAAAAATGAGATTAGAGAGTCTTAGAGTTATGGACAACTTGTCCTTAGCCAAGCAATTAGTAGAGAATGGCTAAGTCGCACTGCTCTGTGGCTAGTATGGTGTCCTTCCCACTCTCTGCAGTGCCCAGCATCTAGAGACACCCAGGGTCAGCTGAGTGTTTACTGGTAGAGTTTTAGTTCATTACTAGTCAACGACCCTGGCTTAGATTAAACATCACCCGAGTTTAGGGAGAACAAGCCTCGAGGGATCTGGCTAAGCTGGAGTCCTCTTCCTAGGAGATGTGAGACCCACAGCTGAGAGCTTCCACACAGAACACCTGTGGTTGAAACAAGAGCCACACTCTCCCCCTCTTCACAGAGACAAAAGAGAACCAACAGCAGGTCGTGAGACATAAGGAACAACCTTTGGCAGAAGCCTGGCTCTGTGCTCTATTCTAAGACAGTGCTTCACAATCAGCCCAGGATTTAGAAGGCGTTCTTGAGAGGCTCCAGAGGCTCAATGCCGAGGTTGGGCAGGGGCTGGGGAATTCTTCAGGCCTTACAATATAGCGCTCCTTCCCGGGGAAACTGAGTGGGTGAAGTGAACGACAGGAGAATTGGAGAAAGTCAGGTCACCTCTTCTGTGAGTCCTGTCTCTCCACCTCTCATTCTCTCTCTCCCTCATTCTCTTTCTCCTTCTCCCTCCTGCCCCCACCTCAACCAGCTTCTCCATGTTCGTTGCTATAACACACACCCATGGGGAGATGGCTCTCCCAGCACAGACCCAGGAAGCAGCCGCCATGAAGGGAGGCAATGCCAAACACAGAGAGTGGCTTCCAGCAGCAGCACCTGGCCTCCTGGCAAGCCCTCAGCCAGGCTTGGAGTTGTGCCTGAGCTTTTTTTGTTCTTGATTTTTGACATCTCCCTCGCTCCACCCTCCACATCATTTTCCCTCAAATACCATCCTGTTAAATGCTTCCACGGATGGGGCCGGTCCTGAACGGCTGCCCTCTTTATTGCTACAAAAGTTAGTCCCGATGGCTCAGCCCTCCTGAAATTGCAAGTTTGATTTGTGAAATGGAAATGAAATCCCCTTTCATGTGGCAGTTTAACAAGCCAGCTTTTGTTCAGGTTGTATGCTTGGGAGAGGCTATTCAGCTCTTTAAGGGACAGGGCAGAATGGTCTTAGTCTAATGAGTGGCCACAGTGAGACTTTTGCACCCTAAGGAGAAATAAAACGGGCCAAGAACACAGAGAGCTATCTACCAACCATGTGTGACTTGGGCCACAGTCACATTTTCGACCCTCCTGCCATCACCAAACCCAAAGCCTCACCTCCTCAATAGCTACTTCTAACCAAGTACCAAAAAAAAAAAAAAAAAAAAAAAAAAAAAAAAAAAAAAAAAAAAAAAAAAAGCAGCCTTCAGCTACTTTTGTCTAGGTTGTCACAATAGCTTCCTGTATTCCCTCACTGTCCATCTCCTTCCACCCTGGAATCTCAACCTTACATGTAATCACACCTGTCCCCCTGTCTCTTTAGCACTACAACATGGCTCAAATTCATTTGTGACACTGAAACAGTTCCGTTCTCAACATGCTCTTTCTTCCTATCTCCTTGACAGCCACAAGGCTAATGTGTTTTGTTTGTGTTGCTGCCAATGTCTGAAGTATGTCCCCACAGTCTGGTCTGCTCTATTCCACATTCTCCAATTAGCACTTTGATATTATCAAGACCAAAGAACTATACCCACAACTGGCTCCAGGATGAGTTAACCATACCCTCCTTTGGGTTTTTATCTCTTACTTAGTTCCTCTTGTGTAGCCCTCAAGGGGCTGTTGACTCATCCAGAGCCTGGGTGTGAATTAACCTTTGATTGTCTGGCTCCACATATTGCCAGTCCAGAGTAGAGCCCAACAGTTCGGAGCACTGAATTGCAATAAAGGAAAAGGGTAGACTGTGTGCATGGATACTAGTCCAAGGACCAGGCTCAGGTAAAGGAGGAGTATGTTCCTGAGGCACCCAGAAAGGTCTTCACCCTCAGGAATGTCACCTGCCTTAGACACATCTGTTATTGTTGAGTTCCCATCAGTGAACTTAATATGGGAAGCCTTCTTACTTTGCCTGGACATATCTTCCATATTTCTGAACCATGTTTCTCCCAACATCTGAACTTGCTTCCTCAAATATCTTTATCCAGAATGGCTCACACAATCCCCATTGACAACTGCTTCCCCACTTCTGCTTTTGGCTCTGGTAGAATTCTCTTTGTTCTGTAGTGAGGTCTTTCTCTATTATATATTCTTCAAAGGACAGGATGAATGAAATGCATTGTTTGTAACATGTGGCTTCTACTTGGTAGAGCTAGGTTGGAGCAAAGACAATGGTCCAGTCTACTGCTTTTCATCATTATAAATCCATCTTCATGGAAGCCCCTCCCTTAAGTTCATCCATTCCTGTTGCCACTGACAGGTGATCAGAAATTGGGTCATGTTGGTCTCATTCACACAGACACTTCTACCCTGCCATCCCATTCCCTCTTCCACTCTGCTGTGCAGGCACACCTCATCACTCACTGAAGTAGCCTCCTAAGAGATGCCCTCCCAGCATGCAGCTGTCCTTCCCAGTCACCTTCACACTGGGGCCAGTTTTCTTCCTAGAAAACAAGCAGAGTATATTATCATCCTGCCCAGAATCTTTCAGTAGCTCTCTGGCTGCCTGCAGGAAATATTTAAATGCCTTCAACCATCACTAAAGATCCTCTAACAATTTAGCCCCAATTTACTTTGTTTTCTCGCCTGCTTGCAAGTGCCTGGTCTTCCTTCCCAATGAGTTCTTGTTCCTTGAATTCAGATAGAATAGTCCCTTCTTTCCAGGCAGAAATAATCCCTCCATTTACAGCATTGCCACGACACATAGTTCATGTCTCAACTTCTTTGTTTTGCCTGTCATTGCATTCATGTGCTTTCATAGACTAGATGCAAGTTCTGAGCACAATAGATTCGCGGTATATTTACAGTATCTGCAACTGGAACAAATGGATCAAAGATGCTGGGAGTTCTAGTTAATGGGTTCATGTGGGTTTGGTTAGACCATAGCATGAAGCAGTTCAGGTTGAGAAAGTGGCTCTTAAGCAATTCACAATATGTTTGAGTAGTATAAATGAGTGTCAGAACACTAACACATCACACGGTAATATAAAGGAAAACAATCTGCTTCAAGCACCATGCCAAACAAGGCAGAGACTGCACAAGATTTATTTTCATGCCATGACTCTGGATCACATATTTGGAATTTAAAATATTTTTGTCTCTTCATGGAGAAATGGGGGATACTTTAAAAGCCTCAGTATTCCTATTCATGGATGTCAGAGAATGTCTTATGATTGGTCAACACAGGAGGCTCTCCAGGGTAGCATAGCCTAGTAGCAAATGAGCCAGAGCACATGGATTCAAATACCAACTGTTACCTCATTGCCTGTGTGACTATCAGAAGCTGACCAGCCAGGATATCTGTGGAGGACTTTTTCCTCCCACTCTGAAGGGTTGCTTTAATTTTTCATAGCCCACAAATCACTGTTCAGTGTAGAATTCAAATACATTGTCACTCCAGATGCTTCAACCATGGTTCTAGTCACTACAACACTTCTTAATGGGGAAAGAATCCAAGGCAAGACAGAGCCACAAACTGGATGGTGACTAGACACCCAGTTCAAAATCAGTCCGATGCTAGGCCGCCAAGGACATAAGAAGTAGCTGTCAAGAAGACTGCTTAACAAGGATAATAGCAACTAGTTAAGACAATCAGACTTAGTCTTCATCTAGTATATGGACAGAAAACTCCAGACAACATCAAGGAAAATCAGGAGCAATAACACACACACACACACACACACACACACACACACACACACACACACACACACACACACACACGCCAATGCAGACAACAAGAAAGGTGTGGCTCTTTTTCCTGAGGAGGGGCGAATAAACCTCTCAAACCTCTGTTCACTTTATACAGGACACAGACAAACCAAAGACCTGATAATGGTCAGGTCTATCTGGTGAACCAGTAAGTTTATTTGGGTTACATACAGGAACTCGGATGAGATGAAAGTGACTCAAAGGCATATGTGTCTTGGAAAAGCCTGTGCCGGCATGGATGATGGCACATACACACTGCATCTCTGTAATTCCCTGCCCCAGTTTTCAGACCCTGGGAGACTCCTTTCCTCATGCCTCAACAATTGTCTACTGCTTAGGTATAACTTTGGGGAGGGGCCTTGGGGAATCTCTAAGTTTTGGAGCTTCCCGGACTTTTTAGCTCCTTTGATTTCCTGGGTCATGAGAGCCTCCCTCTTCCCTCTGGGAGGGAGTGTCTCACTTTGGAGGAGTGTCTCACTTTGGACATCCACTTTGTTCCCAGAGAGGAAAAAGGTGATGCTCTCAAACTCTAGGTATCAAAGCAGAGGCCTTGGGTCAAGGATGATGGTGACTCCCGAAGATCCCTGTCCATCTCTGGACATGACTCCCAATCTAGACAAGAAGCATCGAATGCCTTAGAAAACTGAGGTTCTCTGCTGCCTCTGTCTGTGTAGTTGTGCAAGACCCCTCAATCCAAGCCAACATGCTCTGCTTTTGTTTCTCTTCTACATATAGCACCTGGGAGCCCAATGGACAGGGAGCATCCCTGCTTGTGCTCTTCTTCTCTACCCCATGTCTTTCATCTCCTGATAGAGGGGTCTCCCAGCATGACTCCACTCATATGCTGGTGGGTCTTGTGTCTTCTGTCACCTACCCAGTAAATGTTGGCCGGGTGACTAGTTTTCTAATGCAAAACACTATAATACTAGAGCTGTAATTCTCATAACCACCCCTGGAGAGCAATTATGCCCCCAGGGGACATTTGGCAAAGACAGAAGATATTTTGGTCACAGCTAGGGGATGAGTTCCTGGAATGCAGCAGGTAGTGGCTAGGGATGTGCTAAGCATCCTATAATCTACCACCACAAAGACTTTTAAAAGGTTGAGGAACACTGTGTTAAAATCATAAGAAAGGTAGAAAGAAATAACATTTGGGGATGGTAATTATAATGATAATACCCTAATGGAAATAGGGTGACTTAACCTTATTTCCCTGATGCACTGTAGCACTGTGGTTCCAAGCTCTATAATAACACTAATTCGAGTTGAAAGCAATCAACAGTTGGCAGCAAACAAACCCCAGCCTTCCATCCTACTCTCACTAGTTAAGATGTGACCATGCCTTTTCATTGGGTGGGGTTTTCTGAACCCCACCGACAGCATTTTGTGGGTGTTGGATTATAGTTTCCCAGTATTGCATCGATGGTGGACAAGCCTATGCTATGTTGGTCAGTCTGAGGATGTTTTAAAATCTAGTCCACGAGGTTACAGTTGGGATGGTCCTACTTAGCATCTTCCTAACCTGTATAATCTTTCTCCCTCTTCCTTGGTTCCATGTTGGTTAAGGACATGTGCTCTAGTGGTAGATGTATGTCACCAGATCACATCTTAGTTATGGCAGGGTTGTTCTCCAACCAATTCCATGCTCCATGCCTGAAAAGGAGAGGATGGTATGAAGCCATATGTGGAATGAAGGGATGGCTCGCCCTTTGTTTTAGCTCCATACACTGTTTCTTCCTGTGGATGAGGGAGTAAGCGACACTGAACATCCAGTTGTTGCAGGAATTAAATGAAATGAGGCCTTGAATGGCAGCCATGCAAGGTCACCAGTCCTTTCATGTTTACAATGAGTAAGATTCTACTGGTGATTTCAGATTCCTGACCAGTACGGTGATTTCCTCCCCAAGCCCTCTGTTCTTTGACAAAACACCACAGACACAGAGGAAGCCCTAATGCTCTGGATGGACTTACACACCTAAAATTAACTAAAAGTCAAAAGGTCTGACTTTAGTTTCAAGCCAGTCATGCTCACTTATTTAAATTTTAATTTGGATTTGCACACTCCAGACTAGTAACAGGAACAAGAGCTGGCATCCTGTCTTTTTATATTTTTTCAGCATTACTTACCTATTGCAAGTGCTTAATACAATAGTGAATGCACAAAGAAGAGAGAACTTGGGTTTAGCCACTGGGTTTCCTAAAGTTGAAAATGAAACACAGACATGAAAGCAGACCAGCTTGTACTCTGGTCCACACTGGGCAGAAAGCTATTGGGATGAAAGAGTTTAATTGTAGCAACAACTATTCAGATGAAGTCTGGCATCCCCTGTGGCTGCAGAGAGAGCATTCATAAAGCAGAGTTTCTCTAAGTCCACCACAGGCATGAAAAAGCAGCGTGCTGGTGCAGAGCTAGGCGAGAGCCAGATGCAGACATCAATGAGTTCAGCTCTGAGTTCTTACCACTTCTAGCTGTACAACTTCCAATCTGTCTTCTCGTCTTCGACGGGCAATGCTGTTAGGGGTCTAAACCTGCTACTGGCCTGCACCCTGATCACATGTTGACATCCACGTCCTCAGCACCTGGGACCATTGCCTCATGGGGAAATAGGGTCTTTGCAGAGGCAGCTGTTTTTAAATGACATCATTATATGAGCCTTTCTCTCACATGAGAAGTGTACTCACAACAATTAGGAATTTGGCATAGTCGCACACAGGAAGAAAACCATGGGAAGATGGAAGGGTGGGGTGAGGCAATGCTCCGCAAGCTGAGAATGCTAGCAAACTCCTGGAAAACAGGGGGAAAGCACACAGTAGGTCTGCCTCCACAGCCCTCGGAAGGAACCAATAATGCTGCTAACATCTTGATTTCAGGACTTCTGGACTGTGAGGTGACAAATTTCTGTTGTTCTTAAGCTATTTGGCATGTAGTATTTTCCTACAGCAATCCTACACCAAGCTAAAACATCTGCCCCATGGTGTTTTCATGAGGCATAAAGAACAAGTTGAGAAGATAGGAAATACACACCACACATTTCATACTGGGTAGAGTCATAGCTTTTGTTATTATTGGTCACTATTGTAACCCAAATTGAATCCCAAACAGACAACAGGTACTACATACACTAAACCCAGGAAACGCCATCTTGTCTCAATACAAGGCAAAGCCCTAAATGCCAAAGTCCCTTTTGCCCCGAGAAGAAGGGGGAGAAAAGTTGATGGATAGAGAAATGTTTATTAGTAATATCTAATTAATTTTAGTTACATATACACATTTAAATTGCGTTATATGTATAAGATTATATATAGTTATTTAAAAATGCTTCTACCACTTTAAGGAATGATTTTTCATAATGCCTTTTTTGTACCACTTGTGTTTATTGAAACATTTTCCCAAAAAACTTCATCTTCATTTCCACCTAAGTTATTTGAGAGCCATCACTTTTGAATCTTCACATGCTGCTAATGCAGAACTGAATCCAGACAAGTACTATGCTCACATACTGTTATAGCTGTTATCTCTTTCATTACAACTCGCATGTATATTCATGGCCTCCACATTGAAGTCATTAATTGTGTTGCTTTATGGCATGATTTCTAAAAGGCACATTTATAACAGAATCTAACACCTACCGTGAGGTCACGCTCCCAGACACACTTTAATTCCCACACCAGCACAAGGAGCCTCACTACGTGTTGGAGTGATGCAGATTTAGGTTCTTTTAGGCTTTCAACATAGAACAGATCAAAGCCAAACCCCCCATCTGAGAGAACGTGGAGTACCTACATATAGAAAGAGACATCGACCCCCAGCTGCAGCTAAGCACCATGACCTGTATCAATCAGGATCTCTTTCCCCACCTCACTCATGCTCATCCTTCAACACTGAGTTCGAATGGCACCATTCCTTTGTGTAGCCACCCACCCAACACACATGGCTGGGATGAATCCCCTCTCTCGCAGCTGCATGCCCCTGTGTATCTCACAGCCTTGCTGTAGCTCTGAGACCAGACTGCTTTGTCCTCATTATTCACATATACCATTTTCTCTGCAAACAGTACTCCCCCTTTCTTTAATACATTAGAGGGAATACTTTGGTTCTTTCCTTCTGATTATAAAAAAATAGTTTATATTTATTGTGAAACAATTTGTGTATCATGGAGATGTATTAAAAAGCCCATCCTCTAGCCAAGTATGCATGCCTGTCGTCTCAGAACCCAGCAGACTGAGGCAGGAGGATTGTAAGTGCTCAGCCAGCCTGGGCTAAATAGTGAGTTCTTCTCTTGGAGAGGAGAGAGAGGAGGAGGAGGGAGGGAGGGAAGGATGGAGGCGGGAAGAAGGGAGATAAGATGAAGTATATCTTCTAAAAGTCTCATGCTGTGGCGGTTTGAATGAGAGAGGCCCTATGGGCGCACGTGATTAAACACTCAGTCCCCAGTGGTGGTGCTGTTTGGGGAGGCTTGGGTAGTAGAGGCTTGCTGGAGGAAGAACTGTCACTGGAGGTGGGCTTTGAGAGTTTCTAGGCTGGCCCCACTTCCAGCCCACAGACTCTGCTGCATGTTTACAGTTGAAGATGTGACTGCTCAGTTTCCAGAGCCAGTCGTGCCTCTCCACCATTATGGAGTCTCCCTCTGGCAACTATAATCCAAATAAACTCTTCCTCCCACAAGTTGCCTTGGTGTGGTGGTTTGAATGAGAATGGCACCAGTGGGCTCATAGAATTGAATGCTTGGTCACCAGAGAGTGACACTATTTGAAAGGATTGGGAGGTGTGGCCTTGTTGTGGGAAGCTTGTCTCTAGGGGTGGGCTTGAGGTTTTAAAGGCCCATTCCAAGCCCAGAGTTGCTCTCTCTCTTCCTGCTGCCTGTGCTAGGTACAGTCTCTCTCTGTCTCTGTCTCTGTCTCTGTCTCTGTCTCTGTCTCTCTCTCTCTGGATGTAAGCTCTCAACTGCTGCTCTAGCACCACGCCTGTCTGCCTGCCTGCTGCCATGCTTCCCACTGTGATGGTCATGGACTCATTCTCCAAAACTAAAAGCGCAGCAAACTCTCCCTTCTTTAAGCTGCCATAGTCATTCTGTCTTGTCATAGCAACAGAAAAGTAACTAATACGCTCACCACTGAACTTGTAGTGAGTTATCACTATTTGCACAGGCATGCCCGTGCTTGCACATACACGCACCTCCTCACCCATATATATGCTCCTTTAAACAACTAAGAATCACAGTATAGATGCCATTTTACAACCTGCTCTTCTTGCTTCCCACAACCATTCTTTGTAAGTGTGTGTGTGTGTGTGTGTGTGTGTGTGTGTGTGTGTGTGTATGTACGTTTATGTCACAATCCTTAATGGAAATCCAGTATCAGAAAATCAAATTTCACTTAACCATTCTCCTACTGTGTTGGACCCAGAAGCTGTTTCACATTTTTTATAATCACAAGCAACGCTAAGTAAAAAGCACTCTAAATTGCAGCTTAGGAAAACTATCATTTCCTAAGGATAAACTGAAAAAGAGCATGCTGGTTCCAAAAAACACACTTAACATTAGTTTTCCTCTCCCAGCCATGGTGGCACCGTGTCTATTTCCTGGGGTCCTCAGCAACATCCATACTGTTGATTTTTATTCAATCTTGGCTAGATAAAAGCACATGCACAAGGAAGCATTCCACAGTTTTCTCAAGAATAATTTTATTTATGTGTACGTATGTGAGTGTCTCTATGTGTGTAACACATGTGGCAGGTGCCCATGGAGGCCAGAAGAGGGCATTGGATCCCCTGGAGCAGGAGTTACAAGATGCTGTATAACCCATCCAGTGTGAGCGCTGGGAACTAAACTCAAGACCTCTGAAAGAGCAACAAGCACATTCAATTGCTGAGCCATTTCTCTAGCCCTGAATTCCACTGTATTAATCACATCTCTGTTACTACTGAATTAGGGATCTTCTTTACAAACCAAAGATATAACTGTGTATTCTATAACATAGTACATGCAATTATTTACATTATATTAAAATATTTGAATAAATAGGTTATAATTATTTAGTTGTTCATAGATTTTTATATTGTAATAACTATTTATTGAATCTATGATTAATGAATCTTTCCAGAATAGCAACCACTCACACTGTTTACCTGCAAAACAGTTTTCAGATCACCTTGGTATAGCCTCATCTCCTCTCAGCCATCTAGGTATCCTTCCCCAATCTCTACCTTCCCCAGGTTAGACCAAAGGTTCTCTTGTGGCTCAAAAGGAACACATATAAATATATTTGAAATAACATTAAAATTTGAAGTAACATTAATATTTTCAAACCACTTTCTATCCTTTTTAAATTTCCTTCTCAAAGCAGTCTTGAGACTCTGATCGGATGGCTTTGTTGATAAAAAATGCTGAGGCATAAAGTGTGACTTGTCCACTCTAAGGCAGGCACAATCTGAATATAGGGGCTTGGATTCCAAAGCTTCCACAGCACCAAGCTACTTCTAGAAAAAGGAGCCATTAAAAGTGATACATCCACCCTGAAGAGAGAAAACAGGTGAAACACAAGGCAAGTCCGATCACACCCATCGGGGCCAATGTAGCCCACATGCATCTACCTGGGGCTTCACTCCCTCAACCAAAGAATGTTAGAGTAGGGAAGAACTGGTGTCAAGATGGGAGGTTGAATTCTCTGTGACAGAGATAAAAGAGGCCCTAAGGTGTTGGGCATACAATGGTCACCAAAAGCTAGCAGAGATAGTGGCCCCAAGTTCATTGCCTCATAACAATGAAATCAAAGACACACTCTCCAGGGAGTATAGGAAGAGGAAGAAGCACTATTAAGAAGAATTACAGAAAAGTGAGAAGCTGAGGAAAAATGAAACCCTGAGAGGAAAGTGTGTGGATGTGTGGGGGGTGGTTCCAAGAGAGAAGAGAGTCATTTAGCTCCTTTGTTGCAGGGTTTTATCTGCAAAAGGCAGAGGTGATTGTGATGAGATTTGTTAGTTCTCGGGCATATAATGGCTGAACTAATGGGGGGCCCACATGTTCTATGCACGACCCCATGGTCCAGCTAGGGAGAAGGTCATGCTCTACTTATATAAAGAATGATAAAAACCACCTTCTGTCCATCACTGGCCCCAGCTTTGTCATTTAATGACCTTGATAGCCTGCTAGCTGTTTGTCACTTGGACAGAGTGTCTTCCTTCTGTCCTAGGAGATATCAGGTGTCCAAGTGTATCTTATACTAAGCTCTCTTTGTTCTTACATGACATGCCCACTTATAGATTTACCTTGATATCATAGTCATCAAGTTGTACCTGCAGCCAATCTTGGTTACTTCACATCTAGTTCCTCATCGGTGGAGTTGTCTTAGTTGCTCTCCTAAGCTTGTTGTTAGAGACCATATTTACTGGCAGTTTATCCTGTCACAATTAACTGCATTGGAAGCAAGAATAAGAGATAGGACAATAGTGTCTCACACATGTCCCTCAATTGCTTCTGAGGGACCAGATGGTCTGCCATCACTGACCAGCGCCCCATCTTTTCTGATGTCTGTCTGCTTGGTTATCTCAGATCCTACCACAAGCCTTCTTATTTATTCTCCTCAGTGTAGTAGTTTGGATGAGAATGGTCCCTGTAGGCTCATATATTTGAATGTTTGAGCTTTAGCTAGTGGAACTCTTTAGGGAGGATTAGGAGGTATGGTCTTGTTAGAGGAGTTCTGTCACTGAGGGTAGGCTTTGAGATTTCAAAAGCTCACACCATTCCCAGTTATCTCTCTCCACCGTATGCTTGTGGAGCAGATGTAAGCTCTCAGCTATGCTCTAGCACCCTGCCTGCCTATCTGCTGCCACATTCCCCACCGTGATAGTTACAAACTCTCACCCTCTGGATACATGATCCCCAAATTAAATGCTTTATTGTATAAGTTGCCTTGGTCATGGTGTTTTGTCACTGTAATAGAAAAGGAACCAAGATACTTAGTATTCCAGATGTTAGATGTTACTGTGTTAAGCTTTATTCTCCCAACTCCAGTTTCTGTGATCACTGCAACATGTTAGTAACTTGCACTTTTCATTATGGGCTCCTTTCTCTCACTATCTACAGAGAGCTTGTGTTCCTATCATAATCTACAAAATAAAACCTTCCATAGAGTCTACAAAACAAAAAACAAAAAAACAATGGTATGCGATGCTTCCTGCACAAGTCTATCAACAGCATTGTGAAAATGAAAGTTACACTAAGATATAGCCTTGCTCTCATGCTTCCTACATTCCAACTGACAGGAGCAGTAGACTTAACAGTATTGGAAATTGGCAATTCTGGTGAGTCTCGTTACTCCAAGTAACTTAATCAAGATACTTCCCTAGAGATCTGTGCAGAGGTCACCTCCCAGATAATTCTAGAACTCATCAAGATGACAACTGAGATTAACTATCACAATCATAAATGGCCAATGAAAGGGTCCTTGGTAAATATACTAAAGTAGATTCCAAACCCAATAACAGGTTCATGGTTGTCTATGATGCCTGCTTTCCATGAACCAGCTCATCCCTGGGCAGAGTCAATGGCAGGTCGTCAGAAGTGCTAATGTCAACCCAGGAATACATGCCTCTCAACATCTCCACAGCATCAACTTCATTTAATGGGAAATACAGGAGTTCAATCCATACCTACTGTGTTAGGCGCCTCTTAAATAACAAGGGCCACTGCTTATTATGCAAGTTTTCTGAAGAAGGACTCTGGGCAAAATACTCTGTAGTCATCTCACTTGCCCTTCATTAAGTATAGAAGTTGGGTACTGAGAGGTAAGTATTATTATTGTCATTTCCAGGCCCAGAGGTTCTAAGATAAAAGCCACCACCTCTTCTACCCTAGTCCCTCAAAGACAAGTCTGTCTGCTTTCAAAGGATTCACTATATATATTTTAAAAGCTATGATTTTCCCACATTCTTTGTTTTTTTTAATCTCTATTTTCTTTTATGTCTACAGTTCAGTCCTTCCAGGAGACTTATCTGTTAATATTTACAGAGAATTCTTATGTGTTACGAGAGGTCTTCCCAAAGACTTGGTTGGGTCTGGCATGAAAAACTTCTAGGAAATGGCCAGAGATGAGGCAATCAATGACAATTGGGAGAACCAGATAAACTACATTCAAAGATGTGATCAATATGCTAATTAGCTTAAGCATGGGATGACTTCACAGTATACACATGTATCAATGTAACAAGCTGTACACTGTAAGGGACATATAATTTTTAGTTGTCAATTAAGCTTCACCAAGACAAAATTAAAATTAAAAAACAAAGGCAATAGAGTACTCAAAATTTCTTACTTCTTAATTCACTTCTGTGTGATTGACTGTGCTCTTTATGCCAGTGTGGAGTGAAACTGCATCAAGGTGCACTGTGCAATGCCTTCCATCCCGCATCCTCATCGCACTGGGAGCTCAGAGCTGGCCACGGCAGAGATATTTACACCGTGGAAATGGCAAATATCACACAGCACTTGATTTATTGTTTTGTTGATTGCCCAGACTTCAAAAAGTAATGAGGATAATGTAACAATGTTGATGAAACCTAAATTGGGGCCATCCTTTTTTCTTTTTGTTTTCTTTTCTTTCTTTCTTTCTTTTTTTTTTACAGCTATTACATAGTGAATACACAAAAATCATAGGGACTATTTTTTATTATTATGCATTCCACTAAGGAAGCAAATGAATAATGTTCTGATAGTGTCTTTCTTGTGTCATTCATGTTGTGAAGAAAGAAACCTCTCTGCTGAATCTGATTGGAATCAAACATTTACCAATTAATGCTTGACCACAGGCTGCTTATTGTACACAAAATTCAATGAAAGCATTTTGTGATCATCAACTGACAATAGATTTATAGTAATGTGTTACATATTTTCATTTTTACTTGTAAGTTGTAAGCTTCAAATCTTTTATATAAGTAAAAACTACAATAAATCATTTTCCCTGTAGAATTAGTTGTTGAACATTTAAAGTGCATTGCTTAGATAGATCCATTGGAAATCCCCATCACACTTTAATCTGAGAATTATTTAAGGACAAATCTTCAGGGATTCCCAATGAAAGAACCCCAGGAAGAGCAGCATTTCAGCCTTCTTATTTTAATACTTTATGAACATGTTATTATTACCACAGACCAAATATCTATGTTACTGACTCAGATAGTGTGACATCTAATATTTACCTGTGATATTTAGACATGAATTTACTAATAGCTATCACATCCATGGGGTGGTTTTTCAACAGTGTGAGAAGCTAAGAGATGTTTATTCTCTAAGATCAGATAAAAGAAAAATTCATCTAGAAAGAGATTTAATGAGTATGCTTTGTAAAATATGTACAAGAAAAGACATCCCGTGTTAAAATAAAATCACATCTACACCCAAATCAGCATCAACGAAGCTATATAAAATATTGATTTGCAGTCTATGTATGTCACAGGAAAACATTCTGACAGAAACACTATGAATGGAGTTTATAGTTTTAATTCACATGATAACAGTGTAAAATAGTGTCAAAAACATTTCCTTAAAGATGCTTTGAACTTTGGACTTGCCCTTTAAATAGCTCACCAAGAGCACTCCTGAGATCTAGGAACTCCCTTAGAACATGAGCTGGAAGGCAAAAGCAACTTTCTGCATCAGAAACAATCCTCAACCCTTGAAAAAATATTAACCACATCATCTTCTCAGCAGCATGTGCAAGCTTGACAAGCCTGATACATGTGTACGCCACCATCACTACTGACTGCGGCACCCAGCTCCAGTGGTGATCATGGGCACTACAAAACAGCACGGTTTATGCTCACCTTTTGGTCAGAGTTCAGTCAGTCCTTGAACCATGACCACCGAAAAGGGAGGTAGAGGGGGAAGCAGTATGGGAGCACTCTTTGCAAATCTGACAGCAGCAGACTTCACACCAGCTCTCTTGTCTTGTTTGGCTATTTCCTGCATGGGTGAGGAGCAACGTCTGGATTATGGCATATACAGCCATGTAATATTGAGTCAATGCAAAGGTCACCCAGACTTAAGGCTCAGTCAGTGAAGGGCTTTTTTTGTGCAAGGATAGAATTAGAGTTCAATTCCCAGACTTCATGGAAAAAGCCACACTATTCACAGCACTTGGGAGGCAGAGACAGGCAGGTAAACCACGGGGGATCATTGGCCAGCCCAGCTAGCGGGATTATTATTATTACTGAATTCCAGGCCAGTGAGAAACCTTGAGCTCAAAAACAACCAAAACAACCAAAACAGCATCCTGAGAAAGTATACCTGTGGTTGACCTCTGGCATCTACACACATGTACATGTACCTGCAGGTTCATGAACACTACACACACACACACACACACACACACACACACACACACACACACACACACACACACCTGAGTCATCCATACTTTAAAGAACACATTTTCTAGATCTGTTAATCCTACTATATAAGACACAGGACTATCCTTATCATAGTCGGTGAATATCTGTAGGGTTCACACACACTCACATTAGCTTCCTTTGCAAATAGGACTCCTCCCTCTAGCCCCACATGCAGAGGTGAAAACTTTATCACAAGTGTACACACCTGACTCTTCAGGTCCTGAAGGGAAAGCAATCTGTCCTGAGCTGTGTGACCGTGTGTAGTAGGAGCATGGCCAGTATAGACTGCTTTGTCCAGAGGGTGTTCCATCTTCCTTATTTCAGAGACTTTGGGAATCCAGGCTCTGGGCACTTTGGGGTGTGTGATTCAAGGTGCAGAATGGGTGACTGTTACATTCCAGAACACAACTGATGGTGAGGGCAGTAATAGCCAACACACACACACACACACACACACACACACACACACACAGGGTTTCTGCATGCGCAGAAAGGGTGGGCACAGCTGACTCAGGAAGCCAGCAGATGGATGGATAAGGATTGATGGATGGACAAGACTTTGAAACCAAATGTTATTTACAAAAACTGTTATCAAAAATGGCAAGACTACTTACAGCACAGGCAGTTTTCCAAATTTAGATCAGAATTAAAACAAACAAGCAAACAAAAAACAAAGGATACATTAAAAACAGTGGAGCCTAGCATTTAACTCAATCAGAGAAACTTGAACAAACATCAAAATAAAATCAGACGAGTTCTCCCTTGGGGTCCGCATGGAAATTGCTATCAATGCACCGTCCTGATTTCCATAGCTTCTAATTTCTTCTTTCAGTGATTGGAAACCAAATATACAATTTTATCCTCCTTAATTCCCTCTCACTAGGAGTTGGGAATTTTCAATACCACAAGCTAATTAAAGACACATTATTAGGGCGAAGGCTTCCTTGCAACTCACCTGGCATAGAGGGGTTAATCATATACATTTACCATCCTAACTTAAGCAGGAATAATAAGGGCAAGGAGCTGGCCTTTGTGGCAACCTTTCTGAGATTATGCCTCTTCTTCAAAGCACAACAGTTTAAAAAAAAATTAAAAGCCATGCAAATGGAGATGAATGGTACACAGGCCACTGAGGTAATTAAAAATGTATTTCCCATCTCCTAGTAATTGAATTGTGTACAAGCTGCAAGTTAATGAGGTCATCTACCCTCAAGCACTGACAGGAAAGCAGGAATAATTATCTTTCAATTTTTTGCTATGTAGCAATTAATTTTAACCATTCGCCTACACCCCACTTCCACTCCCCTCATCCCAGTCAGTCAAAGTCATTGCTAAACTGAATTGACAAGCAATTGATATGGTGTCGGCCCGGAACTGCCGAGGCAGGCAAGGTAATCAAGGGGCTGCAGCTGTTGAGGGCTAAGCGCTTCCAGGTGAACGTCGCCTGAGATTTTGCATTCTGCCACTCGGAGGACACAGGACACACCGTGGTGGCTGACAGAACATCTGGTGCCAGGTGGGCTGGGAAGGGGCACCGCTGACTTGGGAAGGCAACAGAAGGATGGACAAGGATTGATGGATGGACAAGACTTTGAAACAAAATGTCACAAAAACTGTTCTCCAAAAAATGGGAGAGGGAATATTTAGCTACCCGTTCAACTTGTGTTGATTTTATGGGGATCACTGAACTTCTTGGAGATTTTTGGACGGTTTCTAGGGTCCTGCTGGCCAGTTCTTCTAGAACTTGCAGGCAAGAAAAGTTTCTTCAGTCACTTTGCTCAACAAATGCTCACTGTTGCTAGGCAACCTCATTCTAGCCCAGCCCAGCACCGGGAGTGATTTATTCTACATCCACTGCAACTGGGCTACCTGGCCCAGAATGCACTATGTTTTGACAGGTATCCATCTATCTGATGTCTAGGTCAAAACCTAAGCTTATGACTTCATCAGTTCTTGTTTGTCTAACTAGCAAAGTGGAGAAGAGTATCTTAGGAAATATTTAAGAGAAGAGAGCCAAGTGATGCTTACTATCTTGAGTTAACTTGAAGCGACTAAGAGATGCCCAGGTAGCTAGCTATGCATCATTTTTGCATATGTTTGCAAGGATGTTCCCAGGAAAAAATGGCATTAGCCTCAATGAGCTAAGTCAACAAGATATGCTTTTATTCAATGTTGGCAGGTACCACGCATCTGCTGAGGGCCCATGTGAACAAAAGTATAAGTAATGAGAATTTTCTCTCTCTTCTAGAGTTGAGACACCTATATCTCCTTGCTGTTGACCACCAGAAATCAAGATCCTTAGGCCTTCACACTCCAATATTTATAACAGAAGCCCTGAAGCATAGCAGTTGTGACCTGGTTTTTCTGTCTTTGGAAGCACATAGCATTACACCACTGGCTTCCCTGATCTTCCCAATCAATGTACATCTTGAGACTTCTCAACATCTATAATTTCAGAAATTTCTTTTGTCAATTATTTATCTACCTGATATTTAACTATCACATCCATAATTACCACACAAAACAATTCTATCTATTGATCTATGTATGTATGTGTGTATCTATCTATCTATCTGTCATCTCTATAATTACATAAGCCAAGTCCATCAATTACCTACCTATTTCTATATCATCTATCTATCTACCATATATAATCTATTTATCAGCTCCATAATTATATGAGCCTATCCCAGTAATCTATCTACCCATCTATCTATCTTACTGAGATTTCTCTGAGAACCTTGACCAACAGAAGGACTCCATTCATGAACTTATCTAGACTTACTAAGCATTTACATAGGCCTTTAAAAAAGATTTTAACTAGATGTGTCTGTGTGGGTGTATGTCCACATAAATGTAGGTACCAGTGGAGGCTAGAAACATTGGATACCTCTAGAACTGGAGTTATGGGCAGTTGTGAACCACCCTGATGTAGATGCTAAAAATCAAACTAGGTTCCCCTGAAAGAGCTGCAAGCACTGTTAACCTATGAGCCATCTCCATCTCCCCTGCTCCCCCCTCGGGTCTTAATGCCAATCAAGGGCCTAATACTAAGTCCTATGACAGAAAGTACTAAATGCTATGTATTGGCACTAGCACTAAATAAGTGCTGCACATTGTATAGTGCTAACCCAAGCCTGAGCTTCTAGATCAGCTTATTTTGTTGTCCAGACACAAGTATTGATAGAAAATGTACTCTTCGCGTGCCCCTGTACTAGCAATAACATTTAGCTACTTGTTCATGGGGTGACTGGGTGAAACGAAGGATAGAGTGAGGGTATTACCGTCAAAGGTGCAACCTCCCCCTCATTCTTTGAGAACATGTCGTCTGTCTTGCCCTTCTTCTGTATGTGTCCAGGATGTCCAGCGTAATTCAAGTATACAGAATCATCCCACTAAATGGGCCTCAGTGACCATGGAGGCTCAGAGTTAGCACTGGGAAGTGATACCACCAGGAAGTATGGGCTCTTAGGAGTCTTGCTGAAAACAGCACATGCTCATAGAAGACATGGTGAAACCAGGTGAGTGCTCCCTCCCCAGTCTCCATCTGAGTGCTCCCTCCCCAGTCCAGCTGCAGCAGGCTTTCTGGAGAGATCCCCACCAGGCAGAATAGATGGCTGGAAATCACACGTTCACAAATACTTGCACAAAATGGATCTCCTTTTGACGATAAACCCTAATAGTTTTGGATTGCAGAGAATTAGCTTGCCCAGAACCTAATGAAAACTCTCAAAAATCCAGGCATACAGAGAGGCTGCATGTGTGTGGAGGTCCCGAGTGTAACAGAAGGGATAGGGGTAGAACATTTTCTCTTCATTCCTGAGGCTTTTATTTGACTCCTCATTCTCTATGTCTGTTTCATTTCCTCAAGGGGACCACAGAAGAGAGGACCCTTGAGTCCACTCCTACTCTGATTATTGTAGAGGTAACCCAGGAGAATTCTGGAATCTGAGGCAGAATCAAAGAGGAGTCTCCCTCAAGACCTGCTTGGGATGACAAACATGTTCCTACCTGAGCCCTGGAGGAGTGCCAGAACGGAAGTGCTTTTCATCTACATTGTGAAGATAAGTAACAACCATCACAGGCTTCCTACCCCAGGAGTCAGTGCACACCAGCACAGGCCCAGCATAGGGAGGTCAGCAGATGCCCTCCGTGTGATCACAACTGCAACTCCACATGTGGGGTAACTCTTTCTGCCCCTGCCACCCCTGACAAATCTCTCTCCTAAGGGGACAGAGAAGCTATTGTTGGTTTACTTCCCACCATGTGTGAGGAAGTTTATGCATCTACTCACTTGGTTTTCAGAGCAATCTCGCTCAGTGTTAAACTCCAATTTCCAAACAAGAAAACTAAGGCTCAGAGGAGTAAGGCTTAAGGGAATCACAAGAGCTCCCCACTGTCCTGTCCTGCACAATATCAAGGTGAATCGACATAGATTTTGCTAGTTCAAGGCACTCCACACACACACCTAACTTGTGACTCACTATCCACTAGCTATCACCAGCCTTTATATGACAGATAAAAGCTGGGACTCGGTGAAATAATGTGTCCAAAGTAACACAGTCACTATGGGTCTCAGTTGACAATGTCTGACTGAGTAGTCTGCACGTATATTTCCCATACCAGTCAGCCTCCTTAGCCAGGGCTGCCCAAACCTGCTATGGGTTGCTTACTGAGCCTCTGGAACCCTCACCCGCTGCTACTTACAACCTTCTTTGAGTGAACTGAAATGTCCCAAGACAGCCGAGGCTGGGGAGGGGGGGTTGCTTTTAGCTGCATCTGTGACACAGAGCTATCTGGAGTCTCAAATTGAGGGGCGAGATTCCGATCAAGCCTTGGGGAAAGGTTATGATTGCACAGGTGTGCACACATGGAGCACACATTCATGGAGTACAGAGACAGACGGTGCTGTTCTCATGGCTCCACATGGCGAAGGGGCCACCGGCAGGACACTCCACCATCTCCTGCTGGAGACAAGCTGTTCGACCTCTGTGCTGATCCCTGGAACCAGTGGACGGTCAGACACAAAGAAACCTGGCTTCATTTAGGCAGTCAAACCACCATGTGAGGAAAATCCCTCCCGGAACAACAGATTTCTCTGAGGAGAACACAAAAGGATGGACAGGTGGCTTCCCATGGAAAAGCATCACCCACAACTTCTACTCTAGACTCCAAGCTGCCTGCCAGGCCTGGAAAGCAAAAGACACGCTGGCTTCAAATGGAGGCATATTTTGAAATGCAAAAGTACCTTTGGAATTGTTTGAGCATTTTAATTTAATCAATAAATAAAGTTTCGGGAGGGAGAGAGGTAGATGATGGAGGTGGTCATAATAATGATTAAGCTGCTAATTGGCAAGCAGAATAATAATGGTAGCTACAATTTATTGAGCACCTACTACCTTCCAGGGACTGTGAGTTCCATGCATCCTCTAATTTGATTTTCCCAAGAGCCCCCATGGCTGTTATTCTATGCACGTCCCCATTTTTAGAGGAAATGGAGGCTCTAAAATGTTTTTTAATCACTTCCCAAGGCTAGGTAGCTAGCAAGCATGGCAGCTGGGGTTTAAATCGAGACTTCTTTATTCTGAGCCTGTGATGGATCTCTCCTTCCCACCCCACCCATCCCCCATGCTGTGTGTGTGTGTGTGTGTGTGTGTGTGTGTGTGTGTGTGAGAGAGAGAGAGAGAGAGAGAGAGAGAGAGAGAGAGAGAGAGAGATGCACACACACATACATACACACATACCCATGAGTGCGGGGTATGTATACACATACACCCTAATGCATAAAATAAAGCACCCCAAGCAATTAACTCTCCAAAAAGAAAGAAGAACTCCATGTCAGACTCTGGCCTGTCTCTATTCAAAGGCCCACCTGACTGGAGTGTGTAAGGAGGTCCCCATGGCATCCCTGTGCCCCCAGGTCAAGCCTGCTTTGTCTTGGGTCTCATCCCTCCTTCCCTTCAAGAAACTCTCTCCAGAAAGGAAGCTTTCTCTTGTACTATTTGGCCTCTCCACTTGAACTTTTACCACATAGTTTCTTCATATGCCTTTGTCTTTCTGATCTGTATACATTAAAAAAATAATTAAGACTTCCCTCAACTGCACACTATACTTTATTGCCAAACTATCTCAGAGTTATTGGTCTATACTTGCTCACCTCTCATTTGCTCTTCAAGCTCTTCCTGCAAGAATTGTGTTCCAACCTGGCACTAAAAGAGTCCCGGCTAGTGTCTGATGACCGTCATGTTGAGAAGTCCAGTCCTCAGCCCCACAGCCACACTAGCGCTCTCTCTCTCTCTCCCTTGCTCTCTCCCTCTCTCTCCCTCTCTCTCCCTCTCGCTCTCTCCCTCTCTCCCCTCTGAGCTAATCCCCAACCACAACACTCCTTCCTTATTTTGCTTGTTGTTTCCACCTCACTGAAGTCTTAGAGCAGCCCCATGAAGTGAGGTCATTCCTACACTCACTCCAAAGACAGAAGCCTTGAGATGCTAAGTACATTTCTCTGAGTGACACAGCTCACTGGCCGAGCTAGTGATTGGAGCCCAGACACTGTCATCAGCATCCTCAATCTAGAAGTCATGATTCTGTAGATAACTGACGATGCTCATTAGGAAGGGGCTTCAGGGCTGGAGGGATGGCTCAGCAGTTAAGCGCACCGGCTGCTCTCCCAGAGGACCCAGGTTCAATTCCCAGCACCCACACATGGCTCAAAACCATCTGTAACTCCAGTGTCAGATGATCTGTTCCCCTCTTCTGGCCTCCATGGGCCCACAGTGCATATACATTCACTTAGGCAAAACACTCATATACATAAAAATATTTTTTATCTTTTTTATATTAAAACAATCTTTTCTCATTTTGCATACCAATCCCAGTTCCTACTCCCTCCCCTCCACCAGCTCTCCCCACCTTTTCCCCACACCACCCCCTACCCACTCCTCAGAGCAGGTAAGGCTTCCTTCCCGTGGGGAATCAACAAAGTCTGGCACATCACTTTGAGGCAGGACCAAGCACCCCTCCCTATAACTAGGCTGAGCAACGCATCCCTCCAAAGAGAATGGGCTCCAAAAAGCCAGTTCAAGCACTAGGGATAAATCCTGGTCCCACTGCCAGTGGCCCCACAGACTGCCCAAGCCACACAACTGTCACCCATATTCAGAGGACCTAGTTTTCTCCTATGCAGGTCCCCCACCCTCGTCTGTCCAGAGTCAATGAGCTCAGGTTAGTTGTTTCTGTGGGTATCCCCAAAATGGCTTTGACCCTTTTGCTCATCTTATTGCTCCTCCTTGTTTTCAACTGGACTCTGGGAGCTCAGTCCAGTGCTTAGCTGTGGACCTCCGCATCTGCTTCCATCAGTTTTTGGATGAAGGTTCTTTGATGATAATAAGGTAGTCATCAATCTGATTACAGGGGAAGGCCAGTTCAGGCACCCTCTCCACTGATGCTTAAGGTCTTAGCTGGGGTCATCCTTGTGGATTCCTGGGAGTTTCTTAGGGCCAGGTTTCTCACTAGGCCTGTAAGTACTTCCTCAACCAAGATACCTCTTTCCTTGCTCTCCCTCTCTGTCCTTCCCCCATCTCTACCATCCCATTCCCTCATGTTCTTCTCCCCCTTCCCATTCTCCCCTTCCCCTCCCCTTCCACACACCCCCAGACTGCCCAAGCTCCCAATTTTCTCAGGAGATATTGTCTATTTCCCCTTCCCAGGTGATCCATGTATGTCTCTCTTAGGATTTTCCTTGCTACCTAGCTTCTCTGGGGTCGTGGACTACAGGCTGGTTATCCTTTGCTTTGCGTCTAATATCCACTTATGAGTGAGTGCATACAAATGAATGGAACTAGAAAAAAAAACATCCTGAGTGAGGTTACCCAGACCCAGAAAGACATAAAAATCACTTTAAAATTAAGTATTCTATTCTTGTCCCCCTTTTTATGGCTTTATGATGCAGGTACAGTGAGAGGAGATGTGACTGTGAGTCCTTTCAACTAACCATGGCAGCCAAGTTCACTATCCTCAGATACGCTGGAATGAGGATCTCCATTGCCAGTGGGATGCAGCTTCCACTGGCCTACCACTCACACCCAGGTGGACTCTGCACAGGTCTTAGCTCACGATGTCACAGTAATTCATACTGTGGGGCAGGTGCATTGGTGGAGACTGGGCCTCACATCTGTATCCTTGATGCGAAGGAAGCTGGGAAAACAAGTGACTGGATATGCCCTGCTTCTATGATGTGTATGTCAGTAGAGAGAGGTCATCTATAGTTAGGAGACATGTGTCCCTTTGCTGCTAGGCAAAAAGAGTAGCTAGCAATTGCTAAGCAAACTTTGTCCCCCAGGACCTGCTGTATGACCCTTCGCTTTGTGACTATTTTATGACATGTGTTGAACGCTGTTCTAGAGCACCACACTAAAAAATTATTCATAATCACCTTTCATAATCACCTGGTAACCAAAATCTGCCCCAGAACTCTTCCCAACTATAAGCCTACTTGTCAATCATGTCTCTTTCTTCTCTCCAAGGAGACCAAAGGTTACCTGATAAGTCTGTGCTAACCATGGAAGACTCAACATGACTTAGTAGGTATCAAACTCTTTCTAAATCTTTCTTTCTTCATAGGCAATCTCAGGGGCCACAGACCTCCTCTCCAAAAGGGTTTCAAGCAGCTGTATTTTGACGGAGACAACTGCTTCTCAATAAACAATCTTGGGTAACCCAAACAACCTTTGAGTGGAACCTAAATGCTTTCTCACACTTTACCTTCTCTGGTCTTCCTTCTAAACCCCATGCGATCTTCAAGTATTCATCACCTTCATCTGGTAAATGGGGTGCCCTAAAACTCTTCCTGAAGTTGTCAGAGCCAGAAAGATGCCTCGGCAGGTAAAGGGCTTGTTACACAAATCTGAGAATATCTGAATCCAGACCCTAAACACCCATGTAAAAGTGCGGAATGGTAGCACACACCTGTGTTGGTTTTTTTTTTTCCCCTTCTTTTTGGTCAACTGGACACAACCAGAGTCATTTGGAAAGAGAAAACTTCAGTTGAAAATTTACCTCAATCAGATTGGCCTGTAAGCAAGTTAAAAATTAATGTGTGTGTGTATGGTTCGTGCATACATGAGTGCCAAAGGTTGGCTTTGGGTATTTTCTATATATCTCTACCTTAGTTTTTGATACTGGGGCTTTTCATAGAACCCGAAGCTGATGATTTCAGCCACACTAGCTAACCTGTGGTTCCCTAGGATCCTCCTGCCTTTGCCTCTCTAGTGCTGGGGTTACAGGTGTGCTCTAGTTATGACCAATAACAATATGTTTTACATATTGTTTACAGCTTACAATCCAACATGGATAGAGTCAGGGCAGAAATTTAAGGCAGACTGAAGCAGAACCATGGAGAAACACAGCTTACTGGCACCTACACACTTGCTTAGCTTGCTGTTTTGTTTGTGTGCCCACAAACACACAGACACACACCAGATTATTTTTTTTAAATTGTCAAGGAACTAAATATAGAAAATAGGAGAAGTAAGATTAAATTTACTTCTTTGATTTCCAACTAATTTTTTCTTTACTTTCTGTGGTTCCTAGCTGCCCTTCTTTGGGTCCAGAAAAATCTCAGTGGGTAAAGGGGACAAAAGAACCCAGAAGGGTCCAGAGAGTCTGCAGAGATGGACAGAGATACCCTGAGATACTCTCCTGGTACACACCCTGTTTGCTTTGATTTACAGCAGAGTCTACAAGGGCTCTCTGAGTGCAAGACATTTGCATTCACTAACAGGGATGAAAATAATTACTTTTCATCTAAAAAAAAATGTTGCAAAAATGAGAGGATGCCCAAGAAGTACAGAAGAAAGCCAGGAGTGAGGTGGGGGCAGGAGTTAGTCTACAGGACCAGTCTGAACCCTTTCAACCACAGCAATGAGGACAGCCTGCGCCGTCTGAGCTCTGTGATTAAAGCAGCTGCAAATTAGTTTCAGCAAAGGTCTTTCCCCTCAAATTGAAAAGCCCCGTGTAATGGAATTTCATAGATGCTGCTTTGGAAATGACTTCATACCTCACTCTGTCGAGAGCTGAAAACTGGCACACGCCATGAATCCTAAGTGGCTAAAGCATTCCTGGGGCTCAGCCACCTGACTGACACATCTCAACACAGAGAAACACCATAGTCACTGCCCCATGAACAGTGTCCTCTCTTCCTCCATCAGTGGCTATTTACCTACAGTCTGCTTTGTCCTGCAGCTACCCCCTGGGGTTACTGGCTACAAACTGATCTCCAAGTGGGAACACTCTGTTATGGAGGGAGGAGGGAGATTCTTCAGACTTAGGTGGATACTGAACTCACAAGGCTCAAGAAACTTAGAAAATACTAGACTTGGAAGCCCCTCCTCGAGGTTATATAAGCAGTTTGCCATTGCCAGAGCATGGAGACCCTTCCTGGAACATGACATGAAGTTGTGCAGGGAGATCCAGGGAGGCAGCCTTTGTGAGTCATCCCCCAGACTGGGGTGGGCTTTGCAGTGATGCAGCTGTCTTTCAGTCACCCATGCTCTTAGAAGTAACTCCAGTTAGCTCATTGGTTTGCCAAGCTAGACTTGGATGCAGTCATTTCTTTGACCAGTCATTGGTGCTATATATGAGCTAAATAGATATTCACATCTCCCCAGGAAGTTATACAACACTCAATACACACTTTTTAATAAAAAAAAACCCTAAGGTTTCAGACTCTAGCAAGATTTCCAGTAGAAATGACAAAAACAAAAATACAGATGATGGAGGAGAAATGCTGCCCAGATGATGGAGATAGGCTTCCCAGATGATGGAGAGATGCTGTATGCCACATATTTTCACAGGGCGCCTGAGAATTCTCAGGCCTCTCTCAGACACTGTGGGAACCATGTTTCCAATGGGTCAGCAGATCCTTGATGAAATCAGTGGAAAGCCTAATTGACTGCCATTTCTAGATAACAAAAACTTATTCATGGTTGCCAGAAATAATGTATTAGCAGCAACTATGAGCCGGGCCACTACACAACCACATGCAAGGTTATCAGTCATGTTCTCAGTTTGCTTACAGTCAAATCATGGAAATCAGGTATATGAATTTAGCTAGCACAAGGAATGTGAAACTAACTTCTGATTTGTACTCACTCATGAGGTCTCAGGAAGTACAGAAGGGGATTAGACATGGTTGGTACTTATGGAAGATGTCTTTGAGCTCAGAACTGAGAAATGCAGGACACTGGAAACTGAGGGCACAGCATGGACAGAACCCTAGAGAGCCAGGAAGTGTAATGTAGACCAGGAACAGGGTCCAGATAGAGTAGCAGTTCTCAACCTGTGATCACAAGCCCTTTGGGGGGCTCATATCAGATATCCTGATTCATAACAGTACCAAAATTACAGTTATTATTTAGCAACTAAATAATGTTAAGTTTGGGGGGTCACCACAACATGAGGAAGTATATTAAAGGGCCGTACACAGCATTAGGAAGGTTGAGAACCACTGAGATAGAGGAGACTTCATAATTCAGAAAGCCTGAAGCTGGGCTTCACAGGGGAAACAACAGCATTTTGTCCTTATGTGTAAATTTCCGCCATGGAAAATGTACGGTGGAGAGGGGGTGACTGAACAACAGCTCTATGGCTGCATCATGGTGCTATATTAGAAAGGATCATGAGTCGTTTGCCAAAGACCTATTTTTTTTTTTAAAAAAAAAAAGCAAGTTGAAAACAGTGCCTGCCCCACAACCCAGAATCACAAAGCCAATGATGCAATCACATAGGCTTTTCAGGTTACCAATCTGCTACCCTAAACCTTTCCTACAATATTACATAGTACCTGTTTAAATTTTAAGGAGTGATGTCACCAGAGGAGTACATCGAGCATTCAGGAAACACACCCTATGACCTCTCTGGCAAATGGACCACCAACTCAGATAATAGCACTGACAATATTCAGACTTACAGTACCAGTTCCACAACTGGGGTTGTCCGTCTCTTCCCCCACTCTTTCTACCTTCAAACTTTCCTTCTGCCTATGAAAGAAGTTTAAGTATGGGCTTAAAAAATCACAGTTTAATGTCCAGTCAGTGATTCTGCACTATGTATTGATGTGGGTAAGGCCTGGTCACTCAAGGGGCCTACCTGTCTGAGGATAGCCAAGGAAAAGGCCTCCTATTTTGTAGCAAATTATTCACTTAAAAATAACTGTGCTCCCGAGAAGCTTCTGTAAGGCAAAGGACACAGTCAGCAAGACAAAACGGCAGCCCACAGACTGGGAAAAGATATTCACCAACCCCACATCTGACAGAGGGATGATCTCCAAAATATACAAAGAACTCAAAAAGCTAGTCTCCAAAACACCAAACAAGCCAATTAAAAAGTTGGGTACAGAACTAAATAGACAATTCTCAATAGAGGAATCTAAAATGGCTGAAAGACACATAAGAAAGTATTCAACATCCTTAGCCATCAGGGAAATGCAAATCAAAACAACTCTGAGATACCATCTTACTCCTGTCAGAATGGCTAAAATCAAAAACACCAATGACAGTTTATGCTGGAGAGGATGTGGAGAAAGGGGAACACTTCTCCACTGCTGGTGGGAGTGCTAACTTGTACAGCCACTTTGGAAATCAGTATGGCGACTCCTGAGGAAAATGGGAATGAGTCTACCACAAGATCCAGCAATTCCACTCCTAGGCATATACCCAAAAGAAGCACATTCATACAACAAGGACATCTGTTCAACGATGATCATAGCAGCATTATTTACAATAGCCAGAAACTGGAAGCAGCCTAGATGCCCCTCTACTGAAGAATGGATAGAGAAAATGTGGTACATTTACACAATGGAGTACTACTCAGCGGAAAAAAACAATGGAATCTTGAAATTTGCAGGAAAATGGATGGAACTAGAAGAAACCATTCTGAGCGAGGTAACCCAATCACAAAAAGACAAACATGATATGTACTCACTCATGTGTGAATTTTAGACATAGAGTAAAGGATTACCAGCCTACAATCCACACTGCCAGAGAAACTAGTAAACAATGAGGACCCTAAAAGAGATTCCTGTGGAGAAGGGGAAAGGGTCACGATCCCCTGAGCAATTTGAGAGCATGGGAAGAGGTAGGAGGGAGCTACGAGAATGAGAAGGGAAGAAGAGGAAGGATGCAGAGGTCATGAGGGAGCAGAAAGTTTGAGTCAGGGGAAGAATAGAAGAAAGGGTATGTGATAGGTAGGGTTTTAGTTAGGGGGTGGTAGGGGAGGAAGGGAGGGAGAAGGGAATTGGGATTGTCATGTAAATCAATCTTGTTTGTAATTCAAATAAAAATGATAAAAAATAACTGTGTTCATTCTGTTATTTAACATTCGTTATTCAGTCCATATCTTCCCAACATCATACACAATATGAAACTTTACCTGTTATTAATGTTTTCTCTATGCCAAGCAGTCTATACTGCTCAGGTATGGTCCATCAGAGCTCCTGCCCCTTGCCTTTCAACCAATGGGCCGGAGGAGCTCACAAGCCCACCTTTTACTCTGATTATAACTTGAAACATGCTGCATATCCTTAATTATACTTGTGAAGACGCTGCATATGACTCTGCCAGAATCCTTGAACCACATCAGCATGGACTGGTTTGCAGGAGTTGTTTTGTTTTGTTTTGTTTTAAAGGTTCGTTTTATCTTTTAAAGCGTGTGTGTGTTTGTGTGTCTGTGTGTGGTGTGTGCATGTGAGTGCAGGTGCCAGTGGATGCCAGAAGGGGTGTCATATTCTCTTGGGGCTGGAGTTAGACAGTTGTGCGCTCCCCAACATAGGCATTGGGAAAGGAACTTGGGTCTTCTGCAAGAGCAGCATGCAGCCTTAACCGTTGAGCCATCTCTCCAGTCCCATGGGTTAGGGTCTTTAGCTTCATATCAGGACTTTGTACAAATTGAAAGCAGGACACATGTGCTTTAGATGCAAGGGAGAAAGAAGATGGAAAGATGAAAAGACAAGGTCAGGTGGTCACCCAAGTTTGCAGCTAGTGGTGTAAAGTTGTATCGGGTAGAGGGGAGAATCACATCTCAGGTTCCTATGTATCCTCGCTTGTTCTTATGAGAGATCATGCTACTTGATCAGCATACAGATTCATTTTCCCTTTGGGAACATAATTTCCCAGGTACCTGTTCACTTAGAGGAGGCCATGAGACTTCTGCCCAGCAGAGGGTGGGTAGGAATGGAGGTGTCATTTCTCTGTCAAATCCTCCTTGCTGTCTCTCCTACCTCCCTAATGAATGAAGAAGACCCCATGAATTTAGAACACTGGATCTCCACCAGGGCCATTCTGTTCCCCTTTCCTGGGGACCACTGTCAATGTCTGGAGATACTTTTAGATGTCTCACAGGGGAAGAAGTGCAGCAACTGTCTACTGATTAGAGATCAAGGGAGTCAAACATCCTGCAAGGCACAGATCAGCTCCTCCACATGAAGAATCAGCCAGATACAAAGTGCTGACAAACCTGACATGATGGGGTGAGCTCTTAGGGATCTTGTTGAGTGACGGCATGGAACAGAGTGCTCTCCTGACACCCACTGACCTGGGCCAGCCCAGGACTAGAACAAGAAATAAGTTTCTGCTGTGTGAAGTCACTGGGCTCTGGGGATCATCAATTGCAGCACCCAGCACTGTTGATTTTAACAAGGACAAAACTGATAGAGGTGAGCATTTGTGTGGAGGACAAATACCCTCACCACACAGCCATTCACTTGTCTTAACTGTCAAGATCCCAGCTGAACACATTCAAGGCTCCTGCTGTAAGCCATGAGGCCCTGGGGGAAATGGCTAAATAAAGTCCAAAAAGCAGTGGGTAGTGTGTCCCTCTTGCCCTCTTAGGGACCCAGGGGGCGTGCCTCTGGGAAGAACCTCTTAGCAGGTCACCTCAAGAGCACACCCGGAGTCTAACACCTGTCCCTGGAACATAGGAAAAGACCCCAGAGCAGCCCGAGGCTGAACCAGCCCTGAATCCCAATCTCCTCTTGCACTTGCCCTTTTTGTGTGTGACAGGGACTAGCTGGCAATAATCAGCGAGGTCCTTTTAGTGTATGCTCTGGTCTTGCTGTGAATAATCAGATGATTGGTTGTGTATATCCTTTTTATGGCTGTTCATTATATCGCCCTAACATAAAGTAATTTAATTTCAGTGGGATAATTAGGGTCTCTCTAATCTAACTGATAGTCTGACTGAAATGAGATTCTCAGAGGGAGATTTGTGTATCAGGAGTCTGGTGACCTCCGGCCCCAATTTTCGCACAATGTATTAATCTGACAGCCTGACTTCCCAGGCGAACTCTATCAGTAGATTCCGCAGTCTGTGGGTTAGAATGCACCCACCAATGGGATTACTTTATATATAATGAGATTTCCCTGGGCTCAGGGAGGCAGATCATAATATTTTAAACTGAGACCTTCACACTGGCTGATACCTATATGTTAACTCAGTCCCTGAGACACAAGTGCACCGGTGAGGAAATGTGTTTCTGTAGGGGGTGTCGGAGACACTGCTCAGCAGGAGACATAAAGATGGTGCCTTGTGACATGCTATCCTGTCTGAAAGATTCCCAAAGGCACCTCACCTTGGCTGAGGGCCTCAGGAAAACAGCCTGGCACTGACTTGCTCCCATATCAGGGGGGCTACAGAAAGAATTTGCTCACCAAGTCTAGAGTGGAGGGACAGTTTTATAGGGCAGTCGTGGTCAAGAGAGGCATTCTGCAGGCTGCTTAGGGACCCCAGAGGACATCCCATTTCTTGCTTGCATTCTTGCAACTCATGTCATGTTGACTCTCAGGCCTGTGATCTACGTCTCATAGGTCATCACCCTTGATCCACACCAAGCCATCTACCAGGCGATCTAGTCTCATTTCTGCTGGGGCTAGGGGACTGGGGCTGGGGTCCAGAATCAGGGCTAAGACACTGCAGTTCCAACCCAGAGAAGCTCAGATCAGGGTGGCTACAACCACTGCAGGAAAAAATGCCAAGGCACATAAGAATTCCATGTAAGAATTCATGCTGAATTAGCTGGAACACTGGCTTAAACTGGAAAGAAATATAAGTGTGTAGATAAAGTGGAAGAAGTAGGGAGTGACAGGAGAAAGCTGGCTGGACATGCTCCAACTTACTTGCTGGAATGGGGTCTGAGACATTTAGTTTCTGTTTGATAGATGAAAACAATGTGTGGACCCCTGACATAGAATATCTAGGGTCCTGTGCAAAGGCAGAGACTGGGCAAAATCCTCTTTGAGGGAAGGCAGCTGGGAGGTCCCATAAGGCTGGAATGAGCCACACCACGAAAGACCAGAGAATATTCCAGTATTTGGAATAGTTTGAGGAAGGCTGTGGCATTTGTGGAACTGTACATCACTTCCCATTGCAGGCAAGGAAGGGAAGATGAAGGTCATTGTAGAACATGAGGCAACAGGAGACATTTCAGTTATGTCTGTGCTTGCCCTAGGGTCCTTTCTGTTGCTGTAATAAAAGGGTTTGTTTCAACTCACAATTCCAAGTGACAGTCCATCGCTGCAGGGGAGTCACAATGGAAGGAACTTGAAGCAGATACTGGAATCACATCCAGTCAAAGCAGAGAGAAGTGAATTCATGCATGCTTTCTCCTCTCTCAGACTGCTCAAGACCCTCTGCCTAGAGAATGGTGCCACCCACAGTAGGCGGGATTTTTCTACATCCATTGACAATCAAGTCAATCCCCCACAGCCACACCCATAGGTCAACCTGATCCAGACAATTCTTCAGTCAAGATACTCATCCCAGTTGATTCTTGGCTGTGTCAAGATGACAATTAAAAATTAGCCACCATGCCGGGCGTTGGTGGCACACGCCTTAAATCCCAGCACTCGGGAGTCAGAGGCAGGCGGCTCTCTGTGAGTTCGAGGCCAGCCTGGTCTCCAGAGCTAGTGCCAGGATGGGCTCCAAAGATACACAGAGAAACCCTGTCTCAAAAAACCACACACACACACACAAAAAATTAACCACCACACAACTGTGTGCCCTTTCTCTTGTTCAAGAACCAAAGATGGTATAACAAAGAGACTCAGTAGAGCATGGCACACATCTTCCAGTGAAGCACTTAAGTTCATCATGCTCATTTTCTTCTCATGAACCACAAAAACTCTTGCTACCAAGGCCATCCTCTTCATTGCTTGGCATTCCAGGATCCCAAGGCCACACCTCTGTCTCCTACAGTTGTTCTTGCTGTCTCCTGCTCTCATATTTATCCACCTTCAGCTAAGCTGCCACTGTTAGGACCCTGATTTCTCCCCAAAATCTGCATCATGGTTCTCTGGTATGAGAATCCAGTAATCTGGCTGCATAGACAGGCAGCTATGCTGGCTAAGCTCAGTAGTCCTCGGGCCAGCAGCAGCCCTTTGCATGCTTTTGCATGCATGAGTATAGCATTCTGGTGCCTGTCATGGGGCACGCTGGCTTCCCAGGGTGGCTTTCTTGGTTTCTGCATAAGATGCTATGTGGATGCCTTTTGAACATGATACCAAAGCTGCAGTGTTGGGGGACTGTCCCCTCATGGTGCTCTCGAAAGACTACTCTGAGAAGTGGGGTACATCATCCAGTAGGACTAGGCTAACTAACCCATTTTTCATTGCTGTACTGAAATACTCAAGGCTGGGTAACTTTATAAGGAAAATAGCTTCGTTTAGCTCACAGTTCTGAAGAGTCAAGGTCATGGCATTATGACATCATCAGCTCTGGTGGGGACATCATGGTGGGCAGTGGCACCATGGTGAACTGGAATATAGGCAGAAGTCCAATGCAAGTCAGGAAGTAGGAGAACATGTCGGACCCCTCCTTTTAAAGGGCCCAGCACCTCACCCCTTTTAAGATCAAACAGATGAAACTTTCGGGGACAAACCACATTCTAAAGGCTGGCAATTATTTAGTAGTCTCCACTGCTCACTCACTGCATCTGCAGCCACAGTAAAAGGATCTGCAAACACTATTCTAGCTAGACATCATGTTTATCCACTCATCTCCCTCCCGAAAGACTCAGAAAGATGAGCTGCTCACTCAAACATTCCTAAGCCACTCCTATCCCCTACCCCCACCCCCACTGCCACCTTGCATCTGTCAGGTTGTCACAGAACTGTAAGCCATTCAACTCCCTTGAGACACAAGCCATGTTAAGATGTGGTCAGACACTGGTTCATCACCAAAAACACTGGCTATCACCAGTGAAGACGCCACTCTATTGACTCTTTTAATCCAGTGAGGAAACCGAGGCAGAGAACAAACACGTGCTTTGAGCCAAAAAACTAACAAAAGAGCAGGGAGCAGATGGCGCTTCTAATACCAGCCATGCTCTCTAGTGGTTAAGCAGTGCTGCTCCCTGTAGGCAAAATAAAGCAGATTTTCTTTCATTTGTTTCCATTCTGCTACCAAGTAAAATAAAATAGACATAATTAATCCATGTACCAGGCTAGGAAAAATGCAAAGCAAATGGATCCAAATTAAATCAACAACAGGTTACCTATTCACCCTCCTCCCCGAGTGCCAGACTGAAGAAAGGAAAGGAGAGGACTGAAATAAAGTGATGCAGTGAGGTGAGGTTGAGAGCTGCTGGGAGCATGAGCAGAGGCAGGAGTTCGGTCAAGAAAGAGATACGAGTTCCTTCTTGTGACTAAAGGACACTCTCCAGGATGCTGCAGAGGAAACTGCAGTATCCAAGGCCATCTTGTACCACTGGCCTGACATCCCCTGCCTGATCCCAGCCAGCGCCCACTCCTCCATGTTCTGCTTTGATTCTGGGAGCCCCAGGATACGGCTCCCTTCCTAGCTGGCTTCCAATTTGGTGTCCTGGGAGGCGTTCCTGGATGGTTAGAGAGCAGGAGGAAGAGAAAAAGGCTCTTTCCTCCTAATGAACTCTTCTTTCCCTGAGCGATGTTGGCCACCCTTCCACCACAGGCCTTAAACAGCTTGAACAGTTTTCCCATCCCACCCAGGCTGAACCTTTGGTATCTTGATCTTGTCCTCAGTGCTCCAGTATCTTAGCACCACCTGGAATTCCGTTCTCCATACTCCTAGGCACTCTATGTCAGTCTCCAGTCCTAGATACAAGAACACTAAAGATGCTGATCTGCACAACTCTGTTATCCCCCTCTTGCTGTTTAATTCCTTCCAACACCTGTGTCACCAAATCTCCACGTTGAGAGAATTGTATTTTCCTGCCTGGACCTTAATTGACGCATTTCAGATGTCACATCCATAGCTGTTGGAAAAGATGCCTTGGGAATTGCTGACCCCTCCATACCGTTCATCTTGTCCGACTTTGGGACATCTGCCCTAGCGTCTGCCCTGACCATCTCTGTTTTTTGTGGACATTACAGTGAACTGTCATACTTGTCATAGGGAGCTATAAAATCATCTTTAAGATGAACTGAAAAATCCTGAGACTGAGGTCACACCGCTACTGACAAAGGTGTGTCTGAGTAAAAGCCGAGGCACCTCTACAGTAGCCAGCACTCCCGTGTTCCTCCCGTGTCTGCACTTATCTCCATGCTGAGGGTCTCTGTTGGGCTCTATTCTCCTTTATTGTCTCCTGTTCTCCTTCTTCCCTCTCCTGCCCCACTTCCCTCCCTCCCTTCTAAGGAAAGATGTCTACCCACTTTTAAAAAGGCCTCTTATGCCTGACTTTAAAGGACTAATAATCTCACACCTAGCTAGTGGTCTCGCCTTATTTCAGCAATGAGAGCCTAACTCTCCTAGGGAGTCTAACCTCCTTGTCAGCTTGGTCCACTCCACTTAGTACCACCCTCACATGCCTCATCTCCTCACACCTAGCAGTTTTCTTGGTAAGAGCACTGGCACCATCTCTTCTCTAACTCTGATGGTGCAGCTCCCAGAAGTGAAGCACAAGCAAGAAGCACTGACGACTTAGGAGACACCCTAGGGAACCCTGCTCTAATGGTCACTTAAGAAGAGACGGGTTTCCTCACCCGGGGTTGACATGCAAACAATAGAGGGGACTCGAAAACCAAGAGAGCTGAAGTTCCTCAGTGCCTCCCCAACTTCCTTGCCCTTGCTCACACACTTGGCTGGTTTGATAAACTGTCTAAGAGTAAACAATGCAGAAGTATATTTCAGCCTCAGCTCTAATAACAGCATAGGCTAAAGGACAAAACTTAAACATAGTTTAGAAAACAAACTGACAATGTCAAGTTGCTCCATTTAAATTGTTTCAGATTTGACTGTCAAGGATAAAGTAGAAGTGTAAAAAACCCAAATGACTCTCTCTCTCTCTCTCTCTCTCTCTCTCTCTCTCTCTCTCTGTGTGTGTGTGTGTGTGTGTGTGTGTGTGTGTGTGTGTGTGTACATATGTGGAGGTTTCAGCTCTTCCCCATTACTCTCCATCTTATCTTTTGAGGCAGGGTCTCTCACTGAACCTGGAGCTCAGGGATAGCTAGACTCTACGGCAGGGAAACACCTAGGGATCTCTCTCTCTCTGCCTCCTAGCACTCGGATTACAAATGCTAACAGGCTTGTTTCAGTTTTAAGGAACCCAGCTCCTTGTGCTTGAGCTTGCCAGGCAAGCACTTTATCTGATGAGCCATCTCCCCACCCAGCTCACATGGGGCTGTTTTTTAGGGTGAACAGTCAAAATTTACCAACTCTGTGCATATTGTCAAATGCCATGCTCAGGATTTCCCACACTTAACTTGTGCGGGCCTCAGGACAGTAAAACCACTGTCAACAAAGTAATGAGTCTCTAATGACTGAGAACCCTGTCTCTCTCCACTTCAACCCACCCCAGGCATTGCTGGAAGAGGCAGGTGTCACCTCACAGTTCATCCACAGGGTTGTACACTTATCCAGCGCACCACCTGTCTCCCCTCACTGGCCAGTCCCCAGCTCTCGCCTGGCATGCCTTCCTCCACAGTTTGGCCCTGAATACACTTCGGGATAAGTTCCTCCACTGTGATAAGCAGGGCCCGATCTCTGACAGCTGTTCCCCGCTCTTCATCGTCATCTGAAACAATCAGGAAGCATTAGAGAGTACTTTTCCCTTTACAAAGGTGATAATTAGATAACAAGCTGAGATTAAAGTAATTACAGTCAGACAGCTGGTGAGGCAGTACAGTCATGTTGAAATATTGTTGGTACTTCAGCATCTGGATCTAATAACGGCATAGGCTAAAGGATTTTACATTAATTACAAAACATAATTTAATATAAACACATTTAATTACAATTGATGAGCGATAAACTGTTCAAGAATGACTTAACCCCTTCCATGTGTCAAAGTGATGGGAACTTGGGCAAACTGTGGCCTGTGACGCCATCTTTCTCCCTCTTCCAGGCATACCCTCCATATCTCCCTGACGTCCTCTCTTGGAGTAAACCTCCTCACTGAAAGAATGTTTCAGGCAAGGGTGTTGCTGATAGGCCCATGAGTGTCCACCCATGCACATCGTTCACCACCTTTGGAATGCCTGCACAGAAGGCTGTGCTGCTGCCAGGCTTGGTGCTTTGCCTGGCACCACCCTCTTCCTCTCACTGTCTTGCCTTAAAAAATGAAGAAGTCACCCTTTTCTCTTGGTTTCTTCTTCATGTGCTGCTGGTGTTGCTCCTGATGGTCAGTCCTACGGAAGTGCTGCATTCCCTTAGGAAACGGTGTTTTGCGTGCAGGCACATGTATGAGTGCACCTTTTTACATGGGTGCTGGGGATCTGAACTCAGGTCCTCACACTTATTCAACAAGCACTTTACTGACTGATTCATCTCCCAGCTCCCTCTTACTAAGTATTTAAAGGTAAACCCATCTTCTTTATCAAAGCAAGGGCAGGAATGCCCATAGGTCAAACAGCCAGTGTGCTGTCACCACTGGAAAGTCAACATTTAAGAATACCTAGGGTTCTACCTGAGACAAGACATTATTCTGGCAGAAATTCTCCTTTACAAGCTACTGATCTGAATCCTCACCCTCGGAACTACCTAAGAGTACCTTGGGGTGCCTGTTGTTACAAATTGGGATCACACAGACACAATCTCCACTAGAAAAGGACTTAACCCTCACTAACTGCACAGGGTTCTTCCAGATGCCCCTCTGCAAATGGGAGACATTCAAAAGCCACAGAAGCTAAACATTGCTAGTCACAATGACACTGAGGTGACCCAAGCATCAACCTCAGAACAGCCTAATGCCAACTCATTCCTAAGAGTGTGTGGCCTTAAGCAAGTTGGAAAATAGCCATCAAATTTCTCCATTTGACAAATGATAAGAAATTACAAACTACCTCAAGTAATGTCTTTGCCATTTGCTGTGGATTTTAAAGTGTAATAATACAGTCTATACTAGAAAAGAGACATTTTTCCAGGAATGGGAAGAGGCTCAGCTAAGTACTTGCCAGGCAAGCATGAGGACCCAAGTTCAGATCTCCAGCACCCATAGAAAACAGTCAGTCATGGAAGCACACACTGGTCATCCCAGCACTGGGGAAACTGAGACAGGAGGATCCCTAGGGCTAGCTAGTTGGATGGTCTAGAGAAACTAATGAACTCTAGGTTCAGTGAGAGGCCCCATTTCAAAGAAAAAGGTGAAGAAACATTGAGGAAGACACTCGACATGATGGTCTATGAACTCCATGTGTGCACAGACACAAACATAAACACTCACATGAGAGAAAAAGGGGGAAGACTCTAAATGAAAGTTATTCTGTATACCCTCTTGCAAAGAGAAGAAACCTAAATTTCCTAGCATGGAACTCTACAATCTGAATAGGAGTCCTTTGCAAGTGAGGAAGGAGGTGGGACAGAAAGTAGCCAGCACAGTATTTGCTATTCTAAAATTTCTCACCAGGTCATTCCATCTAAAACTTCTGTAAAGCAAAAGAGAAAAAAAGTGAAAAGAAAATTCAAATTCAGTGTGAAAGAAAAGATTACATATATATATGCATATATATGAGAATATATAATATATAAAAAAGAACTGTTACAACCCCCACCCCAAAAACCAAAAACAAAACAAAATAAAGCAAAAACAACAACAAAAAATCCACCCAACTACAGGAAGCAAAAGATTTGAACAGACATTTTTCCCAAGGAAGATAGGCCCAAGCTCAGTAGGAAGATGCTTTGTATCAATAGTCACCAGAAACCAGGACCCAAATGGAAATGTGACAATAGTTCAGATACAATAGGATGACTGCTATTAAAAAAAATAGTAATCATTGGTGATGATGTGGAGAAGCTGGAACTTTCATGCCCTGCTCACACAAAGTAAATACAAACACATTTGAAGCTCCTCAGATCATCACGCAGGGAGTTACCATACCACCTAGACATTCCGCTTTAAGTATGTACCCAAAAGAACTGGAAAACAATGCCTGCACAAAAAAGTCACACCAAATGTTCATAGCAGCATTGTTCACAACAGCCCCCAAATGTGAACATTCTAAATAACTGTCACCTGATGAGTGAATGAACAAAGCGTGTCACATCACATGCCATAGTCTTCGGGAATGAAGTACTGGGATGTTATTGACAGATGAACCTGGCAAACACCATGCCAAAATCACACAATGGTGCTCAGACGCAAGGTCCAAAGGAGGCAAATCCAGAGAGATGGGATGTGGATTAATGGTTGCCAGAAGGTGAGGCTGCTAAAAGGTTTCATTGGAGAAGTGATAGAAATAGTCTATAATTTGATGTGTTGTTATATATTGCAAATATGCTAAAACTCACTGAATTGTTTACACTTTAAAATGGTTGAAATGGGAGCCTGGAGAGATGGCATAGCAGTTAAGAGACCATACTGCTCTTGCAGAAGACCTGGAGTCCCAGCCCCGTAAATCCAGTTCCAGGGGATCTGATGCCTTCTACTGGCCTCTACTGGCACTGCACCCACATGCACACACACATACACATACATGTACATTAATTAAAAATAAAAATCTCTGAATGGCTGCAATTCTGAGTTTGTTGTTATGTAAACTTACCTCCACTTTTTAAAAGGCTACCAATTTATGTGGCTGGAGTTCAATCCTACTGGAGAATCCTGGGAGCCTATGTAAACTGTGCGACCTTAGTCAAAAGGGGAGCCTATAGCTGAAGGCTGCTCTCAGGAAGGGTAAGAACTTCTGGTCTGCCTATATAAGTAGTTCTGTGACCCAAAGAAGGATGTGAAGCAAAGAAGTGCTGGTGCTGTGCTCCAACGTGCCTCCAAAGGACACAGGCCAGGAGGCTCAGGATGTCCGTTGACCGTTTTGCTACTCTCTCTCTCACAGTGAGAGTACACGAGAAACTGAGCGAGATGCATCACAGTGCCAGGCACAGACGAAGTTCTCAATAAATGTGAGTTATTTGTATAGAAGACTCAACAAGGTTAGGCAGTTTTTTTCAAAACTGTATAGCTCACTGCAAGATAAAGAGAAGTCGTGCAGCGTCCTCTGTGGGACAGAGTCTCTCCAACAGACAATTAAATTAACCAAAAATCTAGTAACCACTCCTGTAAGCATGCTGATCAGATGGCACCCAAGTCATCAAGGCATCCAGAGGATATAATAAACAACTTTACATCCCTCTCCCCCCACCACCACGCATCCTCCACAGGGGAGGCAGCTGCTTCTCTCACAAAAAGGCCTTGAGGGTTGATGTTAATATCTGCTCAAGTTGCCCAGCATCTGAACATCATGTGGTTTGTTAGGTAGGTGCTTATTTGAGCTTCAAATAAACACATTTGCTGACAAGTTAGTGCAAAGGACCAAGATATGTGAACACCTGAGACCCGGGAGGGACAGAGTAGCACATTCCTCAGCCTCATGTCCTGCCTTCTGTTCTACTTTGAAAAGCCTGGTATCCAAGCTGCCCCACAAAAGAGGTGCAGAGCACAGAAATGCTCTACTCCAAGACCCAAGCAAGGCAAACAGCAAGGGCAAAGTGACACTCGTGCCTACCTGATCAAGTAGTGGTTGATGACAGTGTCGAAGTAGCTGTAGTACACAGCATTGTTCACATGGCCATACTGGTCATTGTCCTGCCACCTTGTCTGGATGGGCAAGAAGTACCCATAGGCCTCCAGCTGCCGATGGTGATCCTCGGCTCTCTGGTTCATTGATGACATAGATAAGGAATGGGTGGCATTTCTAGGAAGTAGCCTCCACGCCCGAGGAATCATAGCGATTGCTGCTTCAGAATCCCTTCAAGGAAAAAAGCAACCATGGATATAATGTCTGTGAGAATGCTCATCTTAGTTTTAAGCAACTGCATACAATTTTGGACACTGGGTTTCAAAGGGATACTAGATTTCCTTCTTAGGAAATGAATCTTCCATGATAAATACAAATCCTTACCATAAACTCTAGTTGCTTTCTTCAAGGGCTCTTAGGGCTGGGAGGATGGCTCAGTGGGGAGAGGTGTTTGATGCCAAGGCTAGCAAGCAGAGTTTGATCCCCTGAACCGCATGGTAGGAGAAGAGTATGGAAATGGATCCCCCCCCCCCAAGTTGTCTTATGACATCCACACATGCAGTATTTTTTTAAATAAAGGGCTCTTTTTACTAAAAATGTTTTGTCACATCATGCAAAAACAGACAAAGCCTTTGAATGAATTTTAAAAGAAGGGTTTTTTAATGGTGTTTGTATGGACTTCTTTTGTTCTACAAAGTATTTTTAATAACATAAAAATCTAATGACATCTATAAAGTACTTGAGTATAAAAACACATCTCAGGCCATCAGTATAAAATAAAATGTTCCCTATTATCAAGAGGGTCTGATGACTGTAAGTTTTAAAAAGAAAAGCATAATAAATTTTTAAAGAAATTATATCTTACAGAAAAACATCCAATGCACTTTTACAAAAGGAAAAAATGCAACAATACCCATTATTAACAAATGTTTCCATGAGTGCTATTTCAGTCTTGTAGATCTGAGTGTGCATTTTAAAATGGGATCCCACTGTATGTGTTGTGTTGAGCTCTTTACTTAACAATAGGCCACTAATGTATTTACATATTCATCTGCCTGTGATAGCATTAAATTCCATTATATCTCATTCCATTGATGCACCAGAATTTATCACATCTCACATCGATGCATATTTAGTGTTTTGATTCCAGTTTGGGCCATGAGATGCAAATCTTTTTAAATAAATCTTTATATGTATTCACCATTATTTCCTTAGGATAAATTCCTACAAGCAAAATTGCTGGGCCAAAGGACAAATGAATTGTTAAGGATTTTGATATAAATTAATACCCTCTGGAAAGACGGTACCAATTTGTCCCCTCCCTAGCAATGCATGAGCAAGCCAATTTCCCTGTCAATTGTAAAATGCTTTGTCAATTTGACTGTGTTCTCTCATTTCCATATAAATTTAATGAAATGTGCTAAGTGGAAAGATGACTGCTACTACTACAATGATGGAGTAACTCAGATCAGAATAACCCTCTGTGTATGTGAGAAGATGTCACAGAACAGCTGTTGGACGCTATTAGGAAACGATCAAGGTAGGCTTTACAGACCACAGCCTAGGGACAGGGTGACACACCATAGTGTCATTAGCCACTGATAGTTCCATCAGGATCTAACAAAAACTGAAGACATAACAGCAAGCTAGAACATGTGGCATTCATTTGCTGGTTTGTCCATTCCTTGCTGTCCAAGGGACAGAGCCCCGAACTTTAACCATGTTCTGAAAACACTCTACCACTGAGCCCTGGACCAAATCTGTTCTTGCTTTGCTAGAAGAAGCAAATATGGAAGAGCCAGTGGCATCCAGAAGGAGGAAAAGCTTCAGAGAGAGGAGACTGAACACAGTTCCTATTAAGGCACTCAATGAGGCATGAGCTCATTGAGCGAGACAGAGAAAGAACCCATCAGGAAGCACAATGGTCATGAGGCTGAAGCTTTAAGAAGAAAATAGGAATCTTATGGTGCTAAGGGTACAAAAATCAGCTTTCAAGGTTTCTAAGGAACAGGACAAAAGCTACTGGGTAAAAAGACGGAGTATTCCAAATGCATGAAGAACTCTGACAACTTACACAATAAAAAGATTTTTTTAAAACCCAATTGAAAAGCCCACAAGGGCTGGGATGTAGCTAAGTTGGAAGAGTGTCTGCCTAGCAGATACAAAGCCCTGGGTCCCATGACCAGGATAACATAAACCAGGCATGATGGACATCCTAGTACTAAGAGATGGAGGCAGGAAGATCAGAAGTTCAAAGTCATCCTCAGCTACATATTTGTAGTGGCATCTTCCTTGCCAGTGTATTTGTGTTAGTGGCCACATCCCTTTGGGCATGGCTTCAGGTGGGGACCTGGAACCTGGAAGAGGGAAGCTTGAGGCAGGGCTCACGCTCTGGCTCTCTTTGAGGTGGTTTATGATCTGTGTAAGTTGCTCCCCAATAAAACACCCATTTCTCATTTATCTTGGGTCTAGAGAACTCATTATCACCCGCCTTTGCATATTGAGTTGAATAAGCTATGGAACACTCACACAATGAACAGTACACATCTATAAACTGATTCAAAGATGCACCAAATAATCCAATTAATAAACGGGGTAATGAGATGAACAGATAGTTCTCAAAAGATAAAGTACAAATGGCCAATAAACATATGAAAAAATTGTTCAACATCCTTAGCAGGAAAATGCAAATTAAAAACACACCCAGATTCTCTCTCTTTCCCCAGTCAAAATGGCTACCATTAAGAACATAACAACAGGTCTGGCGTGGGTGGTGCTTTCCTTTAATCCCAGCACTCAGGAGGCAGAGGCTGATGGATATTTGTGAGTTTGATGCCAGCCTGGTCTACAGAGTGCTAGGACAGGCTTCAAAGCTACCCAGAGAAACCCTGTCTCGAAAAACAAAACAAAAAAGGAAGGAAGGAAGGAAGGAAGGAAGGAAGGAAGGAAGGAAGGAAGGAAGGAAGGAAGGGAGAAAATAGCAACAAATGTTCTGGAACATATAGAGATAAAGGAACCCTATATAACACTGGGAGGCATGTAAATTAGTAATTAGTTCACACATTGTAGAAATCAGTATGGAGAGGGAAACAAAACAAAACAGCTATACCACTCCTGAGAATAGGCCCAATTCTGATCAACAGACCACAGAGATACTTTACATCAGTGTTTATTGCAGCCCTATTCACAATAGGCAAGCCAAGGAATCAGCCTGGATGTCTGTGAAAGGATGAATGAATAAAGAAATGTGCTATATTCAACCTTAAAGAAGAATGAAATCACATCTATTGCAGGAAAATGAATGCAACTGGAGATTATCAAGCCAAGAGAAAGAAACCAGATTCAGAAAGACACATACTGCAGGTTTTCTCATGGAATCACAGATTTCATATAGATATATAAAATATGCATATAGTACATAAAAGTAAAGTGAGACTGGGGAAATGAAAGGTAATAATGAGAGGAGAGAAGGAGAATGTCAAAGTATATGATATTCATGTATGAAAATGTCCCTATGAAAACCATCAGCATATACAAAGAAAAAGGCCAATGTAAGAAAGGTGTGTATTGATGCTTTCTTGAACCTATTTATTCCCCACTCTCAAATGAATGTATGAAATATCATCTACAAAATGCTTCTTTTATATTTAAAAGGAACTATGGGGCGAAAGATGCAAATGCATCTCTTTACTTATACTTACAAACAAATTCAGGAAGGCACATTAACATAGTGGTAGCAGGGGGAAGGAATGCAATATACATTTCTGCTGTTATTTTGGGGATCATTTTGGTTTGGGGATGATGATGATATTAATAGAAGAGGATGTAAAATCATAAATGAAATATACACAGAAACAAATGAACTCAATGATCTTTCAAATAAAAAAAATCACACAAAGTGGGCACTTTTGACTAAATACTCTGTCTAGAGATAAAAAGATCAGTTAACAAATATTGAACATTAAAATTATTAATTTTTAGAGCAATAGAATAATACCAAATCAGTTTCTTATGAATCTAAACTTAAATGAGGAAAACAGTGAGAACAGTGTGAACCAGATTCTTCATCTAGAGAAAGGATTTAAATACTGTACAGAGAGGTTGAGGAAATGGTTTGGTGGTTAAGAGCATTCTCTGCTCTTTCAGAGGACCCACGCTCAGTTCCCAGCACCACGTTGGGCAGTTCGCAACTTCCTGTAATCCAGCTCTATGGGCTCTGTCTGACACTGTCTTCTGGCTTCCATAGACACCTGTACATACAATGTTGCACACTTTCACATAAAGCCACACATATACACATAAACAAAAACAATCTTTAAAATAATACATTAAAAAAGAAAGACAAAAATTAACTTTCTAGCATTAGATTGAATTTGTGAGCATGGGGGAGAAGATTGTAAAGATAGTCTCATCAATCCTAGATGCACTGAGTACAGACATAGGGGCTGTCTGAAGCACCTAGTGTCCAAGTTTTAATTTCTAAGTGCCATTATCCTCCACCACCCCAAGAACCAGAGGCTTTGAAGAACAACAGATCCCAGTACTAGAGCAGAGAGGGCAAAAGATGATCATTGAACACTATTATGCCAACACTTTCAGAAATGCCCCCAAAATGCTGCTGGCCATCGAAAAAGCTCATGAGAGCTCCAGGGGGACTCCTAGTGGCTCATTCTGGACCACATAGACATCAAGTACAAAGTGAAAGACCTCCAAAGCAATGACAAGAAGACTTCTCCAATGAGAACACAAGACAAAAACATGGCACCTTCCAAAGATGTACATGGTTACAAAACTTGAACTCTATACCCTGAGAAGACACGTCTCAAAAGGCAAGCAGAACTTAAAAGCAGTATCACCTTCATTAGTATACTGAAACCTGCCCAAGAATGTCTAAAACCAAACTCATCAGATATGTATAATAAAGTTAACAGTACATGTGTGTCCTAGTTTGCTTCTCCGTTGTGTTGACAAAACCCTGACCAGAAAAAACTTGAGGGGACAAAGATTTATTTAGCTTACTTCCAGGTCACAATCCATCATCAAGTGGAGTCACAGCAGGTCAAGCTTCTGTAAGGAACATACAAGGGTCTAAGTTTCAGAGGATGCTGCTAACTGGCTTGTCCCCTCTGACTTACTCAGCTAGCTTTCTTATACATCCCGAGCCATCTGGGAAAGGATGGTGTCACTCACAGTGGCCTGAGCTCTCTCACATCAATCATCAGTTGAGACAATTCTCCATGAACGTGCTCATAGACCACTATAAAATGACACAAACTTCAATGTGGGATTAAAAAAAAAAATAACCTGTCATCCAAGATACATTTAAAGTAAGAAAGTTCTGGGCTGGAGAGATGGCTTAGCGGTTAGGAGCACTTGCTGCTCTTGCCAAGGACTTGAGTTTTAGTCTCAGCACCCACACTAAGTGGGTCCCAACCTCCTGCAATTCCAGCTCTATAGGATCCAACACACACTCTGATCTCAAGGACCCCTACCCATGTGCACGCACGTATACATCCAGATAAAAATAAAGTGAATTTTTAAGTAAGAAGGTTCTTTTTGTTTTGTGTATCCCTGGCTGTCCTGGAACTCCCTCTGTAGACCAGGCCGGCCTTGAACTCACAGAGACCCGTCTGCCTCTGCCTCCCCTGAATGCTGGGATTAAAGGTGTGCACCACCATGCCCACTGAGAAAGTTCTTGAAAGTCTTCATTTTTGCTATAAATTTTCTTAGGAAATCAGACTCTGTTGCTGTATCTTCTTAAAACATCAGCTAATGCCATCCACATAGACACTCAAAAATCTCCACAGAAAAGGCAGAGACTGAGTGTTCGGGGTGGAATTCTGACTGGTGCCTGGGGAAAATGAAGAGGAGCCATCTTAAAAGGCAATCAGATAGGTCTGTATTATCCAGTCACAAGGAACGGTGGCATAATGCAATGACAACCAGTGAGAACACCTACTTCCCAGCTATTCGTATGCTACAGATAATCTTGAAGCCATTCCAAACCCTTTGAGAATGTGCCTTTAAGACCCTTGGTCACATAGAAAGTTATCACTGACTGACACTTTGCTGAAGTCTAGGTGTATGGGGCGGGGGTGGGGGGCCCGAGGAAGAAGGGAGGCTGATCCCACCTTGCTGAGACAATCTTGGGCAGCTGTGAAGATATGAGCTATTTTACCCAATTTCTTCCAAGCTGAAACATAATAGTACATTAAAAGTCTGTTTTGATGTTACTTAATCTAATGAAAAAAATGTTCATCTTTTTGATAAGTGCTCATTAGCCATTTTTTTCTGACATAAACAGACAAGAAAGATGTTCTCTTGCTGCATTTAAAACCCAGCTCAGCTAATTACAGTGCAATGACTCAAAGAACGAAATCAGCGAGCTGAAGTTTCTCACTTGAATTGTCTTTATAGCTGAATTAAAGCTCTAACAGAAAAATTAAAAGGGCCCACCAGTGTGTTTTACACTCAGATGGAACCTGAACTGTTAAATAAACAGAGGCCACGTTCAGCTCACAATAGACATTTTCAATGCCAACTGCTCTCTGGATTTGCTAATAGAGGGGGAAAGATGGATCATGGGGATGAAGGGGTACTCCCCTTTTGGGAAGCAATAATGAATGTGCATGTACAATGTATCCACGTCACTCAGTCCCTTGTGAAGACAGAAACCTTGTCAATATGCAAATAACATCTTGACGAGTAGGGAAGCAGACTAGGATCAGAGAAAAGTGAGTGGCCAAGTGGTTCCTGCTAGAGTCAGGCTTAGTCAGCCAGGCTAAAGGTCTGGTGCTTTTAGGACTACCAGCTGGTTTGGGCTTTTGGTTTACAGTGTTGATCTACTATAAGAGTATCCTGAAGGAGCCTGAACTAACTAATACTCTGTCCCCAAAATATCTGATTTCAGCTCCAGGAAAAAAAGACGTTAACAACCATAGTCTGACCTTTTAGCGACCCTAAATGTGATTATGACTCAAAGGGTTAGTCATTCCATCGATGTCTTTTATAAATTCACTTTGGAAATCATTTACCTCGTTTCTTGAGATTATCATATAAATAAATCATTTCCCCTTCCTTTTTCTCCAGCTCTCAGCATTCCTTAATCACCTATAGCTCTGTGTTAGAGTCAGGCCTCCAAAGCTTGCCTTCCCTCCCACCCCCCTGCCGCCCTACCCAGGATCCATGTTAGCATGCCTGCTGTTGTCCTTGTTCAGTGGTGACACTTTATGGGTGTAGCTTCTGACATTCCTAGGAGACAGTCTCACAACAAACTCCCTGCTCCTCTTGCTCTCAAATCTTCCTGCCCATTTTTACTATAAAATGCATTTACTTGAAACTAGAACTTTAGAAAATTACTCTGGATCTTTGGTGCACAAATTATGCTCCTCGTGACCCAAATTCCCACCACAGAAGAGCAGGGAAAATTAATTAAACATAACCCATTTCCTGCTTTCCCTGAGAAGCTAGTATTTAAATGAGTACATGAAGTTTTATTAAGGTTCATTTGAATGAACAGCAAAATAACAAGACAGAAGTCTGCTACCGACCAAGTTCATTCGGTGGGTACTGCCTGAGTGAGCTCACAGATGATGTCAACAGTCCTTAGATACTGTGATGTTTAATCCTTACTGTCTACCTAACGGACTTAGAATCACTTAGGAGACTGGTGCCACATATATCTTGAAGGATGTTTCCAGAAAAGATTAACTCCAGAGGAAGACCAACTCTAGGTGTGAGCAACACCATCCCATGGGTTGGGATTCCACGTAAATTCAAAAGGAAGATACAAGAAAGCCAGCATCTTGAGTGCTGGCATCCCTTTACTCTGCTTCAGTGTCAGGCATGGTATGAACTCCTTTGCCCCACCACTCCCTACCCAGCACAATGGAGGGACACCCCTCAAAACCATGAACCCAATACATCCCTCCCCATTTAAGGTGTTTTTGTCAAGCATTTCATCTAATACAGTCATTAAAGGAAAACATCTATGTGCATCTTCTGGTAACTCAAACTGCCCTTAGCTTCGTTGAGTAGGAAAATGGCTGTCTTTCATTAACCAAACTGTAAGCATAGCACAGCTGCACCCTGAAGCAGCATGCAAAGCTTGGAGGTTAAGAACCTCTGTATGTGTGCCTATGTATATGTACCATATGTACCGTGTGTGTGTGTGTGTGTGTGTGTGTGTGTGTGTGTGTGTGTGTGTGTGTGTGTGTGTGTTTGAGCATGCACATCAGATCCGCTGGCACTGGAGTTACAGATGATTGTGAGGCACCTGGTGTGTGTGTGTTGGGAACTGAACTAGGACTTCTGGAAGAGCAGCAAGTGCTCCTAATCACTGAGCCACCTCTCCAGACCTGATGTTAAGAACTTAGGGTTGCCGGGCATTGGTGGCGCACACCTTTGGGAGGCAGAGGCAGGCAGATCTCTGTGAGTTTGAGGCCAGCTTGGTCTCCAGAGCGAGTGCCAGGATAGGCTCCAAAGCTACACAGAGAAACCCTGTCTGGAAAAAAAAAAAAAGCAAACCAAACCAAACAAACAAACAAAAAAAGGAACTTAGGGTAGAGAAGTTCAAATCCTAATCCCGCCTCGTCTTCTCCAAGGGAACAGGGCTGAAAGTCTCCACTTCTTTAGACATCATAATTGAGTTAGTCACGGAGGAAATAACACTGGCTCTGCTGTCAGATGATGTGTGGAAAGCAGTGCGCACAATACCTGGCACATTACCAGGATTCAGAACCGAGGTCGACGTGAATGAGACCCTAGATGTACAGGTGTTTTGAGGACCTTTCTGCTCTTCTTCCATTTCATCTGTGCCATTTGAATACGGAGAAATGAGCAGATATTGGGCAGGCAGTAAGTAGTATCTACTATGAGCACATTCTGAAGCTCAGCTAAAGTCTACAGTTGCATTAAGATAAAGTGTTCATGTTGGAATCCATCACTGCAGACATGGCTCCACGTCCATAGTTAAAAGTCTTCCAGATAAATTCAATTGTTTGGGACAATTTCTTGACCAATCCGCTGATAATTTCATCATCCTTTTGCCCCCACAGTGTAGCAGACAAAGGAATTGTGGAGAAAACTCAATTTGCTTGGTTGCTCACTTGCTGGTGGCTTCTACTGTGCTTGATGCTCTCAATCCATGGATTTTGTTTTTTTAAGCTTCATTTTAAAGGCATTTGTCTATGTATTTAGGAGTGGATAACATATAATGTGTAAATCTGATTTCCTGGGGCCATCTCCAATTTAAAACACTGCTGTCTAGGGTATAATTCTCTTCTGATAGGACATCCAGATTTCTCCTTTGTGATGGTGTCAGCACTAAGCCATATGCTATAGCCACTAATATGTAACTTACCAGTATTTTTAAATTATAGATTTATTTTTAATTATTTTTATTAATTTATTTTTAATTATTTTTAATTATGCATCTGTATGTGTGTGTGTGAAAGACAGACAGACAGACAGAGAGAGAGAGAGAGAGAGAGAGAGAGAGAGAGAGAAAGAGAGAGAGAGAGATGTGCATTTGAGTGCAGGTCCCTACAGAGGGAAGATGTACCAGAGCCCCTGAAGCAGAGTTGCAGGAGGTTGTAAGCTGTCTGATGTAAGTGATGGGAATCAAAACTTGGGTTCTTTGAAAAGCAGTATGCACTCTGAACTGCTCAGTGATCTCTCCAGCCCAATTTGCCAGTTTTGAATTAACTGGTATGCTGGTTGGGACTGCAAGCATTTTCTTCTTGCCTCCCAAGTTTTAGTCACCAGATTATTGTGAATAGTTCTTTGATACATCCCACACTTTGAAAATCACCAATTATCAGTGGCAAATAACGAAAACCACTATTGAAAATGGAAGGGCACTGAAGTGATTGATTGTGTGACTCCAGGGACTGTGAAGAGATTCTTCCTTTCCCCCTCCCCTAACAAACAAACAAACAAAAAAAAATCATACAATTCCTGCCAAGTCCTGTAGTAGTACACAATGGGAAAAAACAAGCAATTCACTTCGTTGTTTCCCTAGGGAGCACTCAGCTTAAGGAGAAAGACTGAAATGCAAATGAGGAACTGTAAGATGCTATATGGAGAAAGCTGGTACATAGTGTGGGATATCCTCACCTTGGACTTGCCCTTGGCCTCCTCAATTGGCTCTAATCTGAACCTTTGTGTTTAATGGCCAACTCTTCACAGAAAGGTGCCCTTCTTACTCCCTGCTCCAATGTCCCTGTTAACTGTATAATCTACAAAGTCCACTTATTTGTTGCATTTATTTTACTGTCTGTCTACCCAAAAAAGACCAGCCTTCTTAGGAGATGTTGGTCGCGTTGGTTCTGTGGCCCCAGCTTTAGGAAGTTTTGCCGAAAGACTACATAAGGAGGTAACGTAGCACACATTCTTATTGGTGTTAATAGTAAAAACTCAGAGTCAGCTATCAGGAAGTGAATGATGGCAGATCAGAGAAGCAAAGCAGCCAGGCACTAGAGAGTCCTTACCTCCACCAATGCTCAGACCAAAGGGGCAATCCTGTCCTCAGACTACTTCCTCAGACTGCATCTTCAGACTGTTTCCTCCCGTCCTATATTTTTTTCTCTCTGCCCAACCATATCCCTTTCTGTCTCCACCTCCTTAGTGCTAGAATTAAAGGTGTTATCACTACAAGTGCTGAGATCACCTTTGTGTGATTTCTGTTTCTCTTTTAGACTGGATCAATTTCGTGTAGCTCGGAGTGGCCTTGAACTAACAGAGATTCATCTGCCTCTGTCTCCTGAGTGTTGGGATTAAAGGTGTGTACCACTGCCTGGCCTCTATATCTAACTAGTGTGGTTAGCTTTGCACTCTGATCTTCAGGTAAGCTTTACTTGCTAGGTGATAAATATCACCACAAGGTGATTGTCTCTGATTATGAGAGGTAATAAATAGAAAGGGAGGAAAGATCTGGATGCATGGGATAAGGAAGGTGACATGTGAGCTGGATAAGAATAAGTTGAAATTTTAATGGTGACAAGGTTGGCATGTCACACAGGTAGACCAGCTCATATAGAAACTTAGAGGTAAGAAAGAACCCAAGAGCATAGAAAAGGGTAGCCCGTTCACGTTCTTGGAAACTTAGAGCACATTGCAGGGGACCTTAAGGTAGCAAAATTGTCTAAAGCATGGAAAAAGGATGCTGGGCATGCTGGTGCATACCTACAGCCCCAGCACTTGGGAAGCTGGCATAGGATCTCGAGTTTTATCCCATTATGGGATGCATTAAAAAAAAAAAAAACTTCTCAAAATGAAAATCAAACTCCTCCTGGTTGCACATTCAGCATTCCACAGGCATCCGTATATTTATTCTACTTTCAAAATCTACATTTTTGTAGCAAAAAGGCTACGTTTGTTTGCATTTTATTTGCCTCTTAAACTTTGTAATGAGATACACACAACAAATAATAAATTTTCTGGCAGAAGTAAAAAGGATGATGACCTATTTGCATTTTATTCTTAAATCATTATATTATGAAAATAAAAAGCTAATAATCAGAATTTTAAAAGTTGATAAATGTTTGAGTACTACAGAGGAGAATTAAGTGGAAAAATCCTTTTTTTCCCCAAGGTTATCTTTAGCAGAGTTAAGTGCACATGGTGGTGATTTCAGTACACAGGAGACTGAGACAAGAAGATCGCAGAGCTCAGGGTTAGCTTGGGCTACATAGGAAGAATTCATCTCAAAATATAAAAGAAAAAAAAGGTCATCATTACATTCAGGAATGATATTACATGCTTTGTTACAGGATTATTGGACTAGCTGAGGGTCTCATTCATCCCGTCTAACTTCTTACCATCTTTTTGTGTTAATAACTGTATAGTTGTAGGTGTGATCATTAACTGTCTATCCCTTCTCCAGGAAGAGACTTTCTGAGAGCAGGAAACTGGGATTACTTTTGTTTTACTGTATTCTTTGGTCCTACCAGACATTCAAAGGTATGTGATGAGTGAGTGAGTGTATTGATGAATATTAGAATAAAGCTGTGACATCAAGACATGTTACATACAGTAAACATATCCAAATTTTAATTCAATTTAAATAAGCAGGTTAAAGAATGAAATTCTAGAGTATTGAATCAAAATATGGTTGTACTTCAGATCAAAGCAAGGACAAGGACACAGTTGTGAGACCAAAAAAGGCCACAGCTATGATTCGAGTCAGGACTTCCTTGCTGGGTAAGTCACCCCTACCTAGGAACAGCAGCTCTGAGCCACCTGGGTTTATAGGAAAGGTGAAACAATGCCCTGGCCACAGCAGACATTTGCCTTAAGGTCCCCTCAGGTTTTTATCTTCCTAGACAGAAGGCACAAGAGACTTCTTGTTTGAAAAGCCTCCCCTGGCAGGGGAGGGCCAGCCAAGAACCACCACCCTTTTCTTACACCTTGCTGCAAGGTGCACAGAAATAACCCTTTTCCCATAGTGCTACAACACTCATCACTTGATTTTAGCTTCCTGACATTTCCAGATGCTCAGCCCAACCAGGGTCCACTAACCTGTCCTATGTAGTATAAAGAACTAGACTACTGAGTACCAGGAGGAAAATTCCCAGACATTTTCTAAGCTGTTGCCTGGAATCTCAGGACAAGAAATAGATATTTTTAAAGCAGTTGCTTAGAATTTCAGGACAAACACTATCAGAAGGGATTGCTGATGCCTTAAAAGGCATGGTTCCTCATTCCTGATGGCAAAGAGTCATGCATAGTGCTCTTGCATCTGTGCATAAGTATTACACTTATCATATCTCTTTTCATGATTTTCTTAGGCTGCCAATAACTCAAAACAAGGAAGAAGACAACTGAGCTTCCAGGTGCTGCTTCAGCTGGGGTCTTTTCTTCCCTGTTGTCCCTTCCTCCTGTAGTTGGACTCATAGTCCACCAAGATGACAGAAAAGAAATCATTTCGGTGTAAAGGTTTTATAAAAGATACCCTTTAAAGTTTGTTGTATTTTACAAATACCCCCACTCAGAGAAAAGGATTGTAAACTCCCCTCTGCTATGGTCTGACCCCTTGCCATCCTCCCATGGAAATTTAATTGCCATTCAAGAAATATTAAGAGCTTGGACCTTTCTTAAAATCACATTTTAACTGGTACATAATTGTACATAGTTATGAGACCCAGTGTTACACCTTGATACAAGTATGCACTATATAGGAATTAGATGGAAGATGGCATATGTGTTACTGAATACATTTCTTTGTGTTAGGAACAATCAAGATTCTCTCTACTGGGGCTGGAGAGATGGCTCAGAGGTTAAGAGCACTGACTGCTCTTCCAGAGATACTGAGTTCAATTCACAGGAACCACATGGTAGCTTCCGTATCTAAGAACATATTTCTTTACATATTTCACTTCACTTAATGTAACATTAAGTTCCATCTGTGTAGCTGCAAATGACAAAATTTATTTCCTTTATGGCTGAATAATATTCATATATAAATATTAATCGCATACATATATCATTTCATTTTGGTCAGTGTTTTATCAACAGAAACATAACTAGAACAATGAATATATATAATGAATACATACAATGAATGCATTCACATATATGAATATATACATACATGTATATTATATGCATGTATATATGTATGTGTATAACACACACACAGATATATATTCATTATCCTAGTTACATTTCTGTTGATAAAACACTGACCTAAACTAGACTGGGGAGGGAAGGGTTTATTTCAGTTTACACTTTCTAACCTATCTCTAAGGGTAATGGAACAGGAACTCAAGACAGGAACTTGGTGGCAGAAATTGAAAAATAGGTCACGGAAGAGTGATGATTACTGGTTCACTTGCTCAGGCTGAGTTCTTATACAACCCAAGACCACATGCCCAGGAGTGGCATCTCTCACAGTGGACCAAGCCCTTCTACATCTACCATCAATAAAATCCTCCACAGACTTGCTTACAGGCCAGATTTAGGCTTTTTCTCAACTGAAGTTCCCTCTTCCAAAATAACTCTAGCTTGTGTCAAGATATCTCTTCAACAAATGAATTTCACTTCCTATGGACCTGGTGGTAGGTTTACGGCATGACATGGCAACTATACTTGTACTTTCTGAAGAGCCTCTGTGCTGTTTTCTATAGCAGTGACACTATGTATAGTCAAGAAGTGAGACCCTCAACCTCTTTTGCAGATTCATAACTGGCCTGGCTTTTCAGAGTCATAACTGCAGAGACTAAGTAACTCTTCAGTGCTCAGCACTCAATGGGACCTCTCTATCACCCCTGTATTGGCCAATCTCAATTGGCATCTGGTTGAGCTCTAGGATTACCTGGAAGAAGGGTCTCTTGGCATACCTATGGAGAATTACCTTGGTTAGGTTAACTGAAGTCAGAAGACCGGCCCACAGTGGGCAGTACATCTTCTGGGCTGAGATCCTTGATTCTGTCTAAAGAGAAAAGTGATCTGAGAAGTCCATGGATCCCTTTTTCTTGACTGTGGGTGCAAAATGACCAGCTGCTTTAAGTTCCTGCTGTTAGAACTTCACTGTGATACAAACTAAATTCTTCCTTCTTAAGTTGCTCCTGTCAAGTATTTTATCACAGCAATAACAGCAAAGTAATTAAGGCCTCTAAATCCAATGGAACATCACAGAAGAGGAAGAAAGAAGGTACAAACTGGAGGATGGAGAGGAGTCCTGAGAAATGCCAATTTCTGGGCATGACGTGGCTGTTGCATCTTTGAGCAGCAGTGACAATCTATATAAGATTGCACAAGGCTGGGCCCACCAGCATTCTGCCATGGAATAGAGTAGTGTTCCCAAGGCCCACCCTTCACAGAAGCAATTAAAAGTAGTAGAGAGAGTGTGGGTCATACTCCTCAGTATGGTAAATTGCACTTGATCCAGTACACAACCTCCCACCCATGCTTGCATAGGCAACTGTAATTAAATGTAATAGGACACACACAAAAGGACATGGAGGGAGGAGGTGGACATGTTGGGAAAAAAGGTTTCAGCAGGAAGGGAAAGAGGTAAGAACAGATATTGGGGGAAATATGATCAAATATGATCACATTATATCTACATATATAATGAACAATAACTATATAAAATTGTAAAAAATTAAAGTAAAGCAGAAGAGGGCTTGGTGCTCTGTGTTAGAATATTACCTAGCAGGTTCTAGGTCCTGGGTTCCAACCCTGCCACCATCACACACAAAAGAGGCTGGGAGCATGGTCCAGAGAGCACAATGACCCCAGGACCCACTGTGATTCACTATCCAAAGGGCTCTACCCGGGAATAGTTAACACGCATCTATCAGTTGTTCTTTGTTTGGGGCAGGATTTCATGTTGCCCAGGCTGGCCTCAAACTTGCTGTGTAGCCAAGGATAACCTTAAGCTTCTAATCCTCCCACCTCTGCCTCCCAAGTGCTAGAATGACCATGGCTGCCTGTCAATTACTCTTTTGATGACTACATGTAAGGGAGAAAGCCTTTTGGTTTGAAGTTTGTTGTTTGTTTTGTTTTTACTTTCATTTGAGTGTCTAGCTTTTCCAACTTAGTTTCCTCCCTGACATTTCCCATTCAGCTGATTTGCTGTAAGGAGAAAATGAAATTGATTCATAAACTTCAGTTACTATTAAATGGAATATGGGAATCCTTGGAATGTGTGCATTTTAAGTGGTTATCATAATTATTATAAGGGGACTTGGTTGCTGTTAAATAAATTGGTTCCTGGGAGGATGAATATAAGTTTAAGTCACAGGAGCTCCATCCTAGGCTTTAGTGCCTGGCTCCTATACCTGGGCTCCTTCTCTGTGCTTTTCCATTTTTTAATCAAATTAGGAGCAATGTCCACATCACTCTTTTAGAGGATGTAGCATGTAGGACACCATCTTGGGAAGCAGAAATCATACCCTTAGCAAACTCCAAATCTTTGAGTTCTCAACCTCCAGGACACTGAGAAATAAATGACCTTTTTATAAGTCACCCAGGGCTATTGAATCAAGAACACAATGGGATCGACTAGTAAAAGAAGAGAGAAAACCTTAAGGCTTAGGAACAAACACAAAATGAAGAGACTACAGGAGAAGTAAACAAAAGAAGGTCAAGAAGGGAAAGTCACTTAGCCACCCTGAACCTGCTACCCTGCTATAAACAGGAGTGGTTAATGTACAATTTTGAATTTAGGTATAAATTGCACTGTCAACTATACAAAAACAGGATGGGGGAATGTCTGATAAGAACCAAAAGTCTTCACTGATGAGAGAAATACTACATGCATTATGATACATGTGACTGTTAAAGGCAGTTTTCAGCTGTGAGTGGAAGTGAAAATCTTTGCCATAAACATGGCAAGGTTGTTTCTGTTCTTTCTGCCTCACTTGGAGACACACCAGGACAGTTTCAATGGATACTGCTTTAAACTTCAAATGGTCAGCATGGTAAGGGCCTAGAAACGACAGTCTCTGGGACAATAAAGAGCAGCCAATAGCATAAAAAATGTCTCCCATGGCACACAGGAAGCCCAACACTCTGCCTATCTCAGCTTCCATGGCACACGGGAAGAGGAAACCCAGCCCTCTTCCCATCAAAGCTCAGTATCAGCAGACAGCAAAGCAGCAAATTAATCTACAATTTTAGACATGTATGCATATGCATCTATATAAATATATAGTAAGTCCATTCATATTTTATCTCCTCCCTAAAGGCGTTCCAGGTGGCTTACAGTGGTATGCTAACAATTGCAAAGTATCACACCGGGGAGTAAGGATAAAGAAGCGAATTATTCTCTCTATCTCTTCTCTGCCTCTTGCAGAGTAGTAAGTTATAAATGTCAGCCAGGAGGACCCCATACTAGATCTGCATGGGCCTGCTCCACCTCCTACAGCCCATATATTCAGTTTCATCTTCTCTGGCCCAGTTATTCAATACATCCTTGACACTAACAGCTATTCAGCACCAGAAATACAACAGTAATAAGAAAAGCTCTTTCCCCCAAAGACTTCGTTGTCTAGGTCCAGCATTCCACCAACAGTGAATGAAGAGTTAAAGAAACTGACAAGTTTGACTTAGAAAGTGCAAAATTAGAAAAGTCACCAGGACAGTTTCCAAAAACTTGAAAGTTCCCACACAGTTATCTTTTTATTTGGTTTTAAACTAGGCTATTTTATGTTCACTTTTACTTGAACAGTCTGTAGCTTCCACTCAGATCCAAATAAGTTCTAAATCACAAATAGGTATATATAGGTTGACATAGGAGTAGGGAGACTTAATGAAAGCATTCTCGAGTTAGCTGTCTGAGCGTCAAAGCTAAGCTTGACTATTAGATATGACTTTAGATTGGATTAGCTTCCATTAATTAGATGGGATTCTTCAGCAAGTTACTTAACATGCCTGAGCATAAATTTCTTCATCTTTAAAATGAGAATATTAATATGCTGTGAAAACTAAATGCCATGGTGTATATAAAATGCTAAACATGAGGGTTGGCAGATAGTAAGTGCTCAAGCAGTAGCAACTAGTTATCATTAACTATGTGAGTTTGAAGAGATGCTATATAGAAATAGAAACAGTGAAAGCAGAAAGATGAACTGTCCTGTCATTATCTCTACCCCTGGAAACAAACTATGAGATTCCTCAGTCTGAAGCTGAAGCTCACACACACACACACACACACACACACACACACACACACACACACACACACACACACACAGTTTGCACCTGAGTCCTTGAAGCAAAAGAAAAGACAACATCTAAAAATATACCTTACCTTTTTGAGCAAATTTAAAAATACACTGAATTTTCTCTGGTCTTCTACAAAATAGTATTAACTTTTGTTTGAGATCAAAAGCTTTTTTGGCTCTTTTAGTCCCACACTGTCACGAATTTGAAGCTGTAGAGTCAACACAATGTGTTCAAGCAGACAGGCAAGCACTGGGAGCCAATCTGAAATAACGCACACTGTCTGTTGGGGTGTTTCCTCCCTTCTCTGTTTTATTCATTTACACTAATGTGTGAACATGAGGGTTGGAAACATTCTGCTACAAATAAAAACCCCAAGATTTATGTGTAATTTCTGAGCTTTTTTTCCTTGGAAAAGAAACCATACTCTGTTTTCAGACAAGAGTGAAATGCTTGCAAATTCCCTTTGAAAAACAACGTCCAATCTTCCCCTAAATTGAGATGCCAGAGCAACTAGATTGCGATTTAAATCAGAGAGCAAAATTAAGCCAGGTACACCAGGATGAAAGGAGAAGCACAGTGTAGACAGTGTGGTAAATAGCCTATGAATTCCAAATGCAGTTCACCCTCCGCCCACTGGAGACCTTGACTTCCAACAAATTAGGGAAATAAATTGGCAGTTCACCTATGATTCAAAGGTAAACAGACATTTTTCAGCAGCTACCCATGGCCATCTTTTGATCAGAGCCCCTTTCAATTCCATCAAAAACTGAGGAACAATGTTGACTCTTAGTAACAATAACCTATGGCAGGGCTCCCACAGGAGAACCACCCCTGGGTTCTGAAAGTTCCACAGAGTATTAACAGCTATGTGGCTTTCAGGGAGGTAGGGTTGCTAGTTCTCACAGAGGCACTGACAACAGCAGCTAAAACCCAGTGAGAGTCCCAGAAAGAGTCTTTTGAAAGCACAGACCAACTTCAAGGAAAGGCTTGGTTGATGATGTTCATTACAGCAGAAATGAGCTGATCATTCTCTCTCTCTCTCTCTCTCTCTCTCTCTCTCTCTCTCTCTCTCTCTCTCTCTTTCTCTCTCTCTTTCTCTCTCTCTCTCTCCCTCTCTCTCTCTCTCTCTCTCTCTCTCTCTCTCTCTCTCCTTCCCCCCTCCTGTGTGCGTGCAAACGTGTAATTTTTTGCATGTGTGCGAGTGTGCATGTGGAGACCCCAGATTGATGTCAAGAATCATCCTCAATGGATTTTCCATCTTTTGCACTGAATCAGGGTTTCTCGATCAAACCCTACCTAGCTGATATGGCTAGTCTTGTTGAGAATCCTGTCTCTGCCTTCTCAGGGTTGAATTATAGACCTGGTCCCACAGCCACAGAGATTTCCTGGGTTCCTAGGGATCTGAACTCTGATCCTCACACTATCACAGCAGGAGCTGTAACCACTGAGCCATCTTGCCAGCCCAGCTATGCTATGCTTCAATAAATGGGTTCATCTGCTAGTTCTTAGAACCAGGATTATAGGTTTGGTCTCTATTTCCCTAAAGCTCAACACCTTGGCAAAAGTCATAATTCTGGATCCATCCATTCTTATCTCTGGGTTCTGTAACAGCTGAGGCCTCTGCTGGCAGAGCACAGTGGGTTTGCTGGACAGGGAGGGAGACCATTTGGATTGGAAGACTCTCTTTACATCTGGCAAATATGTCCACTGGTAGGTTGGCCAGAAACAGACCTATCTCTCTAAGGCAAGAGTGTTTCAGGACTCAGCCCAAGGTGGGTATCTATTTAGTCCAATTTTTGCCATCAATAGGACACACAAATTCATCGAAAGGTTTGTTGGGAGGCAATGGTCCCAGGTAAATCAACATTGCCAGAGATGAGGGATCTTCTACAGAATGCTCTTGGCAGTAGTTTGAGAAGGGAGAAGATTGGAAGGTTGATACTAACATAATTCTATCTGAATGGACTTTGGGTTAAAATTATACCAAATCCTGAGAAGCACTAAGCAACCAAAGGCAGTATAGATGAGTTCACTATGTTTTCTGCAGAGATGTGGTCAGAGGTGGGACAGTACATTTCTACAAAACAGAGCAGACCAGTCATTGGCAGTGGGGACACTGATGGATAGTACCTAGACAGACACTTTGCCATCAGACTCTGATCAATAACCCTTAAAGACACACACACACACACACACACACACACAGAGTCAGAGAGGTCAGAAAGGAACATAATAAGACTAATACACACCTACACCTCAGAATTACATAAACTTCCCAGAGCAGAGGATGGGGATTCTGGGCAAATTCAAACTGGCCCAGAGCCTTTATTCCAGGACACGGGGTTGAGCTGCAGCAGTGTACGCAAGTAGATGTAAAGTCAATGGGATTACATCTTCCTAATTATTTTCTGCATGAGCTTTGCGGCAGATACACAAAATGAGATCAGCCGGGACTTGGTTCTTGAACAAATCACTCAGATTTGAACATTGCTCACATAAACAAAGAGGGGAGGGGTGGGTGGGAGGAAGGCTCAGGCTGGGAAAAGACAGAGAAGGGCTTCTTCAATCACAGTTGCAAGGAACAAAAACCTGGAGGGGGAAAAGAGTTGTTGGACCGCCACCAAATCTCCCCCACTGGAGACAAGAGCCCATCTGCTGAGCTAGGCAACTTCGCTTTAACTACCATTCAGTCCACGTCTCCACAGAGATCTGTCTGCGGCGCTGGCAGATGGACCCCTGCTTCCCTGAGTCGCTGTGTTATTTGTTTAATAAATTTAATTAATATCCATACTGCATTGGACTGCTCCCAGAAAGGGGGCCAGAGTGTTCCCTTTCCCCCAATAGCTGCATGATGAGTGATTTCCCAGGAAAAAAGCAGATAATGGTGCCTCGGGGCCACTGAAAAATTAAAGTACCCAGTGCTTCCATTACTTTGCATAGATTAATTTCTTTTTTGCTCTGCCCTAATATATTTTTTGATGCGTAATTCCCAAAATGGCACGCTTTATTTACTTTTGGGTCAGTTTGATTTGTTATAGTGTTTTCAGAAGAACCTAGTTGAATGCCCACATTCACCACTTTCTTGTCTTTCCACAAAGTGGAGGATCACCAGAGCAAAAAGGTTCCCTTTGCCCAACATCTGGCTCCATGACCATTTGGAAGACATTGCAAACCTTCCTGGTCACATTGAACTTCTATGTGAACATGGCTGCTACAAACATGGAGGATGTGGAGGAGGATCATGGGCAAAATCATGGCAGCGGCCTACTCTGTTAAAAACCAAGTCTCCACAAGCAACAAGTATGCGTGAAAGGCACATTCTCCTAGCCTTGTTGCTTACTGAGCCATTAAAAAAAACTCAGAAAATACAAGGGGCTAGGTTTTAGAGAGCTGGAGGACAGGTGCAAAGAAGTATTTATTACCTTGGATATTGCTATGTGTGTGCAGAATGTCCAGTATTTGTGTTATAACGGAATGCTTAAGGATAACTAACATTTCATTATATGCCAAGTTCCATGGCATATATTTAATCTATTTGTTGGCTTCTTTATTGTGACAAGGTCTTACTGTACAGCCCAAGAGGATGCCCTCCTCTTGCTTCAGTCTCCTAAGTACACAGATGACACGAAAATTTTTATATAATAATGATAGATAGATAGATAGATAGATAGATAGATAGATAGATAGATAGATAGATAGATTGTATTGGAAAATTTCACCAAGGCTAGGCCCAAGCTCCTCTGCCTCAAGTGGAGACACATGGAGAATAAAGATTAAGACAGCCATTGTTCTTTTCTAATTAAAACAACTTCAGCATTTGCTGTTAGAGACTATTTTAGGAACATTTTTGCAGGTTGCAGCGGTGATGAGCAAATTCACTTGCCTGCAGATATAACATGCATTGTCTAATATCAGCTTTACTAATGAGAGTCAAGCTATTTTGGTCTTCACGTGCCTTCATCTTTTGTCTTAGATTTCAGTAAGTCAGAATTTGGGAGAGAAAGGCTATTCAAATCCAATACACTTCAACCAGGGCCATTGATGACAGACAATGGCTCAAATTAGACACCTCTCTCCTGATGCTCAGAATATATGCCAGCACTGTCTCAGTTAGCTTTCTATTTCTATGATCAACACCATGACCAAAAGCAAGTAGGGAGGAAAGGGTATATCTCATCTTACAGTTTACAGTCCATCATGAAAGGAGTCAGGGCAAGAATTCAAGGAAGAAACCTGGGGTCAGGAACTGAAGCAGAGGGCAAGAAGGGTTGCTGTTTATTGGCATGTTCCCTAGGCTCTTGTAGCTTTCTTATCCTTCCTGGGACCATCCACAGTGGTCTGGGCCCTCCTATATCAACCATTAATCAAGAAAATGGCTCCCCAAACTTGCCTACTGGTCAATTTTACAGAGGCATTTTCTCAGTTGAGGCTCTCTCCCAGATGAGCCTAGCTTGTATCAAGTTGACAAAAACTGACCAGCATTGGCCCCTCAGCTCAATTTTAATTTCCCTGAGGAAAAAGCATAAGAGAAGTGGGGGGACATTTCTGTTATCAGGACATGTATCAGACAGGAATTTAGAAAACCCAGAGTTACCTAGATTCATCTTGAACCCGTGATACTTTTTCCCCAGCCACTGTGTCAATTTAACCTAGTTGTCACTCAACTCACGAGGATCCATGAGCTGAGTGAAGCTCAGTTATAGTGACATGGGGCTCCATCTTTGCACAACTAAATTTTTTTTATTAGTTCAAATTAGGAACAAGCTTGCTTCACATATCAATCCCTTCTTCCTCTCCCTCCCTTACCCCCATCCCTCTCCCCTACCCCCACCTACCCCCCACCCTATCCATCCTCCACTCCCCAGGATGGGTATGGCCCTCGACAGGGGCTCCCCAAAGTCCACCACATCATCCTGGGCCAGCCTACCCCCTCCCCCATGTGTCCAGGCCGAGAGTGCATCCCTTCACGTGGGATAGGCTCTCAAAGTCCCTTCTTAAACCAGGGAAAAACACTAATCCACTACCAGGGGCCCCCTAGAGTTCGGAGGCCCCCTAATTGACATCCATGTTCAGGGGTCTGGATCAGTCCTGTACTAGCCTCCTAGACAGAAGTCTGGGGTCCATGTGCTCCCCCTTGTACAGGCCAGCTGTTTCTGTGGGTTTCACCAGCCTGGTACGACACCTTTGATCTTCATTCCTCCCTCTCTGCAACTAAGTTCCAGAGTTCAGTTCAGTGTATATCTGTGTGTGTCTGCCTCTGCTTCCATCATCCACTGTATGAGGGCTCTAGGATGGCATAAAAAGTATTCATCAGTCTCATTATAGGGGAAGGGCTTTAGGTTATGCTCTCCACCATTGCACAACTAGATCTTATAAAGGTTTATCTTCATATTTGACAACTTTCACTGGGTGCCAAAGAAATAAAAATTGATAAAGGAGAATTGCTTGGTCGGGATGATCTCCTGGAGAGGCGACAGGAAAAGCTGTGCAGGAAGAGAAAGTTCTATGCACGTAAAAGCAAGTGAGGACCTGTTCTAGATAGAGAGCAGGGTGTTTCCTGGTAAGAGGGATAGTTTGGTATGCCAGAGGGACCTGAAGGAGGCTACAACTAGAACACAGTGTGAGGTGGGGAGAGTCATCAACTAGATCTATTTCTGCTGGGCATTGGTGGCGCACGCCTTTAATCCCAGCACTCGGGAGACAGAGGCAAGTGGATCTCTGTGAGTTTGAGGCCAGCCTATTCTCCAGAGCAAGTGCCAGGATAGGTTCCAAAGCTACACAGAGAAACCCTGTCTCAAAAAAACAAACAAACAAAGAGATCTATTTCTATCATAGAAGTAGAAAGCTATCCTGCAAAACATGGAGAGGACTTGACAGCAGGTGGGGAGAGAGCCATTATAAGGGGAACTTCACCTTGTATGACAATGGTCTGCCTGGTCAAGTCACTGTCAACAGAGACAAGAACAACTGAGTAGATGAAAAGTGAGACTGGCTGGGGTGGTGAGAATAAAGTGGAAAAGTAGAAGGAGGGAAGCTGAGAGACAGACAGACACAGCCTCTGTGTGTCTCGATTAAGACCCTGGAATGCTGCCAACTTCATTTTGACCTCTCCATGACTGTGAAAGTGGCTTCTCAATTTCTTAGAGAAAAATTCTTTATAGCCTAGTTTCTACTTTTTTTTTTTTTTACTCTGTCAGATACAGATGGAACTGCCCACTAATAGTAAGTTGTGTAGGAAGTGAACTATGGTAAGGTGTTCCCACAAAGAGGCCCAAGAAACCATAGTGCATAGAGAAGACCAAGAGAAGGTCTTGCTGATCACCTCCGATCATCTGGATACATAAGGATGGTGTGACTCAGAAAAGCTAGCCAGTTGAAATCAAACAGCTAGTTAATGGCCAAACCAAGGCAAGAGCTCCCTGGTTCAAAGGTGGTTAAGCGGCGTGACACGTGGGCAGAGAGATGGCGTGCTTCAATGGCTACTTTAGTATTTTCTTCCCCTCCTTCCTGCAGTCCCTGGGAGAAGATGAGTGTCAGTCTAATACAGACTGAAGAATAAATTTTTGTATGAATTCTTTCGAGAGAGCCTGATAGAGATGGAGGGAGAGAGAAAGGGAGATGGGGATGGGGAGGGCAACAAGGGAGGGAATTTTAATCTCAAACTATGTTGCTGAAAACAAACTTGGGCTCAAAACAAGCTTTAGTTCAGTTCAAATAATGCCATTACTTAGTTCATAGTGGCACCGATTTCCTAAGCTGTAAATAACAATGAAATCTGTATTAAAATGTAAATATTCCCATTTTATGGTTACAGATCTCATTGCATAAGCCTCTCCACTGCATACTAGAAATCCAATCCCAGCTCCTTTTCAACATTAAAAAAAATGTAAACACTATGAATTCAGAAAGAGGTAACGGGTGGAAAGAGAAATGTAAAACATGATATTTTAGCCCTAATGTTCCCATTTCAAATGACATTTCAGTACCAGAGGCTGCCTGCTCCTCCATCTACCAACATTTACCTTTAACTCTCCTTTACAAAGCCATTTTGACACAAATTCAGAAAGAAATCTATGTAAAATATTTCTTTCAAATTGGTACTCATCTCACAGAAACATGTTAGAGTGCATTCCAGTTCCTAGGAAGACACAGCTTTGAAGACGTTCCTATAGACATCTATCTCCATGCTTTATAAATACATTTGCTTATGTCAGAAGGCCAATTTTGTATGAGCTAGAAATGGCTTTCACACAAATTCACACAGAGAAAACAATCTGGCTTGAAAACTACCCACTTCTTCCTAAAATTATGGGCAGCCTGTGCTAGTTGAAGATGCCAGTCTGACAGCTTTAAAGCCAGGATTTATTTTGGTTGCTTTAAGATAGCCACCAAAATGTTTTCTCTCCATCTCCCACACCCCCCGGGGGTGGGGGGGCATGCCATGGATAGCCACCAAAATGTCACCCCCACCCCTAAAGGCATGTCATGGTGAATTTCTGATTAGAGAGAAACTTTGGGAAGTCTGTTCTGTCCTTCTACTGCGTGGGTCCTGGGATCTGAACTCAAGGCCTAGAGACTGGAAGCATGTGCCTTTACCAGCTGAGTCATCTCCCTAGTCCCAAATGCTTTCTTCTTAACAGTAAGGCAGTTCCTGGGGCCTGGGGCCCTTTCAAATGTGAAGTTTGGAGAGACTAATTACTCCTCTGACTTGATTTCACATTATCATGTCCAGACTAGTTCAATTTGGATAATACTTTCCCCAAACACTCATTGCACACCTCATTGTAAAATACATGACTGTTCAGAAAGTTGTGTGCCACAGAAATTAACTTTACAAAGGCTTCGTACACTAAGCGAAATAAAAACATTTACTGCCAATATTGGGAGATAAAAGTCAAATCAACCTCCCTGTGAGCCAGTGAATCAGTCTATAATCCCCGACAAGATTCTTCTAAAATAATTTGCAAAAGGAATTAGCATAGGCTGCTCCAAAAGAGCTGAAGAAACATCCCACTGGGTTTCTGTAATCCACTGGTGAGTTTCTAAGAGGAAATGGATAATTTTCTTGTCAACAGAAAGATCCGATTTAACTCTTCTATTCAGTTTGCTATTCAAGTGACACCTTGCAGTTTGGGTAATAAACCTTAATTGAGTGACAACATAAGGAAACCCTTGGCATTTCATTATGTCTCAAGTAAAGGGAGGCAGTGACCATCTCTACCTTCCCAAATCACCTTTGGACTTGCCTGTGGGGACTTTATCCACAGATAAGGAACTGGCAGGCTGTACAGAAGAGGGAATGGGAAAATATGGAAAGTCAAGTCTACCATTTCACTATTGTCTTTCTCCATGGCATTTGATTTCTCTACAAAGAAAGCAAAGGAATTTTAAAAATATTTTTAACATAATGTTCTACTGCTATGGGAACCTCTAAGAAAATAAAAGTGCATGATCATATTGTGTGTGTGTGCATGTGTGTGTGTGTGTGTGTGTGTGTGTGTGTGTGTGTGTGTGTGTATGCAACGCTCATTTGGAGGTCAGAGGACACACAAGAATTGGTTCTCTTTTTCCACTATGTGAGTCCATGAACTTAAGTGGTCAACTTCAGTACATAGCACTTTTATCCACAGATCCATCCATCTCTTCAGCTCACCATGATCATGTTTAGAATTAAAAAAAAAAAAAAAGTAATCATGACCAACTCCAAGTAGGTATTTCTTTTACAGAAATCACCCTCACTACTAAAAAGCCACCTATATACTCTACTGGTTCACCTGCCAACACTTCTTCCAACTCTACCTTCACAGCCCACACCAACCCTCGGACTCAACTGGTGGGTTCACACTGACCTGAGGTGCTCCAAAGTGATACTCTGGGACATTGTTCAACATCAGCCGATCATGGGCTTCCCTAGAGGCCGCATCTCGTTAGTCCTCCACAAACATAGGCAGGTGCAGCACAGCTGGAGCTATATAGCATCGCACCCTTCCAGCTTCTACCATACTGATCAGCTAATAGGTTAATGACCAAGTGAAAAAGGAAGAGCAGAAATGGTGATGCCAGGCTGGGGAGTTGCCATGAAAACATGAGGACCAAAGTTCAGAACCCCATATAAAAATCAGAGGTAGCAGCCATTTGTAAAACCAGCACTGAAGACAATACCTAACATCAGCAAATCAGAATCCAGGGATCTCAGACCCAGGTGGTGCCCTTAGCAAGAGGCATGTATGTTAGTAGTTTCCAGGTCAAACACCTGCTGTATTCAATGTGAACAGAGAAAAGGTTGCTTGAGATAGTTGGGAGAACCTAGCCAACGGGCTCCATGACCCTTGGTCTGTGGTGAGGTAGTGCAGCATGGCATATGAGGAAGCAGATATGCTTGCCTCATTTGGGAACAAAAACCAAAGAGAAAGCAACTGCCATCTCCGAGTTCCCTTCAAAGTCATGCCCCCAATGTTCTAAAACTTCTACTAGGCCTCACCTTAGAATTTTCTGCCACCTCCTAACCATGCCATCCTGAAGGCTGAACCTTTAATACACGAGTCTTTGAGGGACATTTCAGATAGAAACTATAGCAATATCTAATCATCAGGAAAACCCTTAGACCTAAACTAAATATTAGAGATATATGGATTGGTGCAAAGAAGAGCTTAGACTTTCCAAAGCCTGGATTTGATACAGCTTCTCAAGTTCTAAAGAGGAACTTATTATCCATTGCACATGTGTCTTAGCTGGGGTTTCTATTGCTGTGAAGAGACATCATGACCATGGCAACTCTTATAAAGGAAACATTTCATTGTGGTGGCTTGCTCACAGTGCAGAGGTTCAATCCATTCTCATCATGGTGGGGCCTGGTGGCATGTAGGCAGACATGGTACTGGAGAGGTCTATCTTGTGCAGGCAGCAGGAAGTGATCTGAGACTCTGGGCAGTATCTTGAACACATATGAGACCTCAAAGCCTACCTCCACAGTGACTCACTTCCTCCAAAAAGACCACACCTACTCCAACAAGGCCACACCTCCTAATAGTGCCACTCCCTTTAGGGGTTATTTTCCTTCAAGCCACACATGTATGTGTGTGGTATCTCTGTATGTGTCTTCATGTTCCCATGTGTGTTGACGTTAGGTGTCTTATTCAATCCCTCTCCATTTTGTTTACTGAGGCAGGATCTAGCTAGTTAGCTTGCTCCAGGGATCCTCTGTCTTAGTTTCCCAAGCTCTGGGATAAAAGGAAACCACCACACCTGTGCAACCACCACACCTGTGAAACCACCACACCTGTGCATAGCTTGGTACTAGGCTGTAGATTATACTCCTCACTCTGCAAAACAAGCTGTGTATCCATTAAGCCATCTCCCAAGCCCTATATTAGTTATTTTACTAAGATTTATTTGTATTCCCAAATTGCAACAGTGTTGAATCTTCAAAGAATTCCTAACCAAGTGGCAACTTATTAAAATATTGTAAGTTCATAATTAACTATGATAGCTTAGCAATGTGTGTGTGTGTGTGTGTGTGTGTGTGTGTGTCCACACATACACCTTTAATAAGTTCTGAAAAGGTGTCTCTCTGAAGTTTGGGTCCAGATTACTTTTCCAACTTGAAAAAAACAAGCAAATTAATAAATTTGTGAGTGTGTGTGAGCATGTGTGTGAGAGAATACATAGAGGAAATGATTGTTAAATCCTGTTTTAGGATTAAAAAAAAAACAAGTGTTGGAAGGAGCCCAGTGGGTCAGTCAGCACAGCATGCCATACTCAGGTCAAGAAATGTCATAGCCTGAAAAGCACTCTTTTAAAAAGATTTCTTTATTTTAATTTTTGCAGATGGGTGTTTTGCCTGCATGTATATCTATGTACTACTTACATGCCTAGTGTCAGTGGGAGCCAGAAGAGGGCATTAGATTCCCTGGAACTAGTTACAGATGGCTGTGAGCCACTATGTGGGTGCTAGTAACTGAAACCAGGCATTCTAGAAAAGCAGCCAGTGCTCTTAACCCCTGAACCATCTCTCCAGGCTGCTAAACAACTTTTCAGTTTATAAGCACAAATGTTTTATTTACAAAAAAACCCCATCCAACCTGAGACAACAGGCTGTGCAGTGATTTATAGTAGACAGAATCCCAAAATCAAGTTATAGATTTCCTCAAGCCATTTGCAATGAATAAATACAGTATAGTTGACTGTCACAAATGTGAGCAAGAATAAAGAGAACACTAACCTAAAGATACCTAAAACCTGTAAGCAGGCTAGGTGTGCTAAAGTGCAGACATGGAGCAGACCTTCCCTCAGAGCCCTGAAGAGGCACATGGGAGCTCACTTTGCCATGAAGAGGGTTAAGACAGACTTTCACTAAAGCACCAACTGAATGGAATCATATCAGTATAATCCTCACATATTTCTGACAGCTGGGATCCTGGATGCAGAGATGTAACTGCCTCTCCATGGGCCTCAAAATCCCGGTCTGTTTCCCATGGGTCACCGCCCAGCCATCAGATGGAGGCACTATGTGGTCACTACCCTAACAAATCGCTCCAAACCACCTACGTCCAGGGAAAAGGCTACTGCTCCCATTTGCAATCTCCCAAGCCACCCCGTCCCTCTGCACGGGAGGATCAATGGAAAGCCAGATGAATTGTTTACTTAATTGTGCTGTGCAAGCTGAATAATTGCACGCCTTCCAAGAGGGCTTTGTAACCAATGAGATGGAGTAGGATCTGCCAAAACCTTTACCTTGAAGCCAACATCCATTCTGCAGCCTCTACTATCACAAATAACGGCAACCCTGGCTATTATTTCTAGAGGAGGCAAAACCGTGGCAGGGACATCAAAACCCATGTCTTTCAAAAAACACAGAAAAAAAAAAGCCTCCACAAAGCAGTCCCTGGACAACTGTGATTCCCACATTTCCCAGGATGGAGCCTTTAAAGTCACGAATCCCGATTTTATTCATTCACATCAAACAGCCTCCATATAGCAAGCCTTAGAGTGAGCAAAGTTGGCACCTTCAATACAAAGATCACTTTTTTAATATTTTTATTTTTTAAATCAATATATCCTGTGCTAGATACCACTGTAACATATTTGAGCCAAGTGTTTCTCTGTTTTCCTCCCCCTCCTCCCCAACCCTCTGTCATTTCTGTTCCTACTCCACAGCCCTTCTTCTAGGTCTTCCTCTTTCGTGTCCCTTGAGTCATTTTGCCACCCCCTGCCTTTCTCATCATCTAACATTACCTTGTCTCGGTACCCTTTCTAGATTTTTAGAGTTTACCCACATTTTAAAATAAGGAATACATAACGAACAAAAAAAAGTAGGCCATTAGCAATTTTTAAAATAACTAGTAATGTGTAAAAAGACTAGAAAGAGAAAAATCATTTACTTGCCAAAGTGTCTTTAAGGATGACAAAAATAATTTGCTACTAGGACAGAAAACCCTGAAATTCAAGGAGTGAAAACAATAAAACCCTTAGGGCATCAACTGCTAACCCCACGGAACTGAGTGGCTAAAGAGAAAAGAGCTAAGTGAGAGATGCCTACATCACTGCCTTCTCAATGCTCTTTGGAAAGCTTGCTTGTAGCATTAAAACCTATGTCTGGTAAACCGTAGTGCTTCCTACTGACTTTGTTGCTTTATAAGTGTTTATTTTTTAATTATACACGTGGGGGGAAGAGGCATGTGCCCTTGGAGGTCAGAAGAGGGACTCAAATGCCCTGGAACTGGAGTTACTGGGAGCCACCTGCCATCTCCACAGCCCCGCTGGCTGTTTTAATGTAATGCATTCTTTCCCATTGTTCCCTTTTTGGATCTCTTGCAATGGATTTCCATTAATAACAAGATCTAGCAAAGCTCCAGCTTCTCTAACTGGCTATATCTTCTCAGGTGCCATAACCACTCAGAATGGAGTCTGAGCAGTCTATAGGAGACTTTGTGAGAGTGGAACCTCTCAGAGCTGACAAGGTGAAGAGACCACTTTTGTGGAAGGCTAAAAATGCAGCAGAGCTGCTGCTATGTTGATGTTGTAAGAGTTTGAGTATTGATAGAGTATCGCTCTAGACTTCAGAGAGTTACCTCCATTGTTTCAGTGTTAGGCTGTTCCACAGAAGTACTGTCTGGCACATATCCTTGGATGCATTTAGAACTGGAAAAGAGATGCAATACTGGAGTCTGAAGAGAAGACATGGAGGTCAATGCACACAGTTGGGGAGGTACCACAAAGAATCTTCCCTACCGGAATATGACAGAATACCTCAAAAGGAAAAATTACGTTTCCAACACACTGCATCCAAATTTCTTCATCCCTTCCAGATCCAGATAACTTGATGTGATTGTTTCTCTAACAATGATCCATGTTCTAGTATTGGTTTTTGTCATAACTTCAGTTTACCCTTTTCCTATTCATCTCATCTATAAAATGAGGGCTTACCCCTAAAGTCCTTTGAACCTTTATCCTTCCTGAGTCAAAGATGTTATGTCTCTCATGCATTGAATTATATACCTCATCTGTGATTATAAAACTCCATTTATTTCCCACAACTTATTTACTATGAAATTGGGGGTAGGTGGTATGGTGTGTTAGTGGTGTGGTGTGTGGCATGTGTGTGTGTAGTGTGTGTGTGTGTGTGTGTGTGTGTGTGTGTGTGTGTGTGTGTGTGTGTGCGCGTGTGGTATGTGTGTGTGGTATTTGTGTATCTCTCTCTCTCTCTCTCTCTCTTCTCTCTCTCTCTCTCTCTTCTTCTGTGTGTGTGTGTGTGTGTGTGTGTGTGTGTGTGTGTGTGTGTGTGTTAAAATCTTCATCACTTCATCAGAGAAGAGAAGCTACTCTGGTGCATTGCTATTATTTTGGAGACAATCAGCAGTCACTGTCTTCTCTTTCTCAGCATCTTGCTTTCCTCAGGGAGTGTATCCGTATATGATTTGGTAGTGGAAATAAAGTCCCCCAAATTAAAAAATTTGTGGGGAACCTGAAGCTTTCTTCTACCTGGGTCTCATCTCATGAATCTCAGGATAGACATTCGATCTATCACATTTTCTGCCCATAGGACACCTCTGGCCAAACAGCCTAAGAATAGAAGACAGTCCTGAGATTCACCCTGTGGAGGTGGCACCAGCTAAAACTGTTGAGCAATTCCTGCTAGAGACCTTCAGCTTTGCTTCAGATTTTACAAGCAATCCCATATTTGTCCAGTGAATCCCTTTTCTACTGAAGTGGGTACTTCACTTCTTAAGAATCCATTCCAAAGCACAATGAAGTGGAGACCCCAACTCACCCAGGGGGAAAATATCCCAAGAGGAAGAATGCAAAATCTGTCACCTCCCATCTACTACGTTATATTGATTAGAGATAGTGTTAAAACCAACCCAGAGTCATCAAGAGGGAGAAGAATAGACTCCATCTTCTAAGAAAAGCGTGATTCAGGAACTCTACTGTGTTCCAAACTACAAAAAAAATGGCCACATAAGTAAAAACTGTAAAACTATCTTAATAACTAATGGGAAATACTATAATTATTCATTGACTCTTAAGAAAAAGATCAAAACATTAAAATTTTCCTTGCTCTTAAATATATAGAAAAATAAAAAAAATTATAACTAATGTTTACTTTTTTAATATTATAAGCATTGTGGATAGAATGCTTGAGTCAGTTGTAAACATTTTTATCTAGCTTGGAGAATAATTGCCTTCTTGCCCTCGTATAACTTACAACATGGATCAAGGCACCTTTTCCCCATGCCTTGGCACAGACATAAGTTTGCTTCATATTGCTTTCAAAGTTGAGATATCTCCAAAAATTGCTTTAATGTGAAGAATTTCGCCGAAGTTGCTTTCAGCTATAATAGTCTTACTCTTTCATTACAACTACTTTCTTCTTGGTGTCAATAAACTTGCCTTGACAATGCTCTAATAACCACAGGGCTCCCAAAAGGCGATTGTGTCAATATTCCCATGACCTGCAATTTCTTCTAGGTTGTGTGATTTTTCCTGGGGAGTATGAAAAAATATATGTTCACCAAACCAAAGTAAAAATTCCACCAATCACGATCCCCTGAGCAAATTGAGAGCATGGGAAGAGGGGGGAGGGAGCTACGAGAATGAGAAAGGAAAAAGAGAAAGGATGCAGAGGTCATGAGGGCTGAGCAGAAAGGTTGAGTCAGGTGTAGATTAGAAGAAAGGATATGTGATAGGTAAGGTTTTAGTTGGGGGGTGGTAGGGGAGGAAGGGAGGGAGAAGGGAATTGGGATTGTCATGTAATTCAATCTTTTTTGAAATTCAGATAAAAAATGATAAAAAAATTCCACCAAAGTCTAGCTTTGTGACTCAGAGTTTATTGAAGTTAATTACAGGATTATGATTGAGGAATTACTTATAGAGCATGTTGAATCATAAAAAAAAAAAAACCAGCATGGTGGACAACTCATGGAAGCTGCATCCCTGGAGCTCCCTACATGACTTTCAGGCATCTCAGCTCATTGGAGATTCTCTTCTCTCCAGAATTTTTTTTTTTGTGTGTGTGTGTGTGTGTATATAACCTGGTAGTGTTGCTGTTGGTGGTGGTGTTGTGAGATGGAGGGTCTTGTGAATTTCCTAAGTTTCAGGACTTGCTGAGACTTGTGAGTGTTTATTTCCTGAACCTTCTAAATATTATTTATCTCTTGAGGCTTAAAGAAGTTCCCTCCATAGTAGAATGTTTCAGATTGGAGGAAACTTCTCCACAACATTCTAGAACTCCATTCATATTCAATTACTGCTGCATTTTCAGCATTTTCTCTTCTTATGCTTTGTTTTGTTTTAAGAGCAAAACATGATTTTCATTTCCTTTTTGTACTTCCTTTCCATCTCCTCCTCTTTCTCCTTCTTCTGCTCCCCCATTACCTTATTCAATTTTCCATGTATATAAAGTGCCACTTGAATCTATCACAGAGAAACAAGGGTACATTCTGTTCCCTGTTTATCAAATGAATAACAGATGCAGAGTGACCATTTCCAAAGACTGTGGAGGAAGTGACCCATTCAGTCACTGGATACAGGCATTTCCTATTTACATAGTTGTTTGAGACCCGAAGAGCTAGTAGTGACATTTTCATGGTTGACACTCATGGAAACTGAAATTTAAAATGTATTGTAGAAGATCTGTCTTATTTAACTGAAATGTATGCTTATAAGAACTCCACAAATCAAGAACTGTCCATGTGAAAATTATACAAAGTTTAATTATCCTCACAGTTGCTATTAAGGAGGGAAAGACCTGAACTCATTCCTGCCAATTAATACGGAGGTTCAATTGAACTCACAAACGTACTGGACTCCAGTAGTTCTCTTTGTTCCTGCAAACCCATCAGATAAACTTGGGCTGTCAACAGCCAGGAGGGGTACAGGAAGGACTGACAACTGCATTTTAACTCTAGCATGTAGAGCAAAACTGAACCCAAAGGTCATCTAAAAGTGGGGAGAGATGATGTAAGTCTTGGGATTACTCCAAGGCCAGAAAGACAATATTCCATTAATGCCTTCCACAAACTTGACTGGTGGCTTCTCCATGTTCCCTTCTTTCTTAGAATTTCCATCTCTGTCTGGTTACACTGGTATCCAGAACAAAATGCCACACCCCCGGAACTCCTCATGGCTAGTTCCATCCAATGATCTATACATGCAGGACAGAGAGAAGCACTCAGGGAGCCCACTTGGCTAGGATGAACAGCAGGCTGTCCTTCCTGCTTTCTGTCTGGAAGGTAGACAACGCATGAGAAAGAGGCACCTAGACTGTGAGGCACCATGGAGAACAGCAGCTAGGCAAGGAGTAAATGCAGATGTAAATCTGTTTGGGCTTTATGGAGATCTAATAACAGTTCTACTTCTCTCCACACTTCTTTATATAGATGGATAGATAGATAGAGATAGATATAGATATAGATATCTATTTCTGCCACTCTTTTCATCTTTCTTACCAGCATCTGATACCATTTTCACCTGATAAAATGGGTATCCTTATTTAGTCAATGGGTTCTTTCAGTGGCCCAGGCAAAGGTGACTGGTTTTTTGTCTTTGTTTTTCAAGCTTCTTCTTGCATCCTTCTGTATAATGAAGAGCCTAATGAGGAGCAAAACACATGGGCAGAATAACACTGTGTGGATACACATATAGAATCCTAATACAGATTCAGGCCATCAGAGCTCAAGCCCAGGCCTGGCTTAAGAATTATTTGGGAAGAATAAAAATATAAGAGAAAGAAAAGGACAATACTGGTTCACAGCAAGTATTTATGTCTTCACAAATCAGAAATGTGTGCAATGAAAGCCGTACAATCTAATTCAGTTTAGTATTCAGGGACAGCAAAAGAAGATCAAGTCAGTGCTCCTACAGCTAAAAAGGGGCATTTTCTAAGAAAGTGTGTGAGGTGAGAGCCATCACTGTCACCTAAATAGCCCCATTCTGTAAAGTATGAGAAGAGAGGCTAGGTTGTTCCCCTGAGAGCAGAGAAGGGGAGACACTGCTGACACCGAAGCTTCAGAAGCACGGTAATGTAGAAGAGTGTGCTCTGATCTACAGGACTCTGAACGAAATTAGGTGTTGACCCAAGGTAAAACTAAGTCACATTTCAACACAATGAAATGGCAATGCTTCGGAGACTCAGGACCTCCTTAATCTGGAATGCGCTGGTTTAGGGAGCTGTGAGCTCCCTGGAATGGTGGAGAACTATACAGGAAGTCAAAGTCTATTCTGAGAGTCAGACTAGGAAATGGAAGCATCACTATAGCTTGAAATCCTTGATTTGTTTCTTGAGTGATCACTGGCATATGGGGTGGGTGGTAGCTCTTTACTGGATGCGAGGCTGATACAGGGCATCCTTTCAAACCTAACTGCCTCTGAACACCAGCTTTTCTGCTAGGCATGAAGCTTCCCCCAGTTTTAGGTACTTTAGCTAAGTCTTTGTATCTGGCATAGGAATTCATGAAGCACCTTTGAAGCAATTATTATGAATGATTCGAGTGCTGAACAAATGCTTTCTGGGAAAGATAAGGGAGCTCATATTAGCCAGAATTCCTTTAACCATGGGAGGAAGAAACGAGTTAGGGTAACTTGAACCTCAAATATAGAGTTAACATGGCTTTGGGCATGGTTGTTCAGGCAGCACCGTCAGGAATCTTCCCACATTCCTTGTTTCAATTTTCTCTGAGTGATCGCAGTGCGTTGTTTTGGTCTGTCCTGTTTTCTGGTGCTGGGGATTGAACTCAGGGCCTTGTGCATGCTGGGTAAACGCTCTACCCCTGAGCTATATCCCCACACCCTGACTCCAGATTTAGACCAATGCCACATGGAAGCAATTCACACGATTTTAAGAATATTTTGTCTCAAAAGTCTTATGATTAACGTGGACCGTCTAACCTCAGACACAAACCCACTGCGCACTCAACGACTGGGAACTCTGAAAGGCCGGCCTTGGGCCACATGAACTGAGAGTGGGCGTGGGGTGTCTACAAGGAAAAGAGGAGTTCTGTCATCAGAACGGACTATGGAGAGGGGGAGGGAGGGAGGGAGGGAGGGAGGGAGGGAGGAAGGGAAGGAAGGAGGGAGGGAGGAAGGAAGGAAGGAAGGAAGGAAGGAAGGAAGGAAGGAAGGAAGGAAGGAAGGAAGGAAGGACCACTGTGATGCCAACAATCAACAGGGTAAATTTATAGAAATTCTGAGTTACTCTAATTCTCAAAATAGGGGATTGGGAACACCATGTGCTGCAAACCTATGGGAGAATAAAGTGCATTTGATGCAAGGCCTTGATCTAAAATTCTAACCCTCCCACAAATAATCTTTTCATGTTTGTCTTTCACCGATTCTTCCTCTTCATCTTCCTCCTCTCCTCCTTCCCAAATCTCTATTCACTGCATCATCAGACAAAGTCACAGCAAATTAAGTGAGAAGCAGAACAAATGTGTTAAAGGAGACGAGGGCCCAGCATGGGAAGAAAAATTCTTCATTAACAGCAGAAAAACATCTTTCCCTATATTTAATATTTAGGTGACATATTTCTATTCCAGGAGAAGTAAACATTACAGTCATGAATAACAAATAGAAACACAAACTCCATTTATTTGTAAAAATCAACTCATTTTCTTTTCATATCAATGCAAAAAATGACCCAATGCCATGTGTTCCATTTGCCGTGATTCTAAGACAGCAAAGCTATACAATTTCTAGATCATTAACTTGTCTCCCTATTTTTCCATGTCTTATAGTTCTGCTAGGTAAGCGTTCGTTCATTCACTTTGATAATGCCACCCTTTATACGTTTGGTATTTCACTTGCTCAATTACTCCATGCAAAACTACAGCAGCCAGTGAGAGGGTGGGGAGGGTGGGAAAGAAAAGGACCCACCCCTCAGTTTCTCTAAATGAGCAAGACCTCAAGGCTACACTTCTAATGGTTTCAAACAAAAGGTGAGGGCTGTCTGATGCAGGCTCAAGTCTGAAAGAGGCGGATATACCCCTTCATTTACCTCATGGGTACCAGACTGAATGCCACAGTGCTTAGCATAGCACACCAGTGCAGTCAAGCAGCATGTCAATTCTGGGCAAAGGACAGCAAAGAGCACAGTGTTCCTGTGGTCCTATTGGAAGCTTGGAAGGGTCCCTGGAGGCAAATGGGAGCAATCAGGGGGCTTTGGGTTGTCTTTGTAAACCAGTTATATAAAAGACTGGAAATAAATGCCAAAATGAGATCTGAAAAAAGTAATCCACCATTATTACAGTGGTACAGCAAAGAGATACCCTGAGGTTAAAGAGGCTATGCCATTGTCACTCTTTGTAACTTCCATTGTCACTTGGCTTACTTACCTTACCCCGGGATTTTTTTTTTTTTGGCCAGTTTAATTTATTCAAATGATTGTATGGTAATGAGGTCATTTTGGAGTAAAATTTTTTTAAAAAAATGTTCTCAACTTCTGAGACAAGCTGTGGAGTTCACACTCAACGTCCTCATCCATGTGACTTAGAATAGAAAGCCATCAGCAACCCTTAAAATCTCTCTCTCTCTCTCTCAAAATCTTTTTTCTCCCAGTCGCATTCCATCTTCTCCCTCACCAGCCATTTCCTTCATGACCTAGAAACTACTGCTCTTACTGTTAACAAGAAACCAACATTCCCTGAGGGCAGAGGACCACTTGTCAGCATCACCAAAACACAGAGCTGCACCCACGCTGCAGTTCCCATCCTGAGGAAGCCTAGCTGTGGTTGTTCCTGTAGGTGGATCATTTAACTTCAGAGCACATCCTTCCAAAAAGAAAACACACGTGCATCAGTGCATCATATCTGTTGGTTTCTTTGAGACCGGAAGGAAGGCTCAAGTGCTGGGTGAAGGGAACTGTGGAGATATCTACATTAATGGAAACGAGACACATTTTTTTTTTTTAAGATAAGAAACTGTGTGTGGAGAGCAAGCTTCTCTTGTTGGAAATCCCCTCCCATGTCTGGATCTGCTTCTAGCCTTGTGTTAGAAAAATGATACTGTCTGCACAGTAGGCAGCCACCAGCTGCAGACAGAGTGGTGTCCAGGAAGCCAGATGACCCAGTTCAGAGCTTTTCAGTATTGCTCAGGTCACAAGTATTGCTCTGAAATGGCTTTTGAATATTCACATCCCAGATGAGCCACCCAAGGGCACCTGAATGGTTCTAGATTGTTTTTTTTGGGGGGGGGGTTGTTTGTTTTGTTCCTGGGTTTTACACTTCCTAAGTAACCCTGATATGACCAACCTGTTTTCACAACTATTCTTTTCCTTTCTTAGTGTTGCTGAACTCCCTCTAATTGACAGTAGTCCATTCCTAATGGAGCAGAAAGGATGATGAGGGGGTGGTGATGGCATGGTAGCATGGTTACAGAAGCACACCTAAGGTGGATTTTAAGGATCAAGACTCAGACATGAAGCCAGATCCAGCTTCAGTTGGGGTAGGCCCACTTGGTTTGTCTCCCTTGTGCATTTGTCTGATGGGGAAAGGCCCACTGAGAGGAAAGAAAATTTGACAAATATTGCCCTGCGTAGACTTATAATCCATTTCTCCCTCTATTACAACCTTAGCCAAACACAATTTTGTGGGTGACTCTGAAAATATAAATATCATTTGCAACAGGGGTTCCACAGGAAGACACGTCATATATCTGAATTCAAGATGGTAAAATACATCTCTGCCCAGCCCCCAGCAACTCCCCCTGGTTGATCCAAAGATGGAATTGTCATTTCCTCTGAATGTCCTCTCCTCCACCCCCAAACCCATAGTAGCTCCTAGATTGGGATAAAGGAAACAAACTATCCCCATTGCTGCAGAAGGATCCCCATTTTTACCTTCTTCCCACCCCGCCCCAGCAGTACCACAAAGGCCGGCATTTGGGAAAGGAAAAGAACCTTGTGCGTTCACAAAAGGCCTGGCTGCACCAGCAAGTGCCCACATGAGTATGTTACACATGAAAAACAGTGGCTATTTAGGCTGCATCATACTGCATGTTTGAATTGCTTTGAGAAATTAGCTTGGATCGTCAGACTTAGGTTAGCCAAGGGAAAATTGGCAATAATTACTAAGGAATGAGCTAGCCTGGTAGCACCAGTATTTTTGGAGCTAGCCTTGGACATGATTAAGGCAGACACACACACACTGTATAAATTAAGGTACAACTAATTATTCTGTTTGTCAGGCTTTCATTTCTCCCTTCCTCAACCTCCACTGAACCGAGTGCACACTAGCACTGGGGCAGCATAAGGAGCCAAATACCCTGATCTCCTGAACCAACACAGATCCATTTGGTAAAGAAAACGTGAGGCCACTGAGCTGGAACAATGAAAAACTTAATTCATAATAGAACTTCTACGAAAGCAAACCCCACCTAAGAATAGCTTATGTTACAACACTGTGTGTCTTTGACTCAATTCCATTTGGCTCACTCTTCTACACCAGCCCCAACAACTGCCTGGTCTTTGGGAATGACCTCTGACATTCTTGTTTTTTTGCTTAAGAGCCATGAAAGCGCCTCCCTTCTCAAAGACTGAACTGAGTGCTGAACCATGCTGAGATAAAGTGAGACTCACATGTTCCCTCAAATGCTCGGGGACAACGCCTGGAACCAGAGGTTTGGGGAGCCCTACTAATTACAAGCAACAATGCCTTGAGCATTCCAGTTAATTAAAGGCTTGCCTCATGATTGCATTTGTAACACTAAAAGCTTTTATTCATTCATTGATTCAACAAATAATCATGACAGCCAAATGCCCGGCACTGTTCCCGGCCTCGTTTCTAATCACCCCACCCCTAAAATTCCACCTTCCAAGTATACTGTGCCTCTTACAGTGCCCACAACATGCAGTATGTTCTCCAGTGTCCACACATGCTTCTCCCTCTGTCTTTCCCGCCCTCTGTAGAGAGTGCAGGCTCGTGCACGAGCGCACACACACACACTCATGCATGCACTCATCCCCATTCTGTTTGTACACCTCACTCCTATCTTTAAAACCATATTCTCTTTCCCTTGGTTAAAAGGACCATGAAGCCATTCCCACCCAACCATCCCTGCGCCCAGCAGTGTGTGTCACTCAGGCTTATATGACACATATTTACTTGTGTCAAAATGTGTAAGTCTAGAAAAGCAATCTGTGGAAATGAGAAAGACACGTTGCAACAGCAGACCAATAGTGAAGGCCAAGTTGAAGCTCACAACAGGAAACCCTGTCACACAGAGAGAGTAGACAAGCAAGGAAGGCATGGGAACACATGCAAAAAAACATCTTTAGGCTGAAGAAAGATGGGAGATGGCAAGGTTTTGAGTCTGTCCTCTTTCTTTATAAGGGAGACAGAAGAGGGCTAGCCACCTAAGATGGCTCGCCACCTAAGAGCACTTGCTGCCAAGCCAGGAGACCTGAGTTCAGAGATGGAAACTACGTGGAGGAAGAAGAGTCCTGGAGCCATCCTCCAACCTCTACATGCATCCCTGCTTCCCACTACTCAGAGACAGACAGACAGACAGACAGACAGACACACACACACACACACACACACACACACACACACACACACACACACACACTCTAAATAAATAAAATATTTAAGGGGAAAAAAAGGGAATTTGAAGAAAATGTGAAGTATGAAATCCAAATTGTGGCTGCATGTTTATCGAAAAGTATTTTTTTCTAATAATGTTACAAGCTTTCCACAATTAGATCTCATACTTCCAATGGACTTACAAAGTAAGAAAAAAAATTGTCTCTGGGTATATCCCAAGATCTTTTGTTTATATTCTTTAATTACTACTCACATTTACATATCTATCCCCCATTCCCTCGCCCTCCCATCCTCCCATGTTCCCCACCAATGCCCCGCCAACCTACCGCCAACCTACCTCCGACTCCTCCCCAGGGATAGTGAGGCCCCCCACCAGGGACCTTCAAAATCTGTCAAATCATTTGGGGAAGGGCCAAGGCCCTCCTTGCTGTATCTGGGCTGCAACAGTCTCCCTCCATAGGGAATGGGCTCCCAAAGTCCATTTGTGCTCTAGGGTTAAAGACTGGCTCCACTGTTAGAGGTCTGTCCCGTAGACTGTCTTGGCCTCCCAGCTGGCACCCACATTCAGAGGGCTTGGTTTGGTCCAATGCTGTTTCCCCAGCTTTATGACTAGGGTCTCCATGCTATACGTAGGTCAGGTCCACTGTTTCTGCAGGCCTCTCCAGCCCCATCTTGGCTCCTTTGCTCATCCCTCCTTCCTCCCCACAACTGAATTCCAGTAGTGTGGTTCAGGGCTTAGCTGTTATCCCAAGATCTTTCCTAGAAGAGTTAATACCTTCCTTGAAGCGGATGACAGGGCAAGTGAGGAAGGCAGGGGAAGAAAGACAGAGCAGTGGACAGGTCAACGTCACATTAGAGATAAAAGAAAGGAAGCCGAGGGCCACATCGAGCCACAGAAAGGGAAGAACTCAGACTCTGGAGTTTAAAACCTCAGCTCTGCCGCCTCCTACAGTGAGTGCTACTGTGGTTGAGGCCACAACTTGAACTGCACAACACGCAGTGTGAATGGTGCCCCCTGGTGTTGGCTCCGATGAACAAATGTCAACCTCCTGAAGTTCTCATTCCTTCAAGAGGGCAATCTAACCTGCCCAATGGGAATTTCCAGACCATGAGAAGAGACTTGTGTCTGAAGTGCTAGCACAGAGCCAGGAAGAGTATGGAGTGTGAGCACGGTAATTGGAAACTAGGCATCATTCCAGTGTTCTTGTGCAGCAGCAATCCTGGGTGATGTTGCCTTGCTACTGGGTAACCAGAAGTTTTAAAAGCTGACATTGCCCTACCTGAAGGACAAGAGAGGAATGACTCCATTATGTCTGACTGGCCACTCTGGCTAACACTGATGACTGGGAGTTTTCTTGAAGAGATCAGAACGTAGTAAAGTATCAGCCTTTGCACCCACAATTCTGGGGTTCACCAGAGCACCTCAGGGGAGTAACCCCTTTTACCAGTGGAGTGGGTGAGCCTTTGGTATGTCCCCAAGTTCCCATGTCTCTCATCCTTGAGGAAGCCAAGCAGTTTCTGCATGTGGAGGCCTTAGGCAAGCGCCCAAATGGACTGAGATAGAATCTAAGCTTCTCTCAGGCCCCAAGCTGAGACAGACCCCACCTGTCAGTGGGAGAGCAGTCAATGTCATTGCAAAGTGGGCTGGGACAGACTCTGGTGGTCTGTAGTAGAAAATGAGATGCATGCAACTCTTTAGATCCAGGTGCAATTGGGCTGGGCATACAATTGGGTTCTTTAAAAAAAAATGAACAAGGTTGAAAAACAACTAAAGCACAAGGACAGAAAATAATGTGGAGAGAGAGAAAGAAAGAGAGAGAGAGAGAGAGAGAGAGAGAGAGAGAGAGAGAGAGAGAGATCTTGAAAACATTGTCTCCATAGTGAAAACAACACAGTTCTGGAGGAAGCGACATCTCTCCTCCATTGGACAGACAGTGCAAGACCAATGACAATGGTGGCCAAGGGCTGAGGCGAGGGGTTAGTCTCCACTGGAGGGGATCCCTGAGATTCACCCTCGTGGAACAGATAGTAACAGGTAGTGTGATGCTGTGGAGAGATGGGTCAGCCATCCAGTGAGAGATGGAGCGAGGTGGAACCAAGCATGCTCAGTGGAGGGTTCGGTGTGAAAGGAGACACACCAGCAGCTTCTCACACGGGCAGGCCCTTTACCCACACAGCAGGAAGTGCCCCTCCCCTTCCTAGGCTAAGAAAAAGTGAGGAGGAGGTTTTGATGAGATGGCAAAGCCATAATGATGGGAAAAGAACTTCCTGCCAGTCACAGGTCAAGAAAACAGAATGTGGTTGAGTTGTAGACAACAGCAAGGCCATTCTTCTCTGTAAATTACTCTCTGAGGGCAGGTGGGCATGGACAGGTGCTCTCTCTCTCTCTCTCTCTCTCTCTCTCTCTCTCTCTCTCTCTGGGCAGGTGTACACCGTTAGATGATCATATGTACAGGGGATCATAATTGATTTCGTTTTATTCCATAGTAGAATAGGTTACTAGTGCATCCATAGTGTGCCAATGCTCTCTAGCAAATGTTCTAATTAGGAACCCAAACTAGCTTCCTTTGATGTGAAAACTGTCCAAATGTGGGTAGATCCCAAAGACCATCTGGAACCTGGAATTATGCCCAGGCAGCAGTGGACTGTCCTTCATTAGACCTCCGTGCCCCACCTATTTCAGAGAGATAGGGTGATGGAGAGTTACACACTGGACACCCTGGGAAACTCTATCCTCTAATTCCTTGAGCAAACATCTGATTTTATGATTTTTATCTTTCTCTGCCATTGACCATATTTTTAAAATTTCAAGGGAGGGTTTCTTTCTCTGATGCTTTGGGATGTACACTTATTTAACTATGTATTGCAGTCTGCCTCTGTGTGCCAAACTCTCGTGCAAGAAACAGCAGGAAGTCAGTACTGCTCTTTATTTTCACCTATAAACTATTTCAGTTGGGTGGGAAGAAGCTTTTTAAAAGGGCAACAACAACTTCAGAATCTAGAGGGAGGAAGGAATGAGAGAGAGAGAGAGAGAGAGAGAGAGAGAGAGAGAGAGAGAGAGAGAGAGGTGGATTTTAACTGCAATCATAAAGCTCCCCCAAGTGGACATTGTTTAAACTACATTGAGGAACTGTACAATTGTAATCAAGCTTGAAGGCTCACTAGTGACAGGGGAGGGGAGGGGTGGGGCAGCAGTGAGCTGACTTCTCCATGGTTTTGTACATAATTTAACAAGACCAGCACCTGGGGAAAAGAATTCCATAAATGTTAAAAAAGATTCTGCAAATACACTCTCTTGGCTTCCTGGGAATGTAACTGGGTCTGGACGCCGCCTGTGGCTATGCTAGATCTGACAAGGAAAAGACGGTCCTGGAGCCAAAAGAGTCCCCCCTGTGACCCTTCTAGAAAGCTCCCTGGTCCATTTAATTGTATCCCTTACTCCACTATCAGGACTGATTATAATGAATTACTCAGCACCCCTGTTAAGCCTGCCACTTAGATTCCAGAACAAATTAAATTCATCGAAGGCTCTACTCTTTCTCACTATTAAAATATTCATATCTACTCTAACAACCCGTATTTTAAAAAAACTGGCTAAAAGCTTTGCTGGTGTCCCCTATAGGATGTGCCATTTTTAATGAACCCACAGGCATTATAAATAAAAAATAGCTGTTCTTAATAAAGAATTGATAGAGCCACTCTGGCCCCAGAGAGTTGTCAATACAGCCTTGGGAGACCCTTTTCCAAAGAGAACCTGGAGGCTGAAGACCCCCAAACAAACAGTGAAAGAATCCGTGCACTTTCTGAATGTGTTTCCTTAAAATACCAGGGTCTCAAGAATGGTAGATGGCAAGAAGGGCCTAGGGGTGCATGGGAAGGGAAAGAGGCAGGAGTATAGGCAGGAGAAGAGCTGCAGCCAATATTTCACAGTGTTTACCAGACTAGGCACCATCCTCTCACCAACCCTGGAAAACGATCAGAAAAGCTTCCTTGTTATAAATGAAGGCAGACCCTTTATATGAGCAGCAGGTGGAAGGGTCTCACACTAAGTCGGAGTTCTAGCCACTAAAGACATTATACGTCTGTAGGAACACTACTAAGAGACCTTTACTCTCTCACTTCGATCACTGGGGGCAGGGGGGGGGACACCAAAGTTTCCGCACAAAGTCAGCAAGCATGACACTGGTTTGCGTTGAGGCTAACAAGTCTCGATAGGGAAACCATCACCTAAAACAGACCTTCTCCTAGGGTTCCAACCACCCTGACTGCAGTGTGGCCTTCTTCCTTCATCTGCAGAGCCACCACCCCAAGGATCCACAGGCAAGTGCTGGACCCAGGATGCTAAGCTTCGGAATATAAACGAAATACATCCTCACATTCAGCTCATGACTCTGACTTTTGGGTCATGATGAGACCAACCATTTTCTCTCACCTCTCTAAGCCTGCAAAATCATCTGTTTAGTAGGGATGCCAGCCTTGTTCTAAAGGGACTCAAGGCAACCCCTAACACCCACATCACTGAAAGGCAATCAGAACAGAATGTAATTAATTACCTGCTTATGACAATAGCACTTGTCCTAAGAGAATTTCTAGAAGAAAGCTGGTATAGAGCCTGGCCATCTGTGGCAACAGAAAGCTGTGCCCCACTGGTGTTCTGGACCACCTACAGATCTGTTCCTCACCTTCCCAGGGCTTCCCATGCCAGAGCCTGCAGCCCCACTCTCCTTGGGTGCCCACTGCGCTCTCCACAGTTCTGAATGGCTTTCATGGCCTTTTCCTGCAGAGCAGAGAAAGGGGAGTGGGAAAAAGTGAGCTTGGCTTTTGGATTCCAGTGCAGTCACTGAGAAGGTATTGCACATGTGAGGTGTCTCACTTCATTCTGAACATCCTCCCCTAAATGGTAAGGAAGAAAGGATAGAGAGGGTAACCTGACCCGAGGCAAGCCAGTGCATTTAAAAGGAAACAGAACCAGTGATCTAGGAGTAAGGGCACAGTCTTTAGTCCTCAAGTCCAGGTGGGCCAGATTAACAAGCCTTTCTTCAATCTTACTGGGCTCTTGATCTGCACAACTGCCAGGGTTTCTTTGTTGTTTGGAGGTAGGGTGGGGGATCTTTGTTTGGTCTGTGTGTATCTATGTGTACATGTTCGTGTGTGTGTGTGTGTGTGTGTGTGTGTGTGTGTGTGTGTGTGTGTGTGTGTGTGCATGCGTGTGCACATGTATGTAGAGGCTAGAGGTTGGAATTGGGTGTCTTTGGTCGTGGTCAATCACTCTCCATCTTATTTTGGGTGACAAGCTCTCTCACTGAGCCTGGAACTCAACAATTTGACTAGACGAGGTAAATTCCAAGTGCTGGGAATCCTCCTGTCTCCACTCTCCCAGCTCTGGGATTATAGGAGGGGAATCTAAACTCAGGTCCTTAGGCTTGGACAGAAAACAGTTTATCAACTGAGCCATCTCCCTGGCCCCTAATTATCATGTCATGTTGTCTTTGTTTTTTAAACGGTATTTTCTAGAATGCCAGCATTCCAGACTCCTTGGCAAGACTAATGCATTCAAACCTTGGGCAGATAGTTCATTTACCCCCTTTCAGCTAAGTCTGGGAGCTGTTGTTGTTTGATCTGTAAGCATGGGTAGTGGTAATGATGCCCTGTAAGGTAGCTGTGGTAATTAAAGGGAATAATCCATGTAAAAGAACCAATATGAAATAGTTATCTCATATTATTGAATAAAAACAAGGACTGTCGAAACTCAGCCACCAATGAGGATGCCACCAATGCCAGCGTTACTAAGACAGCTCATATTTCATCCACAAAGCAATGGTTTCCAGTGAGTTTTGTGACAACTTGAAAAGAAGTTGTCAACCCTTAATCAGATGGGTATGTTCAAAAAATGTTTTTTAAAAAACATTGGGCCTCTTACAGAGATGGCTCCACACCATGTACTATAATTTTCCTCATTTCCTAAGTTTAATGGAAGTCAATGTTCTTAAGCAAAATTTTAAATGCATGCCTCTCACAGCACCAAGTCAAGAATTCCTTAGGTCCCAGTGTGAGGAACCCAAGATCATCTTATACCCCAACCTCAGGGCCATTTTATACCCCAATCCCAGGGCCATATTATACCCAACCCCAGGGCCACTGTCAATGTCTAATTGGTGACAGGGATCTTCATTCTGTTGCAGCCATTTCCAGTGGGCTGCTGGTGTCATAAAACAGAAAATCTGAGGATAAACAGATGTTAAAGGACCCAACCCTGGCCTCACCTCTAACAGGAGGGAGTAGTCAAGACTCCTCTTGCCCAAAGGTAACTTCTTCCTTAATCCATTTGGTGGATTATGTCTATGTCTATAAAGTTCTCATTGATAAAGTAATTATATGGAAAGGATTCTCAAAGATTTACTGTACAATATACCTCATCTTTCTATAGCAAAAAATAGTAATTTATCTTAATCTTTAAAAAATATATTCCCTAGGAGGATGAAATAAACCAGATTACATATTTTGGAAGCCAACTTAAAAATTAACAATGGAAGAATATTCCATGAGAAGGAAGTGAGATTCCTTTACACTCTCAGTAGAGTGGGCCTAAGTTTTGTAAATGAGAATAACAAATGTTGACAGCAAGAGAGAGAAGACAAACGACTCTACACTGCTGGTGCGTATGTTTTGCAAAAAAATGGTCTAAGAGTTCCTCGGAAAGTTAGCCGGTGACCCAGCATGGTTCCACAACTAGGTGTGCTTCCAAAAGAGATGAAATCAGAAAGGTGCGCAAAGTCCATACGCAAATGCCCGGCAACACCATTCCAAACAGCTCCTGACAGAAGCAGCTCTCATGCAGGATTCCAACACAGTGAAATATTACTTTGACCACAAAAAGGAATGAGGCACTGAAATATGTTATGATAGAGAAGAACCTTAGCAACTCTGTGCCAAGTGAAAAGAAGCAACCACAAGACAAAACAGTACACGATTCCATTTATATGGATTATCTAGAAGAAGTAAAGCAAGGTTGAAGCAATCAGGATTTCTTTTCAGGGTGAAAATGTTCTAAGTTGACTGGCTATTCTAAAGACATAAACATACTAAAGACCACAGAATTGTATATTTCAAGTGAGTATGAAGAGCATTTTGACTGTGGCATGTGGATTGTATTTTGATAAAACTGTTGTTACACCACACACACACACACACACACACACACACACACACACACACACACACACACACGGAAGAGAGTAATTTGAATGGGAAGGGAGTTTGAACTTGTACAAAGAGGGAATGGCTTTGGTCAAGGAGCACGACTAGAGTGACCCACCAACCTCTGGAGAGGAAGAGGTCAGCAAGATGATATCAGAGGGCACCCAAGACAGCCCAGCTGGTGATGACCCTGCCAGACTGGAATAACTAACCCTTGGCAAGGACCTGGACTTCATCTCATTTCATAATCTCGGATTATCCTCCACCGCACCTCCCACCCAGGGGTCAGCTCCAGTAAAATCACCCCACACAGGCAGCTGACTTAAGAGAATTTGCCAAGCCAAGACTCACCCAGAAGCTAACCTCTTGCCTCGCACTGTAATGAAGGCTGCTGGGTCTACGACCCGAACACAGATTCAGTAGCTCTAAGTCATGCCAGGATTCTACCTTGTTGTTGTGGGTTTTTGGTTTTTGGCTCCTTCAGTTTCTGCCCTCAAAACAAGTCTAAGAACTCTAACCTCTTAGAAACCACTGACTTGAAAACAGTTCTTGAAGAAAATAACTTTTAAAAAATCACACTTTTCAATAAGAATTTTTGCCTTCATGAAGAGACAATCTATCAAAACATTTTTTCACTCATTTGTTTTGGGGTATGTTTTAATTTTTGTTATTCTCTCTCTCTCTCTCTCTCTCTCTCTCTCTCTCTCTCTGTGTGTGTGTGTGTGTGTGTGTGTATGTGTGTGTGCTATGTGTGTATAGTGTATGTGGCGTACGTGGTGTGTGGAGTGTGTGTGTGGTATGTATGGTATGTGTGTGATATGTGTATGTGGTGTTTGTATGTGGTATGTTATGTATGTGTGTGTGTGTGGTATATTGTGGGTGTATGGTCTGTGTGTGTGTGGTGTGTTGTGGTGCATGTGTGGTGTATATGTCGTGTATGTGGTGTATGTGGTGTGTGTGTGTGTGTGTGTGTGTGTGTGTGTGTGTGTGTGTATAGTATTGTGTGATGTGTGTGTGGTGTGTATATGTGGTGTGTATACTATGTGTGTGATATGTGTGTGGGGTGTGTGTGTATGGTGTTTGTATGTGGTGTGTGATGCATTTGTGTGTGTGGTGTGTGTCTGTGTGTTTGGCGTATATGTGTGCGGCACATGCTATGTATGTGTGGATGTCAGAGGAAAACTTTCAATAGACTGTTCTCACTCTCCACCTTGTTTGAGGCAGGATCTCTCTCTCTTCCTGGCTCTGCTCCTGCACTGCATACTCCAGGCTAGCTGTGTCTCCTGTGTGCACATCTCATCTGACTGTTACAGCCCTGCTGTGTGCACATGCCATCTCATCTGTATCCACATCCCATCTGACTGTTACAGCCCTGGCTGTGTGCACATCCCATCTGACTGTTACAGTCATGCTGTGTGCACATGCCACCTTACTGTTAGAGCCCTGCTGTGTGTACATCCCATCTCACTGTTAGAGCACTGGAATTACAGGTGCATGCCACTGTCTCCAACTTGTTTTTAACATGGGTGATGGGTATCTGAATTAAAGTGGTCAGGCTTGCACAGCAGTCATTTAAATCATCAAATCACAATATTCCCAGCCCCAGAAACCACTTATAATAAGATTTATGATCTCTAGTATTACCATGAAACTAATTTTTACAAAGAAGGAAAAACATGTATTCATTTCTCCACAACCTAGTAAGTTTCATTCCGTGTTGAATGTTCCTTTCAGTTCTGCTAACTTGTGCCTAAGCTTCTGTTTAAACCAGAAGGTATTGGTTCTATAAGAGTGAGTTTCCTGCCCCAGGACACTTGGGAAAGCAGCTTACACTAGAGGCCTTCAGCTGCTGTAAAAGAGCTCTAAGGACTCAAACAGGTGGCATTTAAAATGTAATGCAAAGAGGGATTTAAGGCCCATTCTAACAAGAAGGGACCTGAAAGTCATGAAATCAGAATGTCTGCAGGGGTAACCTAGTCCTATAAACTACAGGGACCCCACAAACCTGCCAGGTGCTGTGCCCTGAGGAGAAATGGTCAGGAAGGTGGGAAGATCAGTGGTACCAAGCCCATTCCACATACCAACTGTTAGTCACACAGAAAGTGGCAGGACATCCCCATAGCTCTGATAGTAACAATCTTTCCAGTTCAGCAAGGAGCTCATACAGGATGGCTGCTGGCTTTGGGATTTTTGGGAACTGTCAGACATCAGTGACAGCTCCTCCTGGCTGTTCCCATCATCAGTTCCTGCCTGCCAAGTCCTATACCAGAAAACCAAGTGTGTCCCAGCAGTCTCATGTCAGGACACAGGTGGTTGTCAGTAACTGGATTCACTGAAAGAAGGCAGTTCTCTCATGGGAAGAATGTGCACTCTTTCTGAGGACGTCTCTCAGAGGTGTCCTTGGTGTAAAAACAATGCAATCAGGCAGTGGATGATGCAAGGTTTCCATTGGAAGATTGGTGTCTGGGTGCCTGCCTATTCCACCAGGTCACTCCACCAGGTCACTCAGCCAAACCAGGTAACGGTTCTAACACTCAGCTCCACAACCCCACAGTGGGAGGAGGAACCTCAATTTCCCTCCAGTAAAATGCTTCAGCTTCACCAAACTCTGTTCTGTGTAAGCTGTGATCATCACTATGTTTAGAGAGACAGTGATACTGACCCCAAACACACCCATCTGATGATATCTATAGCCATTGCTCACCAAACACTTACCAAGAATGCTGCTGCCACCTCCTTACAATTTAGCCCCCTCCCCCACACCACCAACTTCTTCTAAGGAGGTGTATTATTACTCCATTTACAGCAGAGAAAGACAGGCATAGAGACACATGGTCTTCAGCTAGCAAGCAGCAATGCCACGTCTTGACTTTGGGCAGTCCAAAGAGGTCTACCAGATAGTCTCTTTTCATTTTTAACTCTTCTAGTGGGCAGCACCAAATGCAAAGTTTAAAGTGGGCTGTGGAGATGGATCAGTGGTTAAAAGCACTGGCTGCTCTCCCAGAGGTCCTGGGTTCAATTCTCAGCACCCACTTGGTGGCTCACAATGGTCTATAATTATAGTCCAATGGGATCAGATGGCCTCATCTAGAGTGCAGATGTACATGGAGACAAAACACCCATATACCTAAAATAAATAAATAAATCTTTTAAAAATAAATAAATAAAATGGTAAGAAGTGGTTGACTTCTAGACTGGGTAAAAGAAGTGGACTTTGTTTTGTTTCAAGGCTGGAGCAGATGGCAGGGTTTTGTTACCATAGTTTTAAATAGCTGTATTTATTAGGAAAGATACTGTGTGCGCTCTTGGGCTCTCTTTATCTTTTGTCCACAAAGTATCGACTCTTCCAGAAAGCCTTGAGCCTACCTCTGGCTGGCGGCTCAACCCTGTTTCTTGTGCTCTACTGTTGCACTTTCACAGACTGGCAGTGGCTGTGTCTACAGTGACCATAAAGAACAAACAGCTTGCTTACACAACCATAGTTTTCAAGCTCTGGGTAAACAGCTACAAAGTGACGGATTTTTGCAAGAAGAAGCACAGCATGATTGTAAATCTAGGAAGACAGTCTTTTGAGATGCATGCATCCTTATCCAACGAGAAAAACGTAGAATGGGAATTCAGCTTTCACCCAGCCTAACTGTGACTCAGCATCAGAGGTCATCCAAGGTTAGTCATCCATCACTCCCCACTCCCAGAGTCAGGGCACACTGTGTGTTTACAATCACAGGCTGTAGCTGTGCCTGTAATCACAGCACCTGGAAAGTGGAGACAGAGGATAAGGAGCTCAAGGTCATCCTTGGCTACACAGAGTTTGAGGCCAACCTGGACCATTGAAAACCTTGTCTCAGAACAAAACAAAATCATCATCACTGTCATCATTATCATCGTTGTTGTCATCATCTCAGACTGTAGATGCCCTTCTGGTCAGCGAATTTAGGAAGACTCAAGGGAAAGCTCTCAAAGCTGACTGAGCTATTAGAGATTGAGAGGGCATCCCTTTAAATGAGGCAAATACACCCCAAAGCCAGTGTTTGCCACAATTCTCAATAGCTTTCTTCAACCTAGTAGACAAAGACTTACAAAAACTGCACTCTTCAGTAAGGCCTATAAAACCCTTCATGGGCTGGCCCTACTCTCCCACTTCTGCCCTCACCCCGCACTGCACCCTGACTGAACAGCTATATATCTGTCCTGGGCAAAGCTATATGGTCACAGTGCCTGGCATAGGCCGGCAGCACCACAACCACTTCTGAGACATCAGTCATGTTCTTTTCCTCTCTGGATCTACACTTAGGCCACTGTCTCTAACTCCCCATCCCATCCCACTGGCCAGCCCTTCCTTTTTTCCAAGAGTCGGTCACAGAGTTCTCCTCGTCTCATCATGTGACCCTCTCCCTCTGCTGCATACAGGATGTCACAATGCCCCAAAGATCCCAAGTAGGATGGAAGAGAAATGACACTTGGTTTTACTTTCACAGTCAAGGTGTCATTCTTAATGGGAGTGGTTCTTCTAAAGAAGCCACTTTGTCCATGCTCAGAGAGAAGGTTGGGGCAGTTCTGTAAGGAAAGTGATTGCAAGAGGGGACCTGTGATCAATCCTCAAACCCACATACAAAAGCTGACACGGTGACCTGTGCTTACAGTCCCAGTGCCGGGGAGGAGAAAGGGGCAGACAGTGGTTAGCTAGACTACTGGGCAAGTTTCAGGCTGATGAGAGGCCCTATGTCAATTAAAAAAAAAAAAAAAAAAGGTAAGTGAATAGTATCTGAGAAGTGGTAGCTGGGCTTGTTCTCTGGCCTCCCCACACATATGAACACACTGGCAAGTACACACACACTCACAAGATAGCAGGGAGGTTTACATATTAATAACCTTCCTAAGAGAATAAGAACTGCATACAACTTCGAAGAGCATCCCATTTAAAGCAAATCAGTTCCAGTCTCCCAGAATTCAAGGCAGGAAGATAACTCAGATCATCTTGGCCTCTCCATTTACAGCGAGGGTACCTGTCAAAAGACAGAGAAGAAGTGGATGGCAGGTTCCACCCATAAGCAGATGGAACTTATCTCTAAACACACTGACGTCCTCCCATTGCTACAATGACTTATACTCCATGCTTTGTATAGACGAAGGGCCATCCCCAGTCATCTCCAGTCGTCTAAGGAGGAGAAGGAGAAGGTCTTGGGGGAATCTTCAGCCCATGCCCTCTGAACATTGTTCATATGTGTAGCGCTGTCTCCTTTTGCCCTGTTTCAATGCTACCTTTACTTTTTATCTCTCTTATCCTTAACTTACTGTTCACAAGCACAAATGTCTAGTTTAACCACAATTGATGCTAAATGGATTTGGTATGCTATTATAGCCTTTCCTTAGCAACCTTAATAGGAATGTATAACTCATGTACATGTATGCATTTGAGTGTGTGTGGTATGTGTGGTGCATGTGTGGCATGTGTGTGTGGTGTGTGGCTGTGGTATGTGCATGTGTGTGGTGTGTGTATGTGTGTGGTATGTGTGGTGTGTATTGTGTATGTGTGGTGTATGTTTATGTGTGTGTGTGTGGTGTGTGTGGTATGTGGTGTGTATGTGTGTGTGTAGTATGTGGTATGTGTGGTGTGTATGTAGTATGTGGTGTGTGTAGTATGTGGTATGTGTGTGGTGTGTGTGTGGTATGTGTATGTGTGTGTTATGTGTGATGTGTGTGTGTGTGTGTGTGTGTGTGTGTGTGTGTGTGTGTGGTGTATGTGTGCATATATTCATGCAGATACATTTACAGATCCCATAAATGACACTAAGTGAGTTCTTCCACTGTTCTCCACTTGGATTTTTGAAAATGGGTCTTTTATCAAAACAAGAGCTCACCACTTGGTTAGACTGGATGGCCAGTAAGCTCCAGAGATCCACAGAGACCTTAACTTGAGTCCTCATGCTTCTGTGTCAGGCACTTTCCTGACTCAGTCATCTCCCCACTGCTACATAGCTTAGAAAATAAATTTTAAAAATTGTAAATCACTTGAAGTCATCTGACCTGCCTTACTGGTATACACACACACACAGCATCTTGGGGAATCGAGTTCCTCCAAAAGCAAACTATTGCTTCTCCCTTGTCTCTATCCACTCTTCCACATGCACGCATTTGAGCTGAAGTGCCGATCAGAAGAAGCATATGCAAATCCCACTACACTAGCAGTTTCTTTACACTGACCATTTTTTATCAGCCACTAGTCTAAGTCGCTCTGCCTCCCACACATTTGATCTGTGTCTTTGTGTGAAATAACCCTTTGCCCTAATGTTCTTCACTGACAATTAAGACATTAGAAACAAACAGCAAAAATAATTACCCCTTTACCTATGAAAATACTGGCTACTCCATCCTAATGGTCTATTGGTGACATACGACTGTACCCAGTATAATGATGCAAATTCGTAACAGGACATGGGTGAGTTATTTTCACACTAGCTGTCACTTGTCACACAAATTACATGGGTTTCTATTAGCTGCTTAATTCGCAGAGTTTTTTTCTAAAAAGACACAAATTCCACTAGAAATTCCTACTTTGTTTCTTGGTCTCTTGGGGAAGACAGAAACCCACCCACAAAATCTCCAAAGAACTTAAGATTTAGGGAAAGCATGCATTTCTGTAGGTAGGATTTCTGACGCCAAGGTAAATAATGTGGGTCAAAGTCATCCAAGGACCCAAACATCTTCAGAAAAGGAGACAGGGTCCTAAGATCCTGGGAGAAGTCTGAATCTAGATGTCCTTTGGGAGAAGCAGTGCCAGGGGTCAGCTGAGTGGCTTCCAAGTCCACCAATGTGGGGGACGGTGAGGCTGGTGAGGGACTGCTGTGGCTGTCTGCTTTATGTCATCCTTCAAGGCTGGACAGAATAGAGCTTTCCACGTGTCCCTGAGGGGAGTGACTGGGGACTGTAGACTTCTGTTTCTAGGGGCTGTGGGGCCTGTGGATGCAGTTGTTTGACTAAATTCAGCCTGGGGCTTTGCTGCAGCTTTAGGAAACTAGCAGATGCTTCTGAGAACTGCCCAGGTTTGATCTAGACTATCTGAGAGTTTGGCTTTGTTGTTACCCATCTCATAAATACCCAATATTGATACTTCCAAGAAGCTTCTGTTAATGTATATGAACATCTGGAAGAATCGGACAGAAGAACCTATGTCAAGAGCAGTGAGAACTTAGTTCATGACCATCGATGAGACCCTGAGTAAGTTACGGCTTTCTCTGGGACTCGGCTGTCTTGTTAGGAAGAAAAATGGAAGAGAAATGATGGGTTGATTTTTGCCAGATGCCAACTCTAAACCATCTGAGCTATCTCAGACACTATGTTGAATAGAATTTTGAATCAGTCTAAGTACTACATTTAACAAGTAATGTCTGCCATCACAGGCATATGGGCTAGAGCAGGCAGATCATCTACTTAGCATCTTTGGACTACAACATCTCTAAGTCTCCTTCCTGTTCAAATTACTTAAATGTGTGGCTCCAGCCCAACCATGTAAGTACATGTAGTCCCTTTTCAAGTGAAAATAAAAGGATTCACCTTGGAACATCATTTTGCCATTGAGAGACTGGCTTTTATCAAATAATTTAATCTCCCTAAGTTTCTATTTCCTCATCTTCAAACTAAGAACAAAAGTATTTAACCCATCTATAGCCTATATAACAATCTTTCATTGTCCCAGTACCAGGGATCGAACCCAGGGCCTCCGTCATGCTAGGCGAGTACTCTACCCTTGAGCTACACAAACAGGCCTTAGAGAATACATGAGAATGTAAAAGGTAAGCTTTAGGCATTGCCTACTGGTGACATTCAATTAAATAGGAGTTACTATCATTATATCACCACCTTTAGTCATTAACCCCAAACTGGACTCACTATATATTCTAACATGACTAATAATATATGCTTACAATGAGAGCTAGTTACCATATTTTTTCAAGGAATAACCCTGATCTCCTTCTCAATATTATTCAAATATGAATTATAGAAAATCACAAAAATGCTCCAAAGTAGGGGATATTACAATAAATTCCCATGGATCTATCACCATGCTTCAAGAATCAGCCATTCAAAGCTGGTCTTGTTTCATTTATATCCTCACCCACCTTCGTCTCCTCACACCCACGTGGATTTTCAAAAGTAGATCCTATATCACCTTCACCTGTTAATGACACAGCACCAAGCAATAGGTTTATAATTTTTATAATTATAAAAGTGTTTTAAGCAGATGAAATGGCAACTTCAAAGTATGACTAGGAAATTATTTCCTCACATCCATGAAGAACATTCCAGAAAAGTCACTAACAAGTGTATTATTTTTAAAAACAATAATCTGGCTAGCTCAGGAGGCCACATGGGGACAGAAGTGTGTATGATTTATTACACTACATGAAGTGAGTTATTTCATTCTTCCAGATATTTATGACACTGTTAAAACACTGAGTACATCAACATCAAAATTAATCATGAATAATATTTAATTAGCGCTTGACAAGGATCAATTTGGCAACTCTTTTTGTTCTTTCTCTTTCTCCCGAATAGAAAAATACTCATAAACTAAAGTGTTTTATTTTTCCCATCTGCTTCTGGTAAAGTGTATCCCTGAATGGCTAACTTGCTTGAGATCTCCTGAACTTTCATATACCCAGGTAATTAGACTCAGATGCTGTCCGACTGTTATTATAAATCAAGCTTGTATGTGTAAGCTTGGAGCAGGCCACTCACACCGGGAAGGGTGTCGCTGCTCCTCACAGACTTGCTGGGCTCAATGAGCTCCCACATAGCTGCCAGGACACTGGGCTCCTTTTCCTGCCTCACCACCCATCAGAAAGCAACAGTCAGAAGCTTCCTTATTTACAAAAGAAACATAATCCTCTAGAGAATTCAAGCAAGAGAGAGAGACAGAGACAGAGACAGAGAAGTCTGCCTGGCAGTCCAGCTGGTAGAGACTACGAAGTAAAGACAGCAGGAAGGTCTACAGTAATGGCACATTTCTGAGTAGGTTGTTGACATCCAAAGCACTTGGTGTCCCAAAAGAACTTCACCAGCACTGTGTACCACTTCCCAATTGGTACTGGGAACAGATTAGGAGAACTTTCCATTTATTGTTTTGCAACAATGAGTGCATTTGTCTTAACTTTGAAATGTGGCGATATTTATACTGTGGAACCAAAGACTTCTGGAATTTCGATTTCTGAAAGGAAATGCACTTTTTTGTTTGAGGTTTTAAATCTTGTTGGGGGAAGCAGGGGGGTGAAGGGAGGGGATGGAAGAGGGGAAGGGGAGAGAGGGGAGGGGAGGGGAGAGGAGGAGAGGGGAGAGGAGAGGAGAGGAGAGGAGAGGAGAGGAGAGGAGAGAGAGGAGAGGAGAGGAGAGGAGAGGAGAGAGGAGAGGAGAGGAGAGGAGAGAGAGGAGAGAGGGAGGGGAGGGGAGAGAGGAGGAAGAGAGGTGAGGAGGGAGAGGGGAGGGAGGGAGAGGGGGAGGGAGGGGAGGGGAGGGGAGGGAGGGGAGGGATGTGGTGGGGAGGGGAGGAAAGAGAAAGGCAAAGAATGTGAGCTGGTGCCTGAATGTCACAATACTTGGGTGGACCCTGTATGACATGGTACTTTGTGGATGTCATAGGACAATCCAGGTGTCACTTCTCTCCTTATGTCTACCTGTTTGAGACAGTTTCCTGTTGGTCCCTGAGCTTCCCAAGAGTCCCCTGTCTCCACTTCCCTCTCCCCATAGAACACTGGGGATACAAATGACATTACTGCACCTGGCTTTATGTGGGTTCTGGGGATTTGAACTCAGGTCCCAAAGCTTGCCTACTGTAAGGATTAATCTCAGTGATCAACTTGAGATCTAGAATCACACGGAGACAAGCCTCTGGGCGTGCCTGCAAAGGGTAATCTTGATTAGGTTAATTGAAGCTGGAATCACCATGGGTGGCAACTGCAACTGAAGAGAGTGAGCTGAGTTCCAACATCAATCATTCTTTGCTTCCTGACTGAATGCAAATGAGACTAGCTACCTCAAACTCCCGACTTCTCAACCACTATGAACTGCACCACGAACTGTGAACTAAAATAAGCCTTCTCTGCTTTAAGTTCCTTTAGTCAGTGTATTTTATCACAGCAATAGGAAAAAAATAACTAGAAACTGAGCCATCTCCTCAGCCTTGAAAGGAAGCCTTACATGTTTGGCGTGCACTTGGAGGAAGGGTGTCCACCTAAGAGGACTTCTTTTCTTGATGTTTGCCTTTGTCACTGAAACTTGATTGAAAGGCTTCCTAGAGTCTAGATCTAACACTGTAGGAGATCTAGAGCATTGGGAATCCGCTAACATGTTGAGTTCCACATGCTACATCTAGGATACCTTGTATCTAATACAAGCCTCCTGACAACCTTGATTTTGAGCTGAGACAGTCCTGTGAGGTTTCCAGAGCCACTCAGCTATGCATGAGGTAGGGGACCCAGCTCAGTCTTTTCTGACTCAGTTTTCGTGACCCACACTGGTCCTCTAAATGGACCTTCATTCATCGAACACTATTGCTAAAGACTTTGTGGGCATGACCTCAATCCTCAGTTTACACTTCTTATTTCCATTTCAAAATAACTGCAAGGCTTCAAAAGCATATCTGATTTGTTCAGTCATACAAGGAAGTCACCTGGCTTCAGGGGCCTGTTTCTGTCACTTGTCGCACTGACCCACAGTCAAATGGGCCATATGCTGGTCATTTCAAGAGTTATTCAACACTCTGAAGACCCTAATGTATAAATTCTGCTGAGTCCCGGGGAAAGTGCTAGATGAACTTACACTGTGGAAGGGCATAAATCAATGAACTCCAAGACCTCCAACAGAGAACACTAGACACAGAGTGATACCATAAAGATACAAGCAAACAATGGGTACAAGCAACAGCTGCATGGTTTTTCATAAGGGGGAGGAATGGTAGCATGGGAACTGGGCTCTTATGAAAAGCTAAGTTCTTAGAAGATAACATTGAAGGAAAAGTCCTATCTGCTTCTCCCTCCTTCTCAATGCTGAATTCCCTCCCTTGTGGCTTCAGGGACAAGGTCATCAGAACTGGTTTCTGCTTCACTGACTTTTCCACATGCAACCTGAAAGTCCCTGGAAAGAAATCAATGACCATGAGATCATTAGAGTATGTGATTTGAATTAAAGCAGGGCCCTACATTGTGGGTGGGGGCAATAAACCTGCTCATGGCCAACCTAAGAACCAGATGACAATCTATTCAAGGGACTCCCTTTCTCGCTTTTGGCTGTCCCTCCATGTAGCAGTCCCTGTTCTGCTTTGAGTCACATCAGATGGAGTCATGCCACCTAGACCTTCACGTATCCCATCTTTTGGGTATGCCTTGGGAAGTGAAAAGTTTGTTCTTTAAAGTGATCATCGTCACTAAGGCTAAGAGAAAGACTCGCTGTGTGTACAATACTGAAAAAGAAAAATGAAAGCAAAACACAGCGAAAGTCTAGACTGCCAAAAAATAATAAATTGGCATCGTTGTAAAAACCGTGTTGCATGACAAGAATACAAATATTATTCATCTCAAAGAAAGGGCTGACCTAAGAGGTGATTTATAGGCACTTCAAATGCAGTCCAGGAAGTAAACGGAAAAATTAGGGTGCAAGGTCACAGAGTAGGCAAGAGTCAACTTAAGGGTAAAGTTAAAGTCTTGCTGGAGGGAGCACACAGTTCAACTTACCGTATTAAATTAAGATCGGTCCTCACTTTGAAGAAATGGGAAAAGCCAGATTTTTAGGTGAGTATACTATGAACAGCAATTTCATCTCCACATCATTTGGGTGTTTTTCTTGCCCACACAGAATACTAGTTACAGAGTGCGAAATGCCAGTACCAATGGAATGCTTTGTACGGAAAAGAGACTTGGTAGCAGGCTTCAAATCACCTGTGTTACCAGTGAGCCAGCAGAACAAACAGCAGCTACAGTTAAGGGGTCTGAAGGTACAGTCTGAGGAAGAACACAAAGTCCAAAATGCAGTTTGGTTTTGGGGGGGCCTGTGTTGATTCACTTTTTATGAGAACAGTCTGAATTGGACTCTAGATGGTGCCCAAGTTCATCAGTGACCAGGGAGAAGGGACAGAGGTAGATGCAGTGGTCCGTCAGACTTGTACAAGGTCAGGCCAACAAGGTCAGCCGACATTCCAGCAGACAGAGTAACTGGTCTCAGTGGGTTACAAAAAAAGGAGGGGTGAAATGTAAAAGTGGGAGGGAGTGAACTGAAGAGTTTCAGAGGGAGGGACTGGAGTGGGTATGCTCAGGGTACATTGTATACATGTACAAAATTGTCAAAGAACAAATACAAGATAGCCTTTAAAAAGGGGATACTCTACTACAAGGATTAGGGGCTCTGTTCTCCCAAGTCATCCTGCTCTTTCTGAGAGAGAGAGAGAGAGAGAGAGAGTGAGAGAGAGAGAGACAGAGACAGAGACAGAGAGAAGAGAGAGATACGGAGATATGTGTGTGGCATACTCTCACTAGACTGCCATCCATCAAGATCTAGTGAGCCTCCTATCTCTGCCCCCACAGTGCTGGGGTTACAGGTGCATATGACCACATCTGGCTTTTTATGTGGGTTCTAGAGATTTCAACTCGGGTCCTCATGCTTGCATAGCAGGCACTTCTACCTACCACCTTAGCCTTCATCCTAGTCATTTACCCATTCTGTTTAAATCCAGTTTGCCTTAAACTCCTCTCAGCCCAACCCTATAATGTGGATGTTTTCCAGTGAACCACTAGAGGGCAGTGCTTTGAGATGTTTTGCAATTAATAATTGCCAATTCAGCCCAGATTCCTGGCCACTTGCAATAGCAATTACCGTGACAGAAGGAGTAAAGAGTCCATGACTGTCCCCTGCACCAAAATCTATCTAAAGCAAGTCAGCCAAGGCCTTCAAAGGATATGAAATGTGAAAGCCAGGCTCATGGTCACTGTGGATAAAAGGGGCTGCTCCATGCAGAAATCGAAAAGGCAGAGTGGCACTCAGAGATACCAAGCACTCCCAGCATCCTCCTGCCTCAAAAACAACCCCTTCTGCACTGCCCATGCTCTACTCACAGTCAGGGAATGTTTTCTCCTCCAGCACCTCCCACCTTTGACAGGACTCTGATGTTAGCTGTCCTGCATGTACAGATGGCAGATGAGAAAACACAGGAAACCCAGAGCAGCAACTCTAACTAACTAACACATCCCGTCTTTTCCACCTACATTCACGACTCTCTGTGAAATGTTGGTTGCCAGTCTGGGGAAGCCAGGGTGAAAGCATCTTGAGGACAACTATGATAGTGTGGAAATCCAAATGGGTCACTGGGAATTGGTCCTGGGCTGCCAGGTATGACCCACAAACTCCAGTCTCTCTGGCCTAAGGCTTTCTCATATTGCAAAAAAAGAGAGCAAGTTCTTGAGAGAGTGCCCCTGAGTCATCACCTTCCCCTGCCCCTGCCCCCCATCCAAAGACCTGAACACAAGGCTGCAGCTAATTACAAGTCACATCAGATAGAAATCTGATGTCAGCCAAGGGGAAGGGCAATGGGAATGTCTACCTTTCTTTCAAACGTGGGAGTTGGGAGTTGAAGGCAGAGTGCACTGAAAGCTTTCACATAGCAGCCTCAGCTAAAGCTCCACAAGCCCTAAGTTCCTAACCTACTCAAAGGTGAGACTAGGATGGGTAAACTGCCTCCAAGAGTCACTAAGAGGCTGGGGTGAAATAGTGGGCTGATCCATTTAAGAACTCTGAGTTTAGTTATAGAAGTTCCTCAGCTTACTATGAGGTTACAGCTTGAAAAATATGTCATAGACGAAAACACCAGCCGAAAATGCATTTAACACACAGAACCTGCCTAGCCTCCTAGCTTAGCCCAGCCTAATTTGCATGAGTTCAGAACATCTATCTGCCTCAGGCTGCAGTTGGGCAAAACCAACAAAGCCAGTTTCATCCTCAGATGCTGATACTCTCATGGAATTGATTAAATGCTGTGCAGCACACTGTAGCTGCCTGCCTGCTCTTCAGTTTGGGAATGTTCTGGCTTACTGGGTGTGGTGGCTTCCTGTCACTGCCCAGGATTGTGACTGACATCTTGCCTATGAGTAGCCCTGGGAAGGATCCAATATCAAAATTCACAATGCAGTTTCTGATGCTCCATGTGTATTGTCATCTCCTTATCACACAGTTGGAGGTTTGGACTGCCTGGACATTTTAGTCAGTGTCTATCCATGACCCACATGGGGAGGAGCTCACTGCTCTTGGATAAGAACGAGGTTTTGGGGATTGAAAATAGTGATGACTGAGGTATGTGAGTGAATCCAGTTTCTCCATTTAGTATGTGGGCCTGGCCAATTTCTCTGAACTCCGTTTTCTTGTCTGTAAAGCAAAGATAGCAATAGCTTACCTCATCATAATAAAATGGTCATTTTCCTGGAGTCCCTTCTAAAGAACAGGCCTTCTCCCTGCAGTATCTTGTTCATCTTCACAACCTTCTTTCGAAGGAATTACGACTGTCACTTTTTACTGATAAGGAAACTGAGGCCCAGGGATGTTAAACAGCTCTTTCTACACATGTGTCAGTAATGGCATGCAGATTAGAACTCGTTGAGCCTGACAATATCGCTGTCATGGTGGCAGGAGATCATGTGGATAGAATCAGGACAGGAGCTAGGATGCATAGCAAGTGTTGCTACTGTCTTGTTGCTGTCCTTAGGGCTGGTCAACTCAAGGACTCTCTTCATCCTGCTATTTATCTCTGATCACTGCTCACACAAAAACCCAAAGCAGTGAGGTGCAGCAGGACTCTGGGATGACAGCTAACTAGCTGTGTGACCTTGGGGAAGTAAAGTGAAAGTTTCAATGCCTCGGTTCCTAACTTGTCACACAGTAACAAGAGCACCTATGGTCCTAGTCTCATGTGTCTTTGAAGGATAAAATAAGAGGCAGTGAAAGGGCTCACTGGTTACAAGTGTTTGCCACACAACCCTGGTGACCTGAGTCCAAGCCTGAGAGCTCACTGTGGAAGCAAAGCACTGACTCCTAGATGTCTGTCCTCTGAGATGCACATGTACACCGAGGCACACACAGTAAACAGATTTTTAAAGAATAAAATTTGAATGAAATGTTTGCATAACTGCCTACATAATATACCCATGAAAGCAGGAGAGTGGATAACTTACTGAGCATCTTGCTAAAAGACCCCTCTGAGTCAAAAACATGGCATTTTGATTGAACAGGGACCCTGGAATTACCAATGCATTTCTGCAAGCAATTTAGGGTGGGATCCTTCTCTGTAGTCACTACCCATTCCCCCACCACTCCCTATCTGTTGCTGTCTCTGTCCCCTCCCCCACTTCAGGGCCTTGAAATCCATTCAGTCATGACGGATGTCTAATACACATGTGATCCCAGGCTAACCAGTAGCATCATGGAAAAAACTACCTCAGTGGGAAAGCTGTGGAGTTCAGAAGCAAAATGCATGTACAAACTTCTTCAAAAGTTCAAAAGCACAGTTGTGTGATCCTTTCTCCCGACACACACACAAAAGCAACCCCCAAGGAAAGAATATAACACAGGGCATTTGTAATTGACCTGGCTTGATAGAGAACTGAAATAATTTTTTTTTAATTGTCAGTCATCATAGTGTAGCTGAAGAATGCATTTAATTGCTGATGATCAAGTATGGTGAATCCCCACACTGTCTCCCTCTGCAACCTCCAAGGGGCGTTAGCACTAAACCTAGCCTAGCCTTGACTGGCTTTGATGTTTTCATGTCTGGGTTAGGCGAAGTTCTGGATTAGGAATTGTCAAGACAGAGTTAAGTCCCAGCAACTCCATTGCACAGCAGTCACAAGTCCCTGGATGGTTCCAGGAGTTGAGAAGCTCAGTCCACAGCGCAGCAGCAGCAGCAGCAGCAGCAGCAGAAGCAGCAGCAGCAGCAGGCAGGGTCACACCCTGGCAGGAAATGCACCCAGAGCCCCAGAACTGGGAAAGGACACTGGCAGCACTCAGATCTAATGGCTATGTGAGAGTTTCCCAGGGGCCCCTTCCTGGGACAGCCCCACCGTTTACAAGTTTCCAGGACAGATGGAGAAACACTGCTTTCGAGTGAAGCGTGCTCACATCCGTCTTTGCTCATTATTGGTCCTGTTCTGCCTGGTCCCTGAAATGCTATATGTTATCTTGAGCCTGTTTGTTTTCATCTGTCAGAGTGGTTTATTGTTAAGGAAATACGGTGTCGGCTGTCTCTTCCCGGCCATCAAAGCTGCTTCATTAAAGTTAACAGTGTTTGACTTGCAGAGATCTCTTGCTAGGGTAACCCAAGAAAGCCCTGGCTGGCTGTTAGGTTTTCCGGCCGGCCGTTAAGGCACCAAATGGATGTCATGGCTGCATCAACCTTTCAGGAAGAAAAAAGAGAGAAAAAGAAGGGAAAGGAGAGGGGAAGGAATGGGCTGCACAGTTGTATCCAGTAGGTGCTCAATAAATGAATGTCAGGTTGATGAAGCTAGTTCTCCCCACCTCTTTAGAACAAGGTGCTGAACTAAATGACCTGGGTCCTAACCTTGCCACTCATAGTTCCGTGACCTGGGGCTCATCACTTCTCCAGGCTGAACTTCAGTTTACCTATCTCAGGGAACGAAGGGGATGGATTAGGAGGAAACCCTCTTTGGGCCTCAAGTAATCACACCTTGAAGTCTGATATCTCTGGGTAAAAACCTCACTTGGTTGTGGCTAAAGAAAATGAGGTCAGAAACCCCAGCCCAGCATCTTTCCCCTGCTCCATCCTACACTACTTTTGACCGTATACTGTCAAATGTCCCATCCCCACTGCAATGGTGGGTCTCAGGCACTCTATCCACTTCCAGGTCACCACCATTTATTGCTTGCTAGTTCAGGGTTTGTCAAGTCAGCTGAACTTAAGTGTCACCACCTCTCTGGCCTGCAGGCCCAGCAATTCTCATCTAAGCTCTAATAGCCAGGGGTCATATGGGTGCCCACTGACCATGCAGATGGAGAGGACAGGAACCTAAAATCCACCTTCTTTCCTTGAAAGAAAGGAAGAGTTTAGCAATTTCTCCCCCTCCCTGCACAGGAAGCCTCCTCCTCTTGGCTTCCTGCATTAGCCTTCATCAGATGTGACAGTGAGGTGACAGAATGAGACCCTGGAGCAGTGGCAAGCAGGGATGGGAAGAAAGGAAGTGTCTTAGGAAAAATCCCACCAACACCCTGCATGCATGCAGACATGGGACCCTTATCAGAACAGACTGTGTTCATGCACACAGCTCAGACTTGGACGGGTCCCAGCACACTGCACCTGGCTAAAACCCCTAAACAGTAACAAGCCACAAGTTTCGTTTTTATTTTTAGCCCAATTCTCTGGAGAAGAAAGGAAAAGCAGAGCAAAGAGGACCATTCGTTTAGTCCGCCAGTCCATCAGTCAGTCAGCACTACCCATGGAGTATTTCCTTCCCCAAGGGAAGTGATACCTAACCAGTGGAACACGCTGTATGGCAATGGTTCTTAAGTCATGGCCCTTTGGGATCCATAGCACTCACATAAAAGATGAGTGTGGGTGTCCACACTGGGATCCAGCACTGAGTGGCTAAGACAGGTAAATCCCCACAGCCTGCTGACAAGCTGGTCTAGGCAAACTGGTAAGCTGTGGGTTTAGTGGTGGACCCTGACTTGCAAAGGTAAGGCCAACTGAAGAAGATAACCTCAAGCTGACCTCTGGCCTCTACACTCACATGCATACACACACACACACACACACACACACACACACACACACACACACACTTTGATTTGTGTGATGCCTTAATTTTTTAACTGTTAAAATGGATAATTAAAAGGATGCAAATAATGAAAAGAGAGCCATCTATACACACAATTACAGTCATTAGGGTCCTCATGAAAGCTTTGTGAGTTGGTTAAAGTCCATACAGTCACTGTCAGAACAACTGAGGAAACAGAAACAGGGAGAGATTAGCTGATATGCCTGGTGACTAGCTAGCAAAGAGACAGGCCATGATTAAAAATACAAATCGTCTACCTTCCGGAGCCCTAAGTCTCTCTCTCTCTCTTTTTTTTTTTAACCCAATGAGTCTTTGGTTTCTGTGTCCCAACAGCTGCCTCTGTAATGACTGGACAGCAAGAATTGCCAAGGCTCCTTCCAGCCGAAAACATCTGAGACTTTGTTTTAGTTTGCTGCTCAGACCCCTTGTAATTGTTTTGAAACATAATGACTTGTGCTAGTTTTAGGTTCAAAACATCCAGACTTCCTGGGCTGTCTTTATAACTTCAAAGTGAAAGTCAGATGCACGTGTTAGCATTAGAAGGATGCAGCAACTCCAACTCTTCCATCAAGCCATCCCACGGTGAAGAAAATGATTTTACTGCCCATGCCATTTAAGCCAAAAACTGCCCTTATGTTCTTTTTATTAATCTTTTTCCTGTCTCAAATCCTCCATCAAGGCCTTTCTGCCAGGCTTCTGAAGGGTCCGGTCCCACAAGTACACTTCCAGCCCAGAAATGTGTTCCTCTTTGGGTCACTGGAAATTGTTCAGAGTATCTGGCATGGAAACATATTGTTTTTAATTAAAAGGCTATGATTTCTGTGAATTCTCATTTAAGCCATTGAAAGAAATCTGTTCTTTAAAAGCAGGAACAGTTAACACATTAATATATAATGTTGAAAAATGATGCATGTTTTTAAAACTGCTTAAGCAGATTAAAATGGGCCGCCTGGTATTGCAACAAAAAAAAATCTTCTCATATTTAGTAAAAATCCTTCACTTCCAAGTAGAGTGGAAAACATAGTACATGTGTGCCCAGTTAGCCATGAAAACTCAACTAGTCGTGAACTATCCCAGCCATCTGCCTGTTGACGTTATAGCATAAAGCCTATTAACTGGGGCATCATTTAAACAGTTAAAAAGTGATAAAGTACATAACTCAGATCTCATAGGGCTTGAAATAGGACACCGTTGTGTACTAATGCCAAATCAGCTTTGAATTATGATTCCAGTGAAGTCAGAGATAACTCAAGCATGTTAATTAGTGATCCACAAACTCAAAACTCACTTTATTATATATGGTATTCAGTCACACCTCTTTGCCCATGAGCAGGAAAACATTCTCTAACATTCAGAGGTAAAAGCCATGAAAATCCTCCCAAATCCTAGATGCCCTAGAAGTACCCTTCTCATCCAAGTTAGTTATCTTTTGAATGCATTATAAGCCAAGGCAATTTCTCCAGGAACAGTATTTGAAAGGACCGTTGGAGCAGAAAAGTTTGATGGTTACCAAGAAAGACACAATGGATAAAGTCACTTCTACCCACGTCATTGTGGCTCCAACTCTGAGGACATGTCCACATGGGCCTGGTGAAAGCAGACCACAAAGAGCTGGGAGGAAAATCGTGTTCATTACTGGCTTTGTAGAGACTTAGGTATCTGGTTTGCATTCCAGCAGTATCGGCCACATCCTTGGGACCTGGCTGGATCCATCAAGAAGGTTCTGGCGAACAACAGGTCTTGCTTTGAGCATCACTACTCTGGGGTGTTTAGTATACTAAGAAGTCTTTGTAAATTAAACCTGAAACATGACTGTTTTGGAAGGCACACTGAACTCCAATTGTCCCATAAAACTATGTCACCTTTTAAAACTGCTGTCAGTTCTCTGCCATCCTTGGAATCCAAATCCTGTCTGTTCCTGGCCAGTGAAACTCCTGCTGATATTCACACTGGAAAAGGAGAGACATTGTTACTCCATTTCCCAGCTACCATCTCATAGCAGAGAAGAGAACTGTAGCTGGGTCACTCCTTGGCCTTTTGACAAGGATCAAATGTCCTGCCTGTTTTTACAGATTAGAGTAACTGCCATGGTTCCAGATCTCTGGGGGAAAATCCCACACAGAAGGCTAAATAATGTGTTCTACGTAGTGCCCTTAAAATAGCGAGTTTCTTAGAAGAGAGGGGAAGGCAGCCCATGACCATGGGTGAAAGTTCTGTAGAGCAAGCCTATGGGGCTATCAGATCTCCACTCAAGCTCACTAAACATTGATGTGGCTTTCCAAGAGCAACAAAACTGTCATCACTGACATCCTAACCAAGTCCAGATTCATCTCCCTCCCCTTTTCAGAGCTGTATTATAGCCCAGCTGGACTACTGTCGTATACTCCTAACTAGTCCCTCTGTTTGACACTCCCATCCTTCACACTGCTGAAGTATATTCTTCCCAAAGTCCAGTTCTGATCTAATTACCGCCCAACAAAAAGCTTGGATCTCTGATTCTCACTGCCTGTCAACAGAATTAAGGTCACGTTTTTAGCGTGGGATTTGATGCCATTTCCCACTCTGCCCCCTAGCAATCTGTAAGGCCTGCTATGCAGACCCTTGCTCTTGCAAGCAGTCTTTTCCATCGAGCCCTGTCCCTTCCCTCCATTCTCCCATCTCCTCAACTCTCTGGGCTCAAATCCTACCAGTATTTAAAGACCCACAAGAGGTAAATTCTTTCAGTGAAAAATGCAAAGAATATTTCCTAGGTCATAAGCAATCAGTAATATCTGCTACCACTGTTACTGCTGCTATGTGACCTGCCCTTAAGTCATCAGGACAATAAGGAGTTTTAACTGTGGCTTTCATGACACTAATTACTTTCATTTTATTTTAGTCATTCACATATTTATAGATGCCTCTCATCTCCTTATAGACTACAAACTCCTAAAAAGATCCCATTCTATATTCTCCCTGTCTGAACACAAGTTCTTCCTCACACAAGTTACAGAAAAAGGTTAACTATCACATCTGGCCACAAGAGGGCAGACTTGGGCCACTGTTGGTACAATCTTCTACAATTAATAACAAAGGTTTAAGAGTTAAGTCTTCCTAGAAGTTGTTTATTTAAAGTTAAGTATGCATATTTGTTACATATGGTAATATATACACACCGACAGGGAAGTTGACTCTGAACAGCAAATTTTTAAAATCAACGACCAAGTAGAGTGTATATGAACCAAGTTTGGTAAAGTATCTACTATTAATTTTTTTTTTTACAGAAAAAAATGATTCTGAAAAATATCCACCAAGTTGTAGCAGTTTTTATGTCCTTGGGTGATGGAGAGGACTGCAGAGACATTTTCCTTCCACATTGCCTCTTTCTGGTTTTATAGAGACTCTCTCTGGTCACAGAATGACTATGGGTCTTGACTTCCTGTCCCATTGTGAGGAAACACCCTGACAAAAGCACCTGAATAAAGAAAGGCTGATTTGGCTCACTGCTCCAGATTGCACACAACACGTCATTTCGGAAATGTCAAGGTGAAGCAGTAGTCACTTTACATTCACAGTGGAGGCCACAGAGCAATGACTTCATGCACACAAGCTGATGTTCAGCTAGCTTCCTCTAGGCAGTCTAGGATGCCCCTGCCAGAGGATGGGTACCACTCACAGAAGGTATGTCTTCCTACTGCAACTAATAGACTGGAGATTCCACCCACATGCTCACAGGCACAGCCTGACAATCCCTCACTGAGCTTCCCTCCCTTCCTGGCAATTCTAACTTGTGTCAAGTTTATCATTAACACAGCCACTTACTTTAGAAAGTCTCCGAGCAAAGTGCTTCATTTCTCTTGCCATCTCATCTCCAGCCCCACAATGGATATACTTAGAAGTAAATACAATATTTGGAGTAGTTTCTGAGAGACTAAAGCAGAGATTCCCAAACGCTCTTTAGTATCTTTACTCTGCCAGTAATTTGCATCATAGCTCTGGGATGAAAGAATACTAATGGCTCTGTTCCTTAAGTCAATGAATTAAGTATCAATGTCCTAACAATTTAGGAGCTGCTTGAGAATTAGTACATATAAAAGTTTCAAAGTAGTATTTTTATTCCATTCTTCACTGACCTACTTACTGGGCACTGAATAATCAACAATACTATTACTCTGAGTTTTCTTTTTTTTTTTTTCTTTTTTATAGCCCAAAGAACCTTAATATACTCATACATACCCATGTCACCACTACGCCAATCAAAAGTACAGGAAACTCCCCCATGTCCCCTCCATTGCTCTGTTTCTTATTCCACTGATTTTTACAAGGATCTCGATGCTTATCAGGCAACCACTGAAAACCCAGTGTCCCAAAGATATGACGTCATAGACAGGCATGCAGCACAACCTCACTTTGAAACTATGAACTACTCGGGGCTAATAGTTCATGGGCATCCCACATGGAGATGTTGAGTGCAGCTGTTTTCCTCCAACATTGTAAAGACCTGTCGGCACCTCTGAGTGTTTACTGAGGGGCCTGCAGTACCTCCATACAGTGTGGGAACCCATGGGGACAGAAGGCAAAGCTAGTCTCCCTGAACAGAAAGTATCAAGTGCCTACTTCTAAAACAGCCTTGAAGGTATCAGGTACCTATTAGCTTCAAAAGCAACTGGATGGGAAGGTGCGCTTCCCCCAAAGCCTTTTCCTAATCTATGCTCCATTCAGTTATGGCCCAACAGTAGCCCCAAATCAGGATGTTTCTGGGAAGCAAATAAAATCCTCCTCTGTGTAATCCAGGCCTGGATTTCCAACCAGTCTAACTGACTCTTCAACCTCTGGACCCAAATACCTGAGGCCTTGCCAAGACCTGGACTGCACAGGGCCCCAGCATGGAACTGCTGCCTCCTGAGATAGCCCTTTTCCCTCTAGAACTAAATGGGCATTCTGCCAGGAATCACTGCCTAGCTCCTCCCACAAAGTCTCTGCAGCCACCCACGGCCACTTCAAAGTGGAATTAAACACTCAGTTTTACATCTTGGTTCAGTGAGAGGGTTTGTCATTTTTCTATCAACTCAGACCTAACTAACACAGATCCATGAGGAATCTTCATCATGTGTGGAAGGCTCGTCCAGGCAGGAGCTGGAGAGCTTAAGATCACAGGGAGGCCGAAGCCCAAGTGTCTATGGGAGGTGAATGAATAATGAATGGTGTATCTACAGAGCGGAGTACAACCCAGCCTTAAAAAGGAGGCTCTGCTATGTAACACAGCTGAACCACGAAGACAATTGCTAAATGAAATCAACCAGGTGCAAAAGCATATGTGTTTGTAAGGTTCATATAACATATGCAGATTAGTCAAATTATGCGGAGAGATAGAATATCCGTGACTGGGGGAAGGAGGCCACAGGAAGTTACTGGTTAATGAGTTCAGAGTTTCGGCTTTGCAAGATGGAGGGAGTCTGTGAGATGGACAGTCCTGGTGGTAATTGTGGTACAATGTTCCTTATTACCACTGAACACCTAAGATTGGTTTGAATGGTAAATTTTATACTATGTTTCTTTTGTTAGTTTTTTTTTTAATCACAAGAATGTCTTTTTGATATGGGGAACCTTTGATTTTACTAGAATTGTGTCCTTGAATGTCCCCTAGAGTGCTTGTCCAGACCTGGAGATGAGTTCATTTGGATGATCTAGTATTAAATATCATACATGTCATCTCTAAACACAAGGACCCTGCTTTAAAGAAACAGTGTCCAAACAGGAGTAGTAGCTGAGCACCAAGAATAAAAAGAAAGAGGGCCTTCTCCAGTCCTTTAAAAGAGAAGCATGTATCCTTTAGAAAGAAGAAGTCCCAGTAATGTTCCAGTTCTTCAAGCATACATGTGAAATCCTCACTCATCGCCCTTTCAACGTGGGTTCTATATTCCCATAGGCTATAAATCCATGATGACCTGAGGCCTAGAACAACAACAGGAAGAAACAAGACAGATTCCAACCCTGACACTCAAAACCGGTATCCTGGGCTTGTCCTTCTGGGGGGACCCATCCTGGCTACAGTTGCTGAAGAGAAGGTTACAAATACAAAGCTCTGAGCTTTCTCCTTACCAGTAAACCTCATCTGTAAGGACATTTCCAAACTGTGTCTTGAGAATGGGTTTCCATGGTCACACTGGGAAATGCCAGAGGATACATTGTCTTTAGAGGCTTAGAAAAATCCTGTGGTTGAACAAGCTATTAAGCCTGTTTTCCCACCAGTTAACCGGAAGTAATAATAGCACTTCATTATGAGGTCAGGCAAGAATAAGTTAGGTTGCACAAGTTAATGCCTCTGTGGTCTTAGGAGTACTGAAAGGTAGCCTATGACATGGGAGAGTGCAGTTTCCATGTTTTTACTACTTATCAAGCAAATGCTAAAATGTTTACAAACATTTAAAGGTTTATATATATGAATAAATAATAATACAATGAAGTCTCATACTCAACGCGTTGATGAAAACATTTGTCTTTTAAACATCTAATGAGACCTTCCTGATCCCATTGCCTCTCCCTCATGAGGTAACCTTCACCTTCTCTATGTTTTGTGCTTATTGTTTGCAACTTACCCTATTAGCACATCCCACGCTCTGTTCTAAGTGCTTTGTGTAAGATACACCTTCTGAAACTCACGATGCACCCTGTAGAGATCAGCGCCACCACAGATACCCGCCCACAGACACAGCTTGGAAGTGACGCCATCGGGCTATGAACCCAGGCAGTTAGCCTCCTGGGTCTGTATTATGAAACCTGATGTGAGCAGAACACAGACACAGCCAGGCTGGAAACATGCTTCCTGCTTCAAAGAGCATTTATTAAACAGCCACCATACACCGGGTGCTGGGCTGGACAGTCTAAGAAACAGCTTTTTCCTTAGCTGGCTACTGGCATTTCCCAGAACATCTGGTTCTTTCAGCGCTGTTATCTCTAAACACTGACTTGACATAAGGCTTTGGCTAGGTGCCCTGGAAGACCCTAGCAGCCCTGAGCCATCTCTTTGCATCAGTACCTTCCAGGGGTTCTCAACAGTCATCAGTCCAGAAAGAACCACGGGAAATTCCAAGGTTTCTTCCCCTACCTCCAGGCTTTGGTTCCTCAGAGCCACACAGGAATCCATGGTCTCTGCCAGCAAGCAGGCCAGACTGCAGCCTTGTAGCCCAGCCCACAAGGAAAAGCCTCAACTTCAACAGCATGTCACTCCCCTAATTATTCCCCAAGCCTGGAATCCAACACAAACAGAACATCTTTCACAAGCAGCTCCCACCATGCACCAACCTCAGAGCCTCCCATGAACGGCCAAATGCAGGAGGTGCTAAAGGGTCACAGCACTGGTGTAGCTGGCTGTGGTGTCTCCAAGCCTGTGGGAGAAAGCCTCAGTTACTCTCTAGTCCTGAAGTCCAGAACCAGCAGAAATTACCCCAAGCCCCAGCTGCCTCCGGGTCCCAATTCCTGGGGTGAGAACCGAATGTTGTAGATGAGACCCTAAGAAAGGCCAACAGATGAGAGAGCAATTGTGCCTGAACTACCCAGAGGAAAAAGGGCAAGAAACAAACGACAGGGAACAGAAATGCTTCCTCCAGGCTGCACTCCACTTTGTAAATCCTTTACCATGGTAGACAGTGGGAGTAGAGATGCTCTCCAACAGAATAGCAAATAAAACTGGCCCCTACTCTAGAAACCTCTACAGTTATTATTTATTTATTTATTTATTTATTTATTTATTTATTTATTTATTAAGAGATAGTCAATAATCAAATGAATGAGATCATTCCAAATGTTGGATGGAGCCTCAGTGTTACTTCATGAGGTTAGGGAAATGGGTATGCCAGCTGAGAACTGAATTAGGAGTGCTAAGGGTACAAAAGAAAGGGAAAGGCATTCAAGATACCAGGAACAGAAGTGCAAGACAGAGAGGACTCTGAGGTAAATGTTGACTAAGGGTTTAGGAAAATTTGCATGAAAATTTAATGGTCTCAAAATTCTAGGACATAGTAGGGTTAAGAGTTATGATTGTAAAGATCAGAGTATAAATAGAAATCCCCCCTTGACTTTAAGCATGGGTGCAACAGAAATGGGTACAACAGAACTTAATATTTATACATAGGCTCTTCCTGAAAGCCTTTCATGTCCTGTCTCCGTTAAACTTTTTATGATATAGGCTAAAAGCCCGAAAGCCTCTCTGACTTCCTGTCAGATCTGCATTGAGAGATCTTTTCCTTAGAACTTTTAAGAAGATTTCTCTTCTTTGGGGCTGTAATTTAGGCCCCTAGTTCCAAAATTTGAAACGGAAATGCGAAGTATCTCTAATAGCAACTGTGTAAACGTGCCCGTGGTTAAGGAGGGGGAGTATAGGAAGAGGTAGTTGCCCCCCCATATGCCTTTTTTGTATAATTAGAACTGGAAAGGGGGGATACATCGTGCACAATTGCACAGTCTCCTTGTCTTCTATGTTAACAAATCAGTGTTTAGTTGCTGCTCAGATCCCATTTCGAACATCACTACATGCTACACTCATTCTAGGCAACAATTAAAGTTGAAAAGTGCACCAGCTCCGTGAGTGAGTCTGCACACGTTCAGTCCAGTTCAAGTCTCTTTTTCCTGTGGACAGAATTTCTTGGGGATGCTTCAGGACCCTGGCCATATTTCTCCCTAGGCACTTATTAAAACCAGGTGCACGGAAGGCGGGCCTTTAGGGACACAAAAGCCTTCGTGTGACCCAGAGCTCCCCCTTCCGGTGTGTTTCCTAGAGGTGATCCCTGAGCTGGGTCTGGAAGAAGCAGACAGCTATCCTAGCCTGGCTATGGGAGAGCAGGCCAAACAAGGGCGATGACTGACGCTGCAGAATGACCTTCTGGAGACAAGGGACAGTGCCCACTACCCACGCACCGGTGGTGTCCACGCACAATGCAAGGCCACAAAGACATAGGGCTTGCGGAAGTGGAGGAGAAAGTGCAGAAGGGAAGGCGCTAAGCCCAATCTGAACCCCAATCCTGGCGGGTCACGAGGCATGCGCCCTGGAGGGACATAGCAGGAGCCGGACTCCCCAGAGGGTTAGCGGCGGCACGACTGTTCTGCAGTGCCTGGATCTACACTGCCAGGGACATCAACACCCGGGTCTACAGCTCCCAGGGCTGCACCGCTTACCCTCAGCTCCCCTCGTCGCTCTCTCGTCAGTGGACAGGGGCAGGCACCGGTGGGGTCAGGTTGCGGGTGACGTGGCAGCCTGGGCGGCCTTGCCCTGCCTCTTCCCGACTGCTGCTCGGGATTCGGAACCAATTTCTACTGCTTGGGTCAAAGAGCAGGTCCGTCTGTGTTTGGTTTTGGTTTTTCATTTTCCCTAACCTCAGGTTTTAATTCCCAGGCTCTATGTAACATTCTACCCTGATAGTACTTGCTTTCTGAAGGGGGCACATGAATTTCTAAAATCCTCAGGAAAACAAAAACAAAAACAAACAAACAAACAAACAAACAAAAAAAACACAGCAAGCCAATCAAGGTTAGAAAGTTCCATCATCCTTAAAGTCTGACCATAGAAACCACCACAAGGAGTGACCTCACCAAGCACTTTCTGGACTTGATGCTCTGACCGCCCAATAAAAGCTGTTCTCAACCTTTTATGTCTATATCTAGGGAACTGTAACGGGAGAAAATTTCACATTCACACAACCCCAGAGAACTGGGACAAAACTCTGTCCAAACAAGATCCTCAAACTTTGGTCTGTGGAACACCTAAGGCATCAGGTTTCCTAGGAGTCCTTGGAATCGGGTCAGGATTTAAAACCTACACTAAAACTGGCACACTGGATTAAGAGAAATGAGGTGCGGAAATCCACGTTTTATCGCATTTGCTTTGTGAAATTTCACTGTACTTTGAAAATCCCTAGGCCTGGCCCACTATTTGGCTTTGCTGACATGGTGCCTATTTTTCCTTGTGGGGTCCTCCAAGAAAGCTCTCAGGAGTGTAAAGATGTCTTTAAAACAAGAGGATGGAGGGAAGCACACTGTTTATTAAGTTTGGACCCCAAATGAACGTGCCTCATTTCAGAGTCATGAATTCTCCCATACAAATTTATGCCAATGTATTATTTCCCACTGTATAATACTCTAAGCACATCTTCACGGTTAAGTGGGTGGATTATCTGGTGTGCTTTTCACTAATCTTGGGCTGTCTGTCATTCTGAGCTAGAGGTCCCCTGCCTGGTCTATTTTCCTTCTCCTTTTCTCCCCAGTCAACACAACTTTTGTAAGTATAATGGGTGCTTATTCTAGGAATATGGTGACTTTCAAACTACACAGAAAAATCTGGTGAGCTTTTTAAACTTCCAAATCCACAAAGAATCCCCAAAACATCTTTACAGGATGCCTGGTTTGTGGGGCATCTCAGAATCAATGAGTTTCTCCAGAATGGTTAAATGGCAAATGTATTACCATAATTCACCAAAACAAAGAAAAGTACTGGAGGAGAAGGAATTTCACTATCTGTGAGGGTGAACCAAGAAAGAGAGAACTTGGGGCGTGGGAAGAACGAAGCCCAGCTCAATCACAATGCAGAAAGAATCCTTAGGACAATGGTAAGATGGGATACCTCGGGGCAGCTGTGCAGGGGGATGGAGTGCAGCCCTCCCAGACTGGTGTGATGAGGGTTTGGGGAAATATGTCTCCAACCAAATGAAAACATGGTGGTTTGGCCTTACTGAGAAGCCCTGTAGTCAACTGAGAGGGAACATAGGGCTAAAAGAACAGTTGTGTAAAAGCCTAAGCAAGTAAATGGAACCTAGGTATGCTATTCCTGGGCAGACTTCGAGTTGGGACAGGAAGAGCCATCTTGGTTGTCTTTAATATTGCACACTCAGCAATGAATTGAATATATCTAGACATGATAGTGAGAACAGTAACTAGTGATCCCGCCAAATTTATAATGAAATTACATCAAGAAGAAGGGACACAAAAGGGGAAATGGGAATGAGTATGCTCAAAATGCATTATGTACCTGTATAGAAATGTCATAAGGAAATAAAAAATATATGATTAATATATACCAGTAATTTTTAAAAATGAAATGGGAGCTGAAGGATGGCACGGCAGGCAAAGAAAGGTGTTCGTGCAAGCTGGAACCCACAATTGAAAGAACACCAGCTCCTGCAAATGGCCCGTGGTGCACATGTGGGTACAATGCTCAAACACATACCAAAAATAAATCAATGGAACTAAAAGTTTGAACAAGAAGACGGTGCGAGCACTGAGCACCAAAGTGAGCAGGTAAGATCAATGGTGAACTCTGTGTCACTTAATGGAAAATCTTAAGACAAAACTCAAGGGAAGAGTCAAGATGTGGGTTAGATAGATGTATTAAAAAATAAGCAACAAAAAAATGGAAAGACTTAAAAACCATTGCCTCCCGGAAGCAGGACGTTGAGTAGGCAGTTCTGAACTTGCTATATTTTTTTTTTTTTTGATAAATCTTCCAAAGCAGTCTGACTTCTTTGTGAAGTGTGAATATATATGTGAATGCATATATTTGGTATTACCATGTGGATGGATAAGTTTGGTATTACCATGTGGACACACACATGTTTGGTATATTCTTAAAAAACAATTTTTAAAAACATACTTCTCTTCCAACTAGCCCCCAAAACAATCGACTTCAATCTCCATTCTCTCAATCAAGCTCGCTTTCTTATCTCTTGAGCCAGTTTCTGGCATGCCGACACTCTTAGACTCCGCTCTAGTGCTCAAATTTTGCGAGGTTGCTTATGGGGCCGCTGCTTACATTGCTTGTCTACAGGAATATATTTCAAATTGTAAAAAGAAAAATCAAAACTCTTCCTGAAAGGACATGAGACACAGGCTTGGATTTGTATTCCCCACTGTGCTGTTAGCTCCTGTCAGTGAGTGGCACAGTTGTTGGAGCCTCTGGCAAGCCTCAATCCAAGCAGAAGCTGGGAAGGTGAGTTCTAGCTTGTGTACAAGGTATCAGTGAGGGTTCTTCCATGCAAATGACAGATGCTCTACTCAAGCAGCCTAAAGCAGCGGCAGAATTTACAGGCTGGCCTATCTCAACCACCCCAATTAATCTGGTTTTAGACAAAGATTGATCCTGGTCCTAAAAAAGTCACTAAGTTCTCTTCCTCTATGATGCTCTACAGTGCTGCTCTTTTCTTACAGTTTTACATCCTAGAGTGGTGATGAGGTGGATGCATAACTACATGACTATATATCACAGTTCCGGGGGGACACGCCAACAGGTCCCTGTGGGTTCAGGTAAATGGGTACTATTATTGGTTGAGCCTGAGTCACCTTCCAGAAAAGGGAAGATGGGGGAGAAACTGCTGGGCTGCCAAAAATAATACATATTACATCCCACTACAATTGTACATAGCAAATGCACTCTAGTGGAGATTTATGAGAACCCAGGCCAATTGGCAATGTGAGCGAAAATGCCTCATAAATGCTAACACACCATGAAATGTTGGTTGTGAGTCAGTACCAAGATGTAAGTCTGCCGGCCCAGCCTGGCCAAACTGCACAAGTCCTCCTGTATCTCTGCTCTCCAAGTGGCTGAAGTTTTCATTTTCTCCCAGCAGCTTCATTTGTCACAGTTTCCCCAGCTTTTGGCCTCTTTCTTCTAACCGAGTCTGCTTCCAACTGCAGTGAAAACTTGGCTTATGTGATTTTTTAAAGGCAGTCAGAAGGGAGAGGAAAAAAAAAAAACTCTCAAAGTTGCAATAGCTCAAAACTAAACAGTGTGTGTGTGTGTGTGTGTGTGTGTGTAATCAGATTGTTCTCAGCATCTGTCACTCTGAGATCCTCCTAATCTACTGAGTCACTTTCTTGGCCTCATTGCCCCAGTCTTCAAATAAGCCAGAGATATTTTGCTGATATTCACTGCAATTTATTGAGTGATGGTGTATTTGTAATGTACTTTGAGACTGAGTTTAGAGCCCTGAGGATTAGGCAATTAATTGGTAGGGAAATATTTTTTTGCCATCTAGAAAAAAAATCTGATTAATTGACAGTCCGTATTGGAATTTCCGTTTTTTTTTTTTTTCCTAAGGCCTCTTTTAGACATCTGAGTTTTAATTAAGTGGGAGGTGTTCAACTAGTGCTGAAAATGGGAAGCAGGCTGATTCCTGAGGTTGCCTTTGATAAGCTTCTCACTGATGTCAACACTCGTACAATACTGCACTGAGCATGTATTTAAAGATAGCACGGGGGCTGGGGAAATGGATCCATCAGTAAAGTGCTCACTGCTCCAGCATGAGGACCTGAGTTCGAATCCCTAGAACATACATAGAAAGCTAGATGTGGTGGCACCTGTCTCTAATCCTAGCTCTGGGGACATAGAGACGGGAATTTCCGGATCTCACTGGCCAGCTAATCTTGCCAAACCAAAGACCTCCAGGTTCAGTAAAAGACCTTGTCTCAAAAACTAAGATGGAGAGCAATAGAGAACACCTGGTTTCCCTATGCCTCCTCATGCACCTGCACAAACACAAACACATGTACATTGCAACACAAAAGATAACACGGATTGTGGGAGTTTGAATGGGAAAGCTTCAGTACTTGAACACTTGGTCCCCAGTTGGTGGCCCTGTTTGGTGAGATCTAGGAGATGTGATATTGCTGAAAGAATAATGTTTCTGGGGTCGACTGTAAGATTTATAGCATCACTCCACTTCTACTTCTCTCTCTCTCTCTCTCTCTCTCTCTCTCTCTCTCTCTCTCTCTCTCTCTCTCTCCTTCCTGTTTGCATTTAAAGATGGAATCTCTCAGCTTCCCATCCTGCCACTATGTCTGCTACTTGCTTCCATGTTTCCCCACCACGATGGACTCTTTATCCTCTAGAACAAAAAGCTAAAATAAGTTTCTTCCAAAACTCTCTTCTGGTCACGGCATTTTATCACAATAGAAAAGTTAGTAATATGTGAATGAAGGTTATTTCTGAGTCTGATGTTTGCTAAAATGACTTTCAGCCAAGCCCTGTAAATTGTCTTCAATAGGTATTAACAAAATCTCAACACATTGGTTTGTAAATCTTTAACACAAAATTATAAAAGCATGACTTAGTTAATGACGACACAAGGCCATTCTCAACCCACTGTTTCCCTGCCATCTTTCTAGTACACCCAAGAATTCTCAGTATTAATTTCCCAGTATCCTCTGCAGCTGGTAACTGTCATATGATCCAGGCTAATGGCTAGAAGAGATTGACATTTAAGGCTTTTGGGGGTAAAGATTTCCCCCACACATGAGCTGTAGGATGTATAGGAAGAGAGCTGTTTTGTTTCTAGCCTCCCTGCCTCCTTCCTGTTTAAACCTCATTTGAACAGATTGTATCTGGATCTCCTGTGGCCATTTGTGACTATTTCTGAGGTTCTGAGTATAAGAAGTCAGGCATCAAGAAACCACTGCACCAACTGGAATGGTCTGGTCTTCTTATGAGAAGATTAATAAACCTTTGTATTACAGTAACTAGGTATTCCATCACTTTTAGTCAAACACACATTTTATGCGTAATTAATTCAAAGATTAAATTATGTACCCAGTAAGCATTGCCATACTCTCTCCTTTCTGACGACTCAGATTTTCAGTCAGGTATCCTGATACATCCAGTGCAGCCAATGAAAACATATCCCGCCCATATTTTCAGAGACAGTCACTGGTTGGCTTAAAACAGTCAATAAATTCTATTTCCCTGACCTTGAATGTGGATTGGGTTGTCTCCAACTCAAGTTGTCCAGCAAGAGTAAATCTTTGGATTCTTTTATGAACGCTGGGAAAGAAATGTTCTCTCACCATTTTAAGGCTTTATTTTTTTTTAATTTTTATATGTATGGGTGTGTTTGTATGTACACAATGACTGTGCAGCACTGGATTCCAGGGAGCTGGAGTTACAAGCAGTTGTGAGTCTCCTGGGTGTTGGGAACAAAACTCAGGTCCTCTTGGAGAGCAGGAAGCACTCTTAATCCCTGAGCCTTCCCTCCAGTCCCTCTCTCACTTTTTTTTTTTTTTTGATGATGCAAACATGAAATTGTAGCCATTTTTTCACCAGCAGGCAAGTCAGCCTTTAGACCAAGTTGATACCATGAGGCTACAGGAAAGGCGAAGTCAGTGATGATCTCTGAGGTGCTGGATCAGCTTAGCTTTGTTCTTGCAGTTGATGGAACCTGTAAAATCCCTTTATTTTGTTCTCTTATGGTGTGTGGTGATCATGTGTGTTTGTGAGCACACATGTGACCAGAGAGTGATGGTTGGTGTCTTCTTCTATAGCTCTTCACCTTTTCCCTTCAACTTTAATTTTTAAGGCAGAATCTCTTCACTATACCCAGAGTCCACAGATTGGCTAGACTGGCTGGCCAGGAAAGAAACTTTAGGGATCTGCCTATCTCCAACCCTCCTCACACACATACATGTACAGGCATGAGCCACTGCACCCAACTCTTTACATGAGTTCTAGGGATGCAAACATGCTTGTATGGAAAGCACCTTCCCCATTGAGCCCTTTCCCCAGCCTATACATGTCCTTTAATAAAGTCAGTTTGACTTAGGTTTTCTGTTATTTGCAACTTCAGAAGTCATTCTGACTTTATAATACACTTTCCTTCTAGACTGGTAGGCAATAAGCACAGAGGAAAATGAATGGAGGTCTTCAAGAGACAGAAAGAAACATAAACACTCTTCTCTCACTATCTCAGCCATGTTGGGGATGTGTGTGATTATGTGTGCATACTCTCCTTATCTAAGCTGGATGCAACACGTATGTGTAAAGCTGTCATACGTAATGTGACCTACCCCCATTTGCTTAGACTTGGAACAAGATGACTTGTGTGTGTACTCGAAATGGAGGCCACTAAAGTGTCTGTCTCATACGGAGGCTCTGAAATCAAATGAGATGTCTATATATCTAACATGACTTGTTCATGGGAAACATTTAGTAAATGCTGGTTATTATTTCGAAGACACCCCCTACACAATTGCCCCTCACCCTGCTAAATCTTACAAGTGATGGCTGAAGTGTGAAAGCTCATCCTGTGAAAGCTCATTCCTCTTCTTATGGCAAAGAGTTAAAAAAAAAAGATCTTTCCAGATTTCCAAGATAACCCCAGAGTACCTTAATTCACATAGAGATGACCTGCTACACCCATCCTGCCTTTCAGAAAATCCTGACTTCTTAGAACAAGACAGGTTCTCAGGCTCTGCAAAGAGCGTGAAGGATCCCCCAGTAAAGCGAGTGAAGGATCTCCATCCCAGGAATCTAGAACCAACCCTGTTTGTGGCAGTGCATCAGCTCCAAAGCCCCCAGAGGGAGAAAGCTAATCTCCATCCTCCATCTCCCTGGAAAGGCCAGGTTAGATTAGAAAACCTGGAGGGACAAAGAGAAGCTGTGAGACAGAGGAGCCTGCCCTCCCCTCTCCCTCCTTCCCCCTCCTACCCCCCCAAACAGGATTCATGAATCCACTGGGTTGGTGACTTCATCTCTGGTCAAGGATACCATTTAAAAGAAGAACTATTTAGTGATCACCATTTCCCACCACTGTAGAAGACTTAATGGCAGGGCCTAGAAAGCTGTTCCAGCAACATTCTGAGATGACAGGACCTTAAAATGCCTCCTGGAGGCAAGTCAGAGAGAAAATTCTTAAGGTAACTGAGTGCAGTAAATAAGCGAGCAAAAAGAATTTGTCCTAATTGCCAAAAGGACGATGGCCAAGACTCCAAAGGAAAGGGGGCGGGGGCTGAAAAAGAAAGCAGAACCACTCTGATAAGAAGAGAAGGGATGTTCATTTTCAAGCAGGAGATAAGATACGGATTAAAGTTCATCCTCAGGATAGCAGAGCAAGAAACTTTATAGCCAAAGTCACTCCCAACCGGAAAGGGCCCTGTTGCTCCGATCTCTTTGAATTATAGGGAAAACTAATTGGATCTTCATGTTTACCATGGAGGAGAGCGAGTGCTATTCAGGATGTAAATCCTGGAGGTACTTTAAAAGGACAACAGTGACCTTTACAAGCCTCTAAACTTATAGATCTGTAAGGAGAAAGAAATTGATTTCCTGACCTTTGACTGGTCCCTCATCATTTTTTCCCCTCCACCCAAGGGCCCCCAACCCCATCACTCTCTTTTTGGTGTTATTTTTCTGACTGCTCTCTCTATCCCCAATCAGTCCCAGAGGAAGGGAAAGGACTGCTGTCCAGGCTGACCCAGAGAAAGGCCAGTCTGAGCTGAGGAATGACTCTGCCGCGGCCACCACGGACCCAGATGAAGCCTGAGCCTCCCACGGGGTCTCCTGTCGGCAGAAGCTAGTGTGTCTCTTTTACAGACGATAAGATGAGCTGTCTGCTCAGGCACACACTGCATGCTGGGTACTGTGGTCAGATGTGTGTGCGTATTTATCTTAATTCAAACACACAGCAGTCCTGAGGTGGGGATCCATTGTCTGCACACATCTTTTTCTTTTCTCCAACCAGGAAACTCCCACTTCCCAGGCAGTTTCCGTTGCCCTTCTGCCTGCTTTCTTCAGCCCATCTCCCTCAGAGGGGAGATAAGTGGAGATCCATAGAAAACAAACTGAGCTGAGCTGGGTTTGGGGGCCCGTGGGACAACGATTGTAACAATGCAGATGCTGAGATTAAGGGAAAGGTAGGATTCCTTGCAGGCAAAAACCCTGGTAGGCTCCCAAGATGCAAAAGCCTCCATACCCGTCTCTCCCACTGAACCATGGAGCATTTTTCTCTCACCCACATCTGCTCACTGAGGTCAGGATGAATCATCATCCTTTGAGATGAAGGAATTCCCCAAGAGTTATCTGGAACCTTCCTTTAAAGTGTCAGAATCCACGGGGCAAAGAGAGGGAAACTCAGAGGTCACTAAGGAGGGACAGGGACAGAGAAAAGGCAATGCCCCAGAGAAAACGGCAAGTGTGGAAGTGGGGGGTATTATGGGGCATAAGAAGATGCTTACCCCAAGATGACCCTTCTTAAAGTAGAGAAGGGGTGTGGCAATATGATTTGAGGTGTGCCCACTCTGTGGCATGCAAATTATTGATAGCCATGTCTCCTGCTTTTAGCTATTTGTTGACCACAATCAAGATTTTTGTCACTTTTATGAATCATCTGTACTGTTGTTTTCTTAACAGCTCAGATCTACATGTTAGAAATAAATATAGATATATTTAAGGAAGAAATCTGAATTGATAGTGTAAGTTGAAAGTCTCCCATGATTGGAAGCCTAGTAACAAAACAGTAAAAACAGCAGCACTATGAAATTCCCATTATTGAGTGGCTGTCATCCCTGGCTTTGGGAGACTCTATCGACTTTCTTCATTGGTCCTTAAATAACAGAATAGTCACACCCAGGAAGCCCAGTTCTGTGAGTTAGGGTGATCACTTCTCAGGGGCTGTTTCCCTCATCTGTAAATTGGTATTGTCTTAGGGTATCTATTGCTACCAGGAAACACCATGACCAAAAAACAAGTTGGGGAGGAAAGAGTTTCTTAAGCTTACACTTCCAGATCATAGGTCATCATTGTAGGAAGTCAGGACAGGAACACAAGCAGGGCTGAAACTTGGAGGCAGGAGCTGATGCAGAGAGCATGGAGGGGAGCTGCTTACTGGCTTTCTTCCCCTGACTTTCTCAGTCTGCTTTTGTTTTTGTTTTTTTAAGATTTATTTATTATGTATACAGTGTTCTGCCTGCATGTATGCCTGCAGGCCAGAAGAGGGCACCAGATCTCATTACAGATGGTTGTGGACTACCATGTGGTTGCTGGGAATTGAACTCAGGACCTCTGGAAGACCAGCCAGTGCTCTTAACCTCTGAGCCATCTCTCCAGCCCTCAGTCTGCTTTCTTATAGAACCCAGGACCACCAGCACAGTGATGGCACCACCCACCATGAGCTAGGCCCGCCCCTATTGATCACTAATTCAGAAAATGCCTTCCAGCTGGACCTCATGGAGGCATTTCCTCAACTAAGGCTCCTTCCAGCTTATGTCAAGTTAACACACAAAACCAGTCAGTACAGGGAGTCAGACTAGATAATGTCCATAGTCATTTTCCCAGTGTGAGAAACTCTTACCTCTGTAACTTCTAAGTCAACCCACATCAGATCCAGGACACAGGGCAATTCAATTGTAACCAGAGTGAGCCACTGGAAAGTGATAAAGAAAGGAGTACTAGCTGTGACTGGGGTAAGGGTGGGGTGTGGAAGACAGAAGTCTCTCCCATTCAGCTTCTCCAAGGCCCCAGTAAGACACATGCTCATCCCAAGGACATTACAGAATGTTACAAAAATGTAACATTCTGGTCCTCTCGCAGTCAACAGTTATGTTTCAGAGCTTAATTATCTAACACATGAAGAGAAAATTAGCCTTTATTTTCCTTTTGAAAAATCATACCTGTTTTCAGTCATGCGTCATCCTGGGTAGAGTGGTTTCCATTTGATTATGAGATGCGGTCTAGCACAGAGGTTAAGAACTTGGCTTGGATTCTGTCACTAGCAAAAGGTGTGGCTTAGGGAAAAATAAAGTCCATCTTAAAGGAAAGTTTCAAAACAGAAACCTAGCTTAAACTAGTGTGACAAAGTATGTATAGAGTGATAACATGTTTGCAGCGTGCAGTAAGTGTGAAAAACATTAGCAATTACTATTTCCTGGTCCTCTTAGCTTTTCTGCTTGCTTGTCCTAATGCAACCAACACCACTTGCTGCTCGGCAGCCACCCACTGGAGTCCTCTCTCAGTCTTCTACGAAGTCTCAGTGTGACTGTCCATGTCCAATGGGAGTTAAACTGACACATGGAAATATGCTGAATTGTGGAGAGGCCCTGGCAGAAGGTGGAAGCTGCCTTTTGCTTAAAAACCATGCAGGATTTTACAGAGGTGTTTTTCATTGCCTTCAGGCTGGCTTCAGAAGAGCGTGACCCACAGTTCATCCTGGATGAGAGATGTTCATGCAACACGCAGCTCTTTACGGGGGCTTACTTGACACGGTTCCTACTTAGCTAAATTAAGAGGGGGAAAGAACATAATCTCCCACTTCTGGTTCATTTCATCTCAGGGTAAGACAGAAGAGAGGATGCGAGTTCACTAGCTGCCCTGGCTTTCTTCTCAAATCCATCTATGTGTGTTTACCAAATAGACGCAGTGGGCGCCTTAGTAACATGCAGGATTAGCCTCCGTTGCTATCCAAAAGATATATGAATTGCTGGGCTGCTGAGCAGAAAGCTCCATGAAGAGTTTTTTAATTGGTTTAGTAAGATTATTTCCAGTCAACAATTTCCTAGTTTAGTGGTAGAAGACGGGCCTGTTTTCCATAAAAGCCAAATGCCAGACTTTTGAATCACTCTGAATAAAAACATTCCCTTAAAGAGTCACTTGCTATCATTTGTTTTACAGCAAAGAAAAAATAATAATAATAAAGTAAAATAAAATAAAGGTCAGGATAGAAACTTTTATCATAGAATGGCAGGCCGAGGAGGCACTGGGGAGATAAGGACACACACAGCTTATCCCAGAGTTACATTTCCAGCTACTGCTCTGGGATGTGCTGTCCTCATTGGAAACAAGCAAACAAACACAAACCAACTTGCCCTAGTTGCAACCATCGGCTCAATAAAAACTGCTACCTCCTACTTGTAGAGTGCTTTACAGCCTGAGGACACTTTTTGACTGATTTTTGTGTGTTCTTCAGAACTTCCCTTTGAGGTCAATCGTGTACGGGAAGTAACATCACAAACAATCCAAAGGTCCACCAGCGGATGCACAAATAAATAAAACGTGTAATTGGAGGTGTGGCATAAGTTGGGAAAGGACATGCTTCACATGGATCACCTCTGGAGTTCTTGTGCTAAGTGAAAGAAGCCAGTGTTGAGGCTGGAGATGTGGCGGGGTTGGTACAGTGCTTCTCTAGCCTACACAAAGCCCTTCATTCAATCTTCAGTACCACCTGAATCTGTGTGTGCATGCCTGTATCCCAGCACTCAGGAGATGGAGGCAGAAGGATCAGAAATTCTAAGTTGTCCTCTACTGTATACCAAATTCAAAACCACCTGGGCTACATGAGACTCTTCCCCCCAGAAAAACTCTTTTAAGAACAAAACATAAAAAGTCAATAACAAAAACTATATGTGATATGATTCTATTTATGTGAACAACCCAGAATATTAAAATCTATAGAAACAGAAAGTAGTTTACCTGATCAACTTGGGGGCTGAGGAAGGTGGTGAGATTGAGGTTAGACGTGACAAGGTATTTAGGATGTCTTTAAGGGAAAACATCTGGTGGCTAACCTCGATTTTGGATGTAAGTTCCAAACTCAGCACTGACACTCACGTTATATTCCCTAACCAAATTGCACCAATCTTCTCAGTCCCATCTGGCCCGCTTAAAACCAGAGGAAACAATGTCTTTCTTACCGGGCTATGTAGAGAGTCTGAGGCTCAATATGCACTTCCCTTGTATTTCCTACTTGGTAGAGGGATGCTGTGATTGCAGAGGTGCTGCAGAAAGCAGGCTCGGGGAGATGAGAAACCTTGGGAAAGACGGGGAAATCGGTTCTGCTGTGGAACTCACGGTGTCTTTTCTTCATGTTTGAGGAAGAACCGAGAATAAGAAAGAGCATCAGGTTGAGTGGCCTAGCAGGACTGTCATCTTGCAGCAACTCACTCTGTTGCAAGCTGGAACTGAGCTAGGAAGTGTTCTCACACAACAGTGGCTCATGGCTGTGGTCCTAGCCTGCAGAGATTAGCCAATAAGAATGTTAGCTTAGTAGGCATGCTGATCAAGAATAGACTGAGGACCCTGGTTTACAACCCTGGGCACATCATTTCACTTCTCTAAAATTCAACATCTGCACTCATCCAATAAGTATGCTAGCACGGCTGTGTCACATAACATGTAGTGGGGCGCATGTTTGGAAGCACATACTACAACACCTAGGAATACAGTAGGCTATACCATGTAGGCTTGGATCCATCATGTTCACTGCATGTCAAAATTGACTAAAGACATAGTTCTCAAAATGATTTCATGTCACTAAGCAACTCATGACCATGACACATAACCTACAAAATTGGTATGATGGCTTGTTTGCTTGCTCTTTTGTTTATTTGGTGCTGAGAACAGAACCCGAGGCCTTGCATATGCTAGGCAAGTGCTCCATCCATGAGCCACACCTCCACCCCTGTTGTGACAATTTAATCAAATTATCTTCATAAAGGACTAAACTCCAGTACCAAACACACAAATAAACACTAACAAAGCATTGAACTTAAATACTCAGTAATGAGATGTTAATTTATATTTCATATTAACATGATAATTAGTAGTAAATAATTGACTGAAACAATCAGTGTTAGTAAATTTCATTACTGTTATATTTGTTAACATCCATAGGGGCACTGTATTCCCCACTTGAGGACAATGCAGACTCGGTTATTCAACTTTTTTGAAGTTGTATTTGTAAGTCTAGGGATATTAATGGTTATCTAGACTTTTTAAATGTCCCCTGGGTAAGAAATGAATGTAAAAAGAAGTTTTAATATGAGATTATAATTTTTATTTCATGAAAACAGCACTACTCCACACCCTTAGTGAACCAAAATACTGCTTTGTTTGCCTCAAACAGCAAACCATTCTAAATTACAGCCTTGGGAAATGAGGACGATAGTAAATTATTCAGGCATGCCCTGGCCTGGGGGCCTTCGGGTTAGGACTCAGGTAGTAAGTCCTAGAGTAAGTGGACATTTGGACATTTGGCCGGGTGCAGATTGATGAGTGACGAGAAGAGCTGGTCATTTGATCCCAGGAAATGTTTCTGGGCCGGGGTCACTGTAACTAGCTTTTGAATCAACAAGGCAGTACCTCTCAGGCCAGAAAGTTCAGTTCTATTTATCAAGTGAGAGAAAAATAAGCCTGATGCCAGTGGGTGTATGCTGAGCCAAGATAAGAGGGAGGGGCAGGGACACACACAGTAGGCTCTCAGGGTATCGAGAAACACCCAAGGTTCTTCCTCCTCTTTCAAGGACCTGATCACCTTCAGCACCTCCCCAGGGAAATGAGCCCCCAGACACCTCTTCACTCCATAAACCTAAACTGGACACACTCCAAGACTGGGTGCTGTCGAGGGTTCAGAAACCATCCGTTCATTTATTTACCCATTCATTTAGACTCTCAGACACGGAACAATGAATGAGAGTGTCCCACTCAGCGATGTCTGTAGTCTAGAGGGGAAGAGAAACAAACCGGTACTTCCTGGATGGTAGGGTATGAAGAGTGCACAGGGTGCTAATGTGTGGGCATCTAGGGTGGCTCTCCAGAGGAGGTGACACTTCAGCCAGAAAGACAGGATATACAGAAGCCAGCCTTCTGCAAAGAGAGGAGAGTGCAGGCAGAGGCAGCAGCATGCTCAATGCTGTAGGCATAAAGCCCATGTTATGTTTTGCAAAGCAGAATAGTTCCATTTGGCTGCATAAAAACAAAAAAATCAATCTCCACCACACACACTGGAGACTGATCAGAAACAGAACTTGAAAATGTCCCAGGAGCTTCCTGCTACCCACATGTGGGTATCCTATGGTGTTCCCCAGTCTTCCCCAGGACTCTAGTCCATGGCTGGAGAGAACAGGCCAAGGAAGAGGATGACTGAGCTAGGAGCGGACCCTATCAGGCATCCCAGGACCCAGGAAGTGAGTAACAGCAAAAGTTACTGCAAGGAGACCCTGTATGGAGGACAGGATGCTCAAACAACATGGCAGCCAGGAAGGAGAGCCTAGGCAGAGGCTGCAGGCTTCTCTCAGAGAGTGAGAAAGAGGGGAGACACATATAAGCTAGTTTAAAAGGCTCTACCCAGGAGTTGCACGTGTTTGCGTCTCTCTACTTGACAGTGAATAGAGTGGTATATAGCATTCCTTTAAGAAACGTACACATAGTGAAGCCATCTTGAGAGCTTGCCCCAGTGCTGATCCCATGCATGCACACGAGGGTTGAGGTCTGCAGTTCTAAGCTCCCAAACATGGCCATGTTTGTCATCTCTCACTGCCAGGCAAATCACCCTAAACTTGGCATTATCAAAAAACAAATGTTTATTATTTTGTGTGGTCTTTGAGCAGTTTAACTGAAACTCGGGTTTTCCTACTGTGTAACAGGGAACCTGTCAGCAGAGCTGTGGTCTCTGCAGGCACTGAACTATCAGGTTCTGTCATGCTTCAGTTGACAAGGACCTCACTCCTCACTGTGTGGGCCTCTTCAGGGCTGCTCAGAACCTAGAGTCTACAGTGGTTTCCCCAGCCTGCGAAGTCAAGGTTTCTGTGTGTAGCCCTGGCTGTGCTGGAACTCACTCTGTAGAGCAGGCTGACCTCAAACTCAGAGATCCACCTGCCTCTGCCTTCCAAGTGCAGGGGATAAAGGTGTGCGCCACCACCGCCCAGCCTACTATAGTGACTTTTACAGAGAATCCTAGAATTAACATGCTATCCCATTTGCCATGCTCTCTTCATCAGAAGGAAGTCACTAACTTTAGTCTCCTCAGAGAAGCAAGCTCCACTTTGAAAAGATGGCATAATCAGAATCCATCACAGACACCATTAGTGCTGGGCCTCACTAGCACAAAAAAAATTTGTTTCATTTTTTCAGTGTGTGCACATGTGTGTTCCGGCACATGGTGTGCATTTGTGTGTACACATGCATGTGAAGACCATAGGACAAGCCTCAGACACCATTTCTCAGGAGTCATCCACCTTGTTTTTGTTATTTTGTTTTGTTTTTGAAGCAAGATCTCACTCTGTATTTGACTCTCCTGGAACAGCAGACCAGACTAGCCTTAAACTCACAAAGATCTGTCTGCCTCTGTCTCCCCAGGCTGGGAATTAAAATCATCAGTACACCCAGCCCCACTTTGCTTTTTAACATCAGGTCTCTCAGCGGCCTAGAGCTTAGCAAATGGGAAAGTCTAGCAGGCTAGCAAACCCCAGGGATCCTCCTGCCTCCGCCTCCCCAGTGCACATGCCACCATTCTCAGTTTTCATGTGAGTTCTGGGAATCCAACTCCAATCCCCATGCTTACACAGCAAGTTCTTTACTGACTAAGCCATGAACCCAGCCCAAGACAAGGAATACAGTATCCATAGTCTCTCTTCTGACAGTTGGGACAGGCTCGAGTCATTCGCCACTCACTACCTCGTCTAAAAATTTCATGAAGGACCTTTGCCTTTGATGGAAGACACTTGTCCTCATAATTCCTCACACGAGTGCTCAGTTAACAGCAGCCACTGTTGCTGTTTATAAGTCACCAGATGAACAGACCTGTTTCTTAGTGGCAGGCCCAGGGTTTCTAGGCTCTGCCCTTCTCTGCCTGGTACATTTTATCTTTTGTCCCCTAAAGCAAGAATGTAGACACTGAATTAGGCCAGGTTTCTAAAACCCTCCTCTTTTCTCCCTGTCTTCCAGCTCCCTACAAGGGGTCTGGGATGGTAGGTAGAGTTAGAGCTGAGAAAAGAACTGACAAGACAGCATGAAATCAATGTTGAGAGATGGCACAGACAGTTTTAAGACTGACTGTTGAGGGGTCAACTTGGAACAAGATCCAGGAATGAGGATCTCTGGCGATGGAGTTGATAATCTGCATTCATCACACATCTTCTAAAATAATTCTATGCGCACAAGAGTTTGAGCAACACTGCAGGCAGATTCAAGAGATTTATTTAGTCACCTACCTCCCCCACCACCACCCCCCAAAAGAATGAGAAGGCTTGACTTTGAGTTCGTGAGGACAATAATGAGCTGTCCTCCTGGGGCCCTGTCTAAGGCCAGAGCAGGACTGGCCCTTGGGTTGACCCAGTGCAGAACTTCTGTCCCAGTGACTAATGATCCAGCCTAGCCCAGCCTGGCTGCGGTTTGTCTACAGGCCCCATGACAGGGCCATCCACTCAGATAACCACAATCTTACTTTGTGGGATCAAATACTAGTTCAGGATTTATGAGTCCAAGAAACAACATGGCTGTGCTCAGGAGGGATGGGGCGGGGGTGGGGGGTCCTTCTCCCTCCAGAGCCTTGGCTCCTTACCTAGCTTCAGGCTTTGGGGCAGGCCAAGAGGACAGGATGCTGCTTGTTTGGGGTAGGAGCAGGGTCAGCAGACCAAGGAACAGCATAGCAGCTGGTTTGTGTCTCCTCTCAATTTCTTCCACTCTGTCAGAGGCTAAAATCACAGCATAGTCCATGCTGATGCATTTTGTCATCTTAAAATGTGGGTGAGATTAAAAATTAAAAGCAGTCTTGTCCCATTCTGTAATCAGGGCATGGAGAAAATGTTTGTCATTGTTATCCTCTTAACTGCTGGGGTGAGTGGCTGGCTGTGGGCTGAAATGCTGCAGGCTTGACTTGCAGCTTCCAAGCAGGAATTGTTCCATCTCTCTGCCTTGGACTTGTGGTTAATTGAGGGCATTTAGAAACAACAAAGCATGGAGAAAGTCCAACCCTAGTTCCCAGTTGTGCAGTACAACATCCCTGTATTCTGTTAACTGACTCCAATGTCTTGCTTTTAGCCATTCATCTCTCAGGTGACAGCCAAAACCAGTGATGGATTTCAACAGTATGAGAAGTACGAGTGGGGACCACATGAATGGAGACACGGGAATTAGCAAGATCATGTCTAGTGGTGATGAAGATGAAGAGGAGAGTGCTGGGATGGCTTGGAAGGATCACCAAACTGGGCTTTGGGTAGAGGAAACAAATAACCAAAACCTGAGATTTTACATTTGAATAGCAGATCTGGGGAGATGGCTCAGTGGATAAAGTGCTTGCTGCACAAATGTGAGGACCAGAATTTGAGTCCCCAGAACCCAGAGTTGGCCCAGTAGCATGCACCTGCAGTCACAGTATTCCCATGGGGGAAATGGAAGGCAGAGACAGCAGAATCCCTTGATGCTCATATGATAGATAGCCTGGCACACACAACATCAGTGAATGACAAAAAAGAACCTGCCTCAGACAACATGAAATGGAGGACTGGCACCCAAGTGTGTCCTCTGACCTCTACTTTCCTCCATGCTCTCACACACAAATGTACAGATTTCTTAAGGGTTCTAGTCGCTCTTCTGCAGTGGTCTCTTATCTAAGGGCAACCTCTTACTCTCTTCTCACTCTTTCCCTCTTCTCATTTGCTTTGAATGGAAGCTCATGCCGCCTCATGGCCCAGAGATCCCAGGAATAGCAGGACTGCTACTCTGAAGATTTCTCCAGGTCAGATTTTACTGCTTTTGGCCCAAGGCTGCTGCAAAATTTACAGAGCAAAGAGAGGTACAATGTGGTCTACTGAACAAATCACTGAGTTAGGGTGAGTTTCTATGCTCAAAGGTACTTAGCGTTTAGAGGCAATTTCATAAAAGCCATCATTAGACTAATATATCACAATAGCAATCCAACAAGGTTGTCTGACGGTTTGAGCTGTGATTTCAGATCTGTCAGTCCCAAAAGCCTTGCACACAAAGTTGGAGGAATTTTGCTTATGTGCTTTGAAGGTGATGGAGCCCTCTGAGCCCCAACAAATGCCATGAACCTTAGAAAATGCTCACATGTGTATTCACATAAAATTCCAGGGTCCATGAACTCCTCAAGTCCATCCATTGGTCCCCCTAGGGTCCTTGGACCCCAGATTCCTGCTTTAAATTTATATTTGTGGAATTTTATCCAAGGTACTTTAAATTTAAAAAAATAGTCTATAGAACATGATTCTTCTTGGCTTCGAAATGTTGCATAGAAATGAACACTTGATATCTTGAATACTTGAAAGGATAAGGGCAGTGTTTACCTTTTATCTTATATATAGTTTTAAATTATGTTAAACTTTCTTTAAAGATTAGTGTTTTTTTTTTAAATGTGTATGTGTGTGTGCCCGAATGAGTTTACGTGAACCACATGTGTGCAGGAGCCCAGGCAAGGCCAGAAGAGGACATTGGACCCCTTAAAACTGTAGTTTCAGGCAGCTGTGAGCCATGTCGATGCTGGAACCTGAATCAGGGTCCTCTCTCAGAGCAGCAGGCACTCAACCACTGAGCCAACTCTCCAGTTCTACAATTATTTTACCTAGCAAACACTTTAATTTTTGTAATAACGATTTTCTTAAGAAATTAAATCTTTAAAAATTACAAGTAATGGCAACATATGAATCAGAGGATGTATTTGTCATTTCTAGGCACTTGTTCTTGATGGAGAACAGCTTCTTTAAGGAGGATATAGAAAAGAAAGGGCAGAAAAATGTCACATGGGAGATACAGCTAGGGGCTCAGTAGATATAAGGCTGATGAATTTATAAGAGATTATCTGTAGACCAGGAATAATCTGGAAATATATTTCTGATAAAGTCTGTCTATGGTGAGAAGAGACCACATTTGCCATGTCAGGTGGTCTCCTCTGATTTTTGTATCAAATTGGAATCCATCCTGGCTAGCTCAACTACAGGAAGCACTGTAGTCAAACTCTGCTTGCAGACTAGTAACAGTAGCAGCCCAGATCAACCCCTTTTCATAAAGAAATAGAGCTGAAACAGAAAATAGTAATAACGAACACAGACTTGATTGTCCCACATCTGGGCCAAGTTCTTGGGGAAGTATTATGTTTGGGTATTTTTGTTCATATGTACACGGATCCTCACAGAAGGAAGATAAATTGGGTATATAATATGCCAAACAAAGATCTCCTTTCTGACCCAAAGCTGCTTCCTGCTGAGGTGGTGAGAGGACCTTGGAAAGGTAGTAAATAAAGCACTTTCCATTTAGAAATCACTTACTGCCTTAGAGATGGGTTGGGGGGTGGAATAAACAACTTAACACATTACATAGTTCATTAAAGAAGGCTCAACTGTGATGTAACTCTTCTGAGTTACATCCTGGATTGTCTTTGCCAGCTTCCTTTCTTTCCTTTCTGCTCCAACATTTACAGAGAGAGGGACAAAGAGATCTATTGACCAAGTTACTGCGTTATCGTGAGTTGCTATATTCAAGGTACTTAGCATTTAAAAGCCATTTCATAAAAGTCTTCATTAAACTAGTATCTCACATTAGCAATTTAACGAGGATGTCTGAAAGTTTGGAATGGGCTAAGAGAAGGCCTGGGCCAGCTACTGCTCTATTTCCCTCTAGATTTGGGGAACCGTCCATCCACTGTAGACTTGATCCATCCTCTTGAGATCCAAGTGTTTGTAGATAAATCCTCACTCTTCAAAACTGCTATTCTAAGCGAGACAGAGGAAGGAATGATGTTTATTATTATTAGTGAGATTGCAGTGACGTGAAAAGATCTGTTGTCACACAAGGATAATCTGCAAAAATCTAGCTGATGTCTGTGAGTTACGCATTTGTCCCACCATCAGAAAGTAAAAGGCATTGGTGGGGTTAAGAACCCTCCTATCTTTCCCATCCTTTGTTCCTAGTTCCTCCTCGGGACCACCAAGTCTGTCTGGGATATGGGACAAGTCATCACATCGTTATTACATGCTATGACTGTCACTACCTTATACAGAAAGCACTAGACTTGTGGGGTTTTTGACTTAGTGATCCCACAAAAACAGTTTCTACTCAGGGGAAACCACTTTTGAGTTTGGATCTTTTCCAAGGCTGGCAACATGAAGTGTGATCCTTTCTGCTGAATCCGTGCTCTAGGTAGTCATATGATCGTGAATGGAAGCAACTGTTTCCTCTATTGTACCGTGTGTAGAGAAGCTGCAGTGTTTGGATGGTTAGGTGTATCAAATGTCTCTACAACTTACAGTGTTTCAAACTTATGATGGGGTTCTTAGGATCCAAGGCCATGTGAGTTAATAGAGTCCTTCTTAGTCTACTCAGGACAGCCTCCCATGTCATGAACCACTCATCTCATTTGATCTTCCTGGTGCATTAGTAATGTCTTAATGAATAACAAAGCACAGTCCACCAGTTACACAAGAAGGTGTCCCTAAGCAGAATTCAGGGTTTATCTTGGACATTCCTTTCACGAAAACAAAAATAACAGTAACCAATTGGCATGGTCTTGATGCTGGCCCTGTGCCAGGTTCTTCTGCAAATGCCTTACAACCACTCTTTCTTCTGACTGCCACAAACTGGAGTGACCCTCTGACCCTTTGAAAGCTCATGTTTTCAAAGAGATTTCAGTTCTTCGTGGAGGGGAAGGGATACCGGGAATAGCTTACTTCATAGAGGCAAGAGGATGCAGCAGCTGGCTCACATTCTGGAGAATCAGAAAGAATCAGAAACGTGTATCTACTGGAACTAGAGAAAGGCATAACCTTCCAACTCCTACCTCTAGTGACTTACACTGGTCAGCTAGGTCCCATCTCCTAAACATTCTGCAGCCTTCGAAATGGGACCACAGGGGCTTGGGAGATGGCTCACTTTATGAGATGCTTGACATCCAAGCTTGAGACCCTGAGTTCAATTTCTAAAGGCCATCTAAAAAAGCCAGACTTAGTGGGGCAAGCTATAATCCCAACCCTGGGGAATAGAGGCCCATGGGCTTACTAGTCGGACAACATAGCCTACTTAGTGAGCTCCAGGCTAGTGACCCTGCCTGGAAAAAAAAAAAAGTAGATGAATGGTGCCTGAGTAACAACACCTGATGCTGACCTTTGACTCCAACATGAATCCACACCCATGTGCACCTGCATACACACACACACACACACACACACACACACACACACACACACACACACACTAGCACTATAAGCTAGAGACCAACCATTCAACACCTGAGTCTATGAGGGGCATTTCAGAATCAAACCACATTGCCAACCTAAAGAGAAAAGGTCATTATTGTCCTCATTTATGGCTTTGGGATTGGAGGCTCAAGACATCAAGTGTCTCATGCACAATTACAGACAAAAAGTGGATTTCATCCAGGCTGTGAGACTGTGGAGGTCCTGACTCTTAACCACCAGACTCAACTCCCCCTCCCTGTGGGCTTGTTCATCATCTCATTTATCAGGCAGGCTGCTGGTCCTGAGGCCCTCAGGACCTTGGCTTGGTAGCAGGTCACTTGATTGAATCAAGCTGAATACTTCCACCTCATCTGTTAGCACTCCTACTGCACTGGAGCATTAGGGGCCTAGGAGCCCTTAAACCAGGAACACAAAATCCTCTCTTTCTGCAGAATCGTTCTTTCAGATGGCGATCAAACTCCATAAGGACTTACAGACAGATTTCTCAAATGGAGCCTCACTCGGCAGCATAATTAATAAATGTCTGGAAGAAGGTCGTGGGGGAAAGGGTTGCTGCCGTTTGCCTGGGCATCTGGGAGTGAAACACGAGCAATTCAAATGCATTTTTTATTTCCACTTATTGCCTTTGTCAAGAACCTCTATATTCCATAGGCCAGATGGTTTTTTTTTTTAAATAGTTTTATGCTTCAGTGAAATAACACTCCCTGCTCCTACCTCTACCAAATAGAAAAGGAAAACCACACACAAAGAAAATGAAAAGGAAAACACACACACACACACACACACACACACACACACAAAGCCCTGTGTTAACAAATGCCAGAGAAAAAAAACTTTCTTTTTATCCAACAAATGTTTGTTGTCTTGTTTGGGCAATTTGTTGTTCTAAGGGAACCAGGCACAAAGTGAATGCAATTTGGTGAGAAGGAACAAACTTACCATGGTTGGCCCCCACAAAAATGTGCTGATAAGGACAGGGCAGTTAAGATGTTGGAGGTAACTGGTGCCAAAAAAAAAGAGGAAAACAAGACTCTGTTGCCTGTGACCTGGAAGTCTCGGGCCTGCAAAGACCCGAGTTCAGCCTCGGGTTTTGGCCTCTCTCTTGTGACTCCGATTGATAGCTGGTGTCTCTGCGGATACAGCTTGAGCTAATTCCCAGGATAATGACCTGGCCCCGGTGATTTACTAACCTCACAGCGCATAACTGCTCTGGCAGGGCCGGTTAATCCTTTAATGGTCCCTGCAGTGTGTCTAGAGAGGCTCCAAAAATTCCACAGCCCTCCTTGGAACACTGAAGGGCATTGAATGCCCTCTCCTCTCCCCGGCCACATCACCCCACCCTAAGCCCTTATCTTATCAGGTAGCTAATTCCCACAAATTATTGTGTGGTTCAGGCAGAAAAAATGAAATTGCTCTCAAATCATAAATTTCTCACTTTTTGGACAGCTGCTAAGTCAGGGAAAGCTTGACCAAGTGGGTCTTAGTCACTGTTGTGAACAATTAAGACCTGTTAAGAGCTTTAAACTCTCTTGAAAAGCAATGTTTATTGATGGGAGAGAAGAAAACAGTTTATAGAGAGACTTAGCAAGCTATCCACTCTTAAGTGGAGTATAATCCTTCATCATGAATAATGTGACTCCCAGCACACTGTCCCAGGCATAAAGTCTATGGCCCATAGCAACCCTGTCAGTGTGGCCATCCTCAGCCTCAACATTGGCTTTAAGATAGGGGACTTCCAGGTTCCCAAAGCTTGTCCCACCCAGAGCTGAGAGTAACTTCCAGGGCCCTAAAGGGAACAGAGCAAGCACATGGGGTCTCTGAGCCTCGGAAAGGACAAAGAGGCCCCCCTTTTCTGTTTTAAGTTGTCTCTAGACTCCACCTGGTCACCATCCCTACCGCTGGCTGCCTCTAAACCTCAGCTGGCTTATTGTAAGAACCTCTTTACTCGTTTTCTGGCTCTACCCCTTTTCCATTCAGTCTTCTGGATTTCTCTTGCTGAAGTAAAATCTCTATAATGTAAAATTCAGCAGTCAAAAGGATATAAGTGGGGTAGGGAGTGTAGCTCAGTGGTGGTATGTCTGTCCAACATTAGCAATTTACTCGATTCATTCCCTAGCACTGCAAATAACCACATACACAATTAAGTAGGTATATAGTTTAGTGAGCTGTTAGTTAGCTTGTAATGTTGGAAAACTTTCACCTTTATCTATGTCCAAAGCAATGTCATAAATACTAAGAGAAATCTAAACCCATTAAGCAACCAGTCCCAGACTTTCTTGTTCCCTGGCCCTTGGGAAAACAAATAAACAAACAAAAATCTGCCTTCTGCCTTTTCGAATTTGTCAGGGTTTTTTTTTTCTATTTGCATTTCTATACTGCTATTCCCATCACCTACAAAAAAAAAATCTGCATGAAGCCTCACACTTACATACATGTTTGACTCCATAGGGGCACTCTTAATACCAGCCTATTATTTCTGTTACTACTAGTTACTATGGCAAAGAACAAGTTCAAGTCCCTGTGAATAAAAATTTTGAAACACACACACACACACACACACACACACACACAGTAGGCCACAAAGATGGCTCAGAGGGTGAAGGAGCTTGCAGCCCAGACTTGATGACCTGGGTTTGACCTCTGCAAAGGTAGAAGAAGAGAACAGATCCTGCAAAGTTGACCTCTGACCTGTACACACCCATTCACACACACATACTACTAATAAAACTTTTATAAACCCATACACGCTGCTACATAGAGTAAAGCAGGCAGCAACTCAAACACTAGTATTCTGTATATATGAATACCATCAGTACTTCCAAGAAGCCTAGGATACATTCAAGACCAAAACTTAGAATCAATCTTAAAATCTGTCTATTTGGTTCCTATTCCTAGCTTTTAGGAACTGGGTTGGACATCTTTGGGGGCCATCATTCTTCCTGCCATCAGGGATTTAATCTGAATTGCTGTGGTGTCATAACAGGTGAACTATGGGAATATATAAGAAGTGACAGGAAGTCAGGCATTGGTAGTGCACGCCTTTAATCCCAGCACTCAGGAGGCAGAGGCAAGCAAATCTCTGTTCAAGGCTAGTCTGGTCTACAGAGTGAGTGCCAGGACATAGAGAAACCCTGTCTGGAAAAACAAAACCAAGTAAACAAACAAAAAAAAAAGAGGAAGTGACGGGAATATCAGTTTTGAGGATCAGCAAATGCTTCTCTTAAGGCCGAGATCTAGATGAACAAGAAATATTTGGGAGAAGTAGAGTAGTGGAGGCTATGGGAAAAGGGATTCAGATGGAGGTTAGGACCAAAGCTTAAAGGGTACAGGAAGCAAATTCAGGTCTGAAGCTATGAGTGGTTGAGAAAGGCTACAAGGTAAGGGCTGGGTGGCAAGGACCCCATAAACCTGAGGAACTGAGGCTTTATTCTAAGAACTGTGGGTATTGAGTAGAATGATTTGCATTTTGGAAAAGTCACTCTTGGCTTCTGGGCCAATATAGCTTTGATGGGGCAAGACTGGTGATAAAGGGAACAGCTATGAGTTATGACAATGATCTAGAGAAAGGTGATAGGGTATAATGGCTGGACACACATAAAGATGCTGGTAAGACATTTAGATTTAGTTATGATCATCAGGAGTGGGCTATTGTTTAGATGTTGGGTGAGGGGGTGAGAAAATGGGGGGATAACTGCCATGTTGAAAATGCTCATATTTTGTAAGCATTTATTATGCACCAATCACTAGATTAAAAATTCCCCATGGATTTGATACTTACAAGTGTTGTAGGGCTTTCTTGCCAGCTGCCAGTCCCCAAATAATGACATGGAGACTTATTATTCATTATGAAATCTTGGCCTTTAGCTTAGGCTTATTTCATCTAGCTCTTATAACTTAAATTAGCCTGTTTCTATTAATCTACATTCTGCCATGTGGATTTCACCCCTCTCTCATTCTGTATTGTTCCATGTCTTGCTGGCATCTCCACCACTCTTTTTCCCAGAGTCCTCTCTTTCCCCAGAAGCCCTGCCTATTCTTTCCTGTCTAGTTATTGGCCATTCAGCTCTTTATTAAACCAATCAGAAGGCACCATAGGCAGAGACACATCTTTACAGTATACAAAAAGATTATCCCACAACACACAAGAACACCCGAATGGCTAATGAGCCAATGACTCCTGGGCATCTCCACTTCAATCTCCCATAGGTAACAAGTCAACCTGTTCAAAAGAGGGCCAGTGTTGTTACTTCTCTATAGACTCTTCACTTTCCCTGCTGTTCTGGGGGCACCAGTTAGTATTAGTTGGGTGCAGGCAGAGTATGTTAGTTACGCCGGGCATTGGTGGCACACGCCTTTAATCCCAGCACTCGGGAGGCAGAGGCAGGCGGATCTCTGAGTTCAAGGCCAGCCTGGGCTCCAGAGAGAGTACCAGGATTGGCTCCAAAGCTACACAGAGAAATCCTGTCTTGAAAAAACCAAAAAAAAGAAAAAAGAAAAAAAAGAGTATGTTAGTTACTCTATATTACTGTGATCAAATATCTGACAGAAAAAGACTTAAATGATGTATTATTTATTCTGATTTTTGTTTCAGTTTATCGTGTGAGGAAGGCATGATGACACAGCTGGCCCATTAAAGCATGAGCCAATGATTCTACACATCATGGCAGACCAAGAAGCAGAAAGAGCTACACCAGAACCCAGGGTTGGTATAGCCCTCAAAGACAGGCCTCTAGAGACTCACTTCTGTGGGCCAAACCCCACATCCTAAGGGCTCCATGGTCCTCAAAATAGCACCACATACTGGGAACTGAGTATTCAAAACATGGGACTGTTGGGGACATTTTAGATTAAAATCATAATGTCAGGAAAGGGGGATGGCAGGAAGCTACCCTGAGTCCAGTTGCTTCTACAGTTCCAGGAAGCATTGAGGCAATTCTAGACAAAGACTCCCTGTGAGACTCAGGAGGGAAATTTGGGTGACTTCTGGAGTTAACTTCAAACTGGTGTTTTTCAAATATTATTATTTGTGCATATGTGCACACACAAGCTGGAGTTGCAGGCAGTGGTAAGCTGCCTAGCATAGGCTGAGAATTGAACTTGTCTTTTGAAACAGCAGTGCGTGCTCTTAGCCACTGCTCCATCTCTCCAGCCCTAAGCTGGTGCATTTTAAAGGGAAGCAGAGAGGGTGTGACGGGTGGAGAAAACGTCTTCCTCAACAGCAACCACATGAGTCTTCTCTTCCTTCTGATCTAAGCCTCACCGTGTCATTGAAGAGAGTCCCATGCCTCCTCAAGAGGGAACATAGTACCTATAAACCCAGGGCAATTTCTCCTCATGCTCTATTATTAGTACATGAGCCTTGAGAGGGAACTAATTTTCCTGGGGAGAAGTGCCATTTGGTAGAAGAAAGTTTTATGACTTGTGAAGTACCAGAGGCCATTTATTTTTTTTAAATATGATCATCCCGAGGGTGAAAGCGTCATAAGAGAAAAATGGGATTCAAGGACGATAAGCCTCTAAGTATTCACAGCATTTCAAAGCCCTGTCTCGTCTCCATTGTAGATAGAATCTCATTGGGATCAGTGAGAAAGAGCTCAGGCAATGCAATGAGAACTCTCCAGAATGCAGTCAGTGCTGTGTTATTTTGATACCTTTTATCTGTTGGTGAGTAGACTGGGAATCTGAAAAAGATGTAGGATTCAAACATGTTAACACATCTTCATAAATGCATCAGAAACACCTAAATTTCTTTAAAGTTGAGGAAATGCAATGCAAAGTTGACAGTGTGAAGACTTGACTGTAAGGCTACCCCACATCTGGACACCCTGAAATACCAGCCAGAAGTATACCTCAATGGGTGCCCCAGCATCCAGTGCAACTGGAGTCAGTACTTCACCTTGTCAAAGCTGACCCCAAAGTGTTAGATAGTAGAATCATCTCCTAAAGCAGTGTCCTACATGTCCCTAGTCCTGCAACCTGGAGGACTTTTCAATACAGAAATAAAAGAATGGTAAGAAAATTAGACACAAATATTACTATTTGCTGGCCATGGTGTCTGTACCCATTTGTCATGTTGAGTATAACATTCAAAGAATTTAGCTCATTAGAATTGGCAGGCAAATCTTACAACTCTTTTTACAAATATAATGAATGGCTAATGCTCACAGCAGTATTTAAGTTGGACTCTGATTAAATTTATATACAAGTTTGAAGAAGGCTTGAGACAGCATATTTATGAGTTTAGTGGGTTGAAAAGAATTATTGCAGTCCTCAGAAAGTTTTTCTTTGTTGAATCAGATAAATAGAGTGTTAAAAGCAATGTGAGTGTGTTGTGTATAAATATGCCTTTAAATGTTAAAAAAGTAAAATCCATTTTTAAATAAAATCAAACACTAGCCAAAGATTTATGCATTGTGCTAGCTCTATAAATAACTTACAAGCATTATTTGGAAGCTCATGGAAAACTAATGTATTGGGGGTTTTTTAGATTTATTTATTTCTATTTGTATTTTGCCTACATTTGTGTGTGGGCAGCACACACTGTTATGTCCACATAGACCAGGAGGGCATCAGAGCCCTTGGCACTGGAGTTACAGACAGTTGTGAGTTACCATGTGGGTGTCAGGAACTAACTTGGGTCCTCTGCAAGAGGAGAAAGTGCTCTTAACCATGGCACCATCTCTCTAGCCCCTAATGTATTGGGTTTAAAAAATATTTATCTCATTTTTTGAGATTCTAATATAATTACAACCCTTTTCCCTTTTTTCCTTCCAAACCTTTCCACATACCTCCCCTTGATCTCTTTCAAATTCATAGCTTCATTTTTTCTTTAATTGTTATAATATATATGTATATGTATACATATCCCTAAAGACATAAATATGAACTGAACAATCTGTATTGTATTACTTGTATGTATGTTTTCAGTGCTGACCACTTTGCATTGGATAACCCCTTGGTATGATTTTCTCTGGAGGTGACAATTCCCCTGCCTCAGAATTCTTTAGTTGCTTGTGGTTCTTTGTGTATGGTTGAGGCCCCGTGGACTTTGTCATGTCTATTGTTGTCCTTATCCAGCCTGCATTTAAGCAGTTATGTTGGTATGACTTTATGGCTATAGCTTCTGACAGTCCTAGGAGACAGTCTCGCAACAAATTCCCTGTCTCTCTGGCTTTTAAAATCTTTCTTCCCCTTTTCTGAAATGACCACTCAGCTTTAGATGATGTTTTGATCTTTTTTCATTGCACTAAATTGAATATTTATTTTTAAAACCTAAAGCAAACTTTGGGAAACTTTGTATGTTTGTGTAAATGTGCTCTTGAAGATAAAAATATAATAATAAACACAATTATTAGTATAGATGAACATACTTCTGAACACTGAGGCAATGTTAGCTTTTTCTCATATAGAATTATTTTGCACATATATGTACATGTGCATCTGTTAAAATGGAAACTGTATCAGCATATGAAATACATACATGCATGTGTGTATATACTGTTTCAGAAATAATAAACAAGGCAACACCCATTTATAGGGGAAGCTGTAGCCACGCCTTCTTAGGGGCTGGCTACAGGAGTACCTGAGGGCTTGTGAGGGCGTGGTCAGAGTGAGTAGGGGGACTGCGTTTTCGGTTTCGGTTTCTCTTTGCTTCTTGCTGGACAGACTACCACCAGCTGGCTGGTTCGCTCTGTAAGTAAGGCTTTTCCCTATTAAATACCCTTATATTTCTACCTGACTCCGTATTGGTAATTTCTTACTATACCCATTCTAATAGATCTTCTTTATTTGAAGGTATAAGACTTGTTTTCTTTCACTAGGGCCTCTTGAGTCCCTTTGTTAGATCAACCAGATGTCTATTATGAGATCTACAAAGAGCTAATATTCCAAGTGTGTCTCTCTTGCCTTCTTTGGTCTGTTTGAAAACTTTGGTGGGTTTGCATCCTCTATTACAGCAGCATCTCTTGTTTCTATTTTTTTCTGAGGAATTGTTGCCAGCACTCCTAACCTCTATTAAATAGCAATGGTGACAAGTGACATCCTTGTACACTTCCTCCTGAAGAACTGCTTCATGTCTATTACATTAAGAGTGCTATTAAGTAAAATTTGGTATTATAAATTATCAATCTGAATGTTTTTTATTTGCCCTGCCTCACCTTACTGATAGGCTGTGTCTTTTCAATATTTGGGTTACTGGGTCAACAGAAGCCAGGAAAATAACTTTATTATATTAGAATGTTATCTAATACCTGACTGCATATTGTTTACTTTGTTGTAAATCATGTTGAACAGTGGTCAATAAGTAGTTGACATTTTTAGAGGCTAGAGAGATGGCTAAGCAGTTAAGAACACTGGCTGCTCTTCCAAAACACCAGGGCTTGATTTCCAGCACCCACATGATGGCTCACAACTGTCTGAAACTCCAGTCACAAGGAATCTGATGCCCTCTTCTGGTTTCATTGGGCACTAGACATGAATGTGGTATACAGAAATATAAACAGGCAAAATATATATACACATATAAGAAAAAATTTAGTTTTACATAGACAGATGATAGATAGATAGATAGATAGATAGATAGATAGATAGATAGATAGATAATGTTACTTGAGCAGGTCATGGTGGCACATGCCTGTGATGTCCACACTTGGAAGGCTGAGGAAAGAGGACTATAAGTTTTATGAACAATATAGTAATAGTCTATCTTAAAAGGGGAAGAATGCTTCTGAACTTTGTATTTGACTTTTAGAAACTTCTTATTATGGCAGGGAGATGGTGATGAATGCATTTAATCTCAGTACTCAGGAGGCAGAGGCAAGCAAATCTATGAGTTCGAGGCCAGCCTGGTCTACAGAGCAAGTTCCAGGATAGCCAAGGCTACACAGAGAAACCCTGTCTCAAAGAAAAGAAGAGAAAAGAAAGGAAAGGAAGGGGAAGGAAAGGAAAGGAAAGGAAAGGAAAGGGGAAGGAAAGGAAAAGAAAGGAAAGGAAGGGAAAGGAAAAGAAAAAAAGGAAAAGGAAACGCACTCATAAGTGGCTATTAGTGGTAAAGTAAAGGATAAGCAGACTGCAATCCACCACTCCAGAGAAGCTATGTAACAAGGAGGACCCTAAGAGGGACATATGGATCACCCTGGGAAGGGAAATTAGATGAGATCTATGGGGCAAACTGGGGGCGGGGGAGAGTAAAGGGGAGAGGTGGATAAGAACAGGAGGGAACAAGATGGCAGAGGCCGGAAAGGATGCAGTGGAAGAGCAATGAAAGAGATATTTGTGAAAGAGATATCTTAATAGAGAAAGTCACTATGGGCTTAGGGAGAAACATGGTACTAGGGTAACTCTCGAGATTCCACAAGGAAGACTCCAGATAAGACTTCTAGCAATAATGGAGAGGAAGCTGGAACTGGCCTACCCCTGTAATCAGATTCATGAATACCCCAACTGTCATCATAGAGCCTTCATCCAATAAATGATGGAACCAGACACAGAGATCCACAACCAAGAACCAGGCCTAGCTCTGGAAATCCAGTCAAAGAGAGGGAGGAGGGAGTATATGAGCAAGGGAATGCAAGATCATGATGGGAAAATCTACAGAAACAGCTGAACCAAGTTCGTGGAGACTCATGAACTCTAGACCAACAGCTACAGAGACTCCAGGGGACCGAACTAGGCCCTCTGTATGTGGGAGACAGTTGTGAAGCTTGGACTAGCTGAGGGACCCTGGCAGCAGGACCAAGATACAAACCTGGTACATGAGCTAGCTTGTTGGAGCCCATTCCCTTTGGTGGGATGCCATGCTCAGTCTTAATGCATGGGAGAGGGGCCTGGCCCTGCCCCAACCTATTGTGCCAGACTATGTTGACGCCTCATGGGAGCCCTTACCTGTGCGGAGGAGTGGATTAGAGGTGAGCTGGGGGAATGGGGGGGGTGGAAGGAGGTAATGGGGCAGGAGGAGGGGTGGGAGGGAGAACTGTGGTTGGAATGTAAAATGAAACAAAAAAATTTAAAAATTGGGAAAAAGAAAAGAAAATTTTTGTTATGAAAATTATTTTGGCTCTCTCCAGATGCCAAATCTGGCTAAATCTTGATCTTGGACTTGAATTTCTCTGGAATCATGGGAAATAAACTTGTGGTACTTATTAGCCACCAACTCAGCATGCTCTCTTATACATGTCTGAAAAGACTAAAATACAAATACAAACATGTGGAAACATTCTGTCTATTTTATGTTTCATCAAAGAAAATGTTACAATTGTTTTATGGAAGGTGTTTAAAGTTTACAAAGAGAATTATTTTCCCTGTAGAGTAGGAAACAGTGTCCCTAAAGGTTACATCTGTTATTCCCAAAATAAGCCAATATTGCTATAGTGGATAATTTACTTAATCGATGTTATTTTACTTTAATTGGTTCAATTTGCTATACAGCTCTACCCCCAACTTGGATAGGATTAGTTTAAATTATTTGGTGATGGGAAGAGCAGGATAAAGGTGTTGCTGAGTCACTGTCAGATGTACCAAGGTCACTAATGACCATGGCTATTGTCTTTTGCCTTTCTGGACTTTACCTGAAAACTGAGGGCAGGGCAGGTAGCTTTTAATGGGCTCCTATAACTTAATTATTCTCAAGATTTGGGGATAAAATCTTGCTCATTGTTGCCATGTAAAATGTGCCTGAGTTAAAAATGCTAAAGACTTTATCTGACATCCTTCACTTAGTCTCCCAAAGAGTTCTATGAAGCCATGGAGCAGTCTGTCAATTCACTGCCTCTCATCTGTGGGTTGCTGCTTCAGAACCTGTTATGGACTGTGGGACTGGACACTTTCATCACTTAAGGAGCAGGCAATGCTACACTATGTCAATAGAGGGCGCTAGAGAAAGAGGGCATGATTTTTGATGTACTTGCTTCCTTCTGTCACTTTATGTTCATCCCTCTGCTTAAGTGAGGCCATCCAGTGGCCTTCTGTCCCATCCAGCTTCCCAGAATGCCCAGGCACTGAACAGCCTTTCAGTGTTGACTGAAACCCAGAGACCACATTACTGTCTTACTGGTACAGCAGTACACTTTCAGACACACACACACACACACACACACACACACACACACACACACACACACACACACCAGCCTTGACCTGTCTATGTCCTGGAAGATTGATTCTCATGATCCTCTTAATATTTTAATGTGTGTATGCTCTCTCTCTCTCTCTCTCTCTCTCTCTCTCTCTCTCTCTCTCTCCACACACACACAGACACACACACACACACACAGACACACACACACACACACACACACACACACCAGCCTTGACCTGTCTGTGTCCTGGAAGATTGATTCTCATGATCCTCTTAATATTTTAATGTGTGTATGCTCTGTTTCTCTCTCTCTCTCTCTCTCTCTCTCTCTCTCTCTCTCTCTCTCTCTCTCTCGCTCTCTCTCTCTCGCTCTCTCTCTCTCTCTCTCGCTCTCGCTCTCTACACACACACACACACACACACAAACAAACACGGGGCTTGAATCTCACAAATTACACCAGACTGGCTGACCACTGAGGCCCAGGCTTTCCCTCTCTCCTCAAAGCTGGGGTTGCAAGTGTGTGTCACTATGCCTGGCTTACTCTGAAAATACAGGTCCAGAGATCAAAATCAAGTGGTCCTCACGCTTCTGAGACAAGTAGTTTATCAACTGAACAGCCTCCCATGATTCCCTTTACACCAACACAATATCCCAGACCAGGTGTCTCCTTGCCAGGGAGCAGATTCTCAACATTGCAACTCCCTGAACCCACTCACTTCTGCCTACGACTGCTTCCTGTGCCCAGGACTCTGGATCAGTGCTGGCCCAGACAACCCAACAAATTTGTCTGCCAAGTGAGCTGTGATCATGCCTTTTCCAACCCAGTATGAACCCTAGCTTGAAGGGAGGCCTCCACTTTCCAGGTGTCCTTCTTGGGACAAGTTATCCTCACATCTTATGGTTAATCACCTGTTATATTTTAATATAGCTTCGGATCAAACCTTCTGCTTCATCTCTGTGTGGCTTCTGTCTCCTGATTGGATCCAGATGGATGCAGACAGGTACTATGATTATTTCCGTTTTGGATGAGATTTCAAGAGGCTAAGTGACTTACTAAGGATCACATGACTATAGCAGATCTGGACACAAACCAGGACTGCTTGGCTCATGGAATTTTCTTTTTCACTAACTAGAGTGAGTGTAAAGATACCACTGAAGACAGAGGGGTGGGGAAGACCGTAGCTACTCACTCTTCTTATCTTTGGTTCAGATAAAAATAAGGGCAAAAAACAAGCAAACAAAAAAATGAGGCTAGCACCTACAGGAAGATTTTCAATGGTCAAGAACTGTCAAAAGTCATTGAGACAATAGCCAAGATAAACACAGGGAAAGACCAAGAGAGAAAAATTACCCCATAAATTTTTTTCAGTGTTTTTATATACTTTTCATATGGTCAATACTGTGTTCCAAACACATTCATTTTGAGGTTGTTTGAATTTTGTCAACTTCCCCAGCTTTTTCTTATCTGCTAAAATGCTTCATTTCACTTTGGAGGGACCTGAAATTCCCAGCTTTGAGTCTTGTCTTGTATTTGTGTTTGGCTCAAGGCAGCCAGTTTTGTGCATGAAGTATGTGCACCCGATCGGCTCTGAGGGCTCCAATCCCCTGGAGGTTGTGATGGAGGCAACATGTAGCAGCTTCCATATTCCCAGAAACAAGCCCTGCCCCACCTCAAGGCCAATCCCTGGGGAAACACAGCCATGTGAATCCCTCATTAGCTCCAAACCATCTCCCAATATTAATGATCTTTCCTGAGCATTGGTTCCCCACCTTTCCTAAGATGAGAAAGAGTCCAAAATGAGAGTCAGCACTTCCTGCTGATTAGAACCAGTGAACTCTGCACTGAGCCTGAATGCCTAGACTTGAGTCCTGGCTTTGCTACTAATGACAGAGCCCTGGTCTCTCTCTGTAAAAGGAGACTGGGCTTCAAGTTTCCTTTTAGCTCTCCAGTCCTTTAGCCCTCAGACTCTTTTCAATTCTGTTTAGTTCTAGTAACTTAAAGTAGTAGTGGCTCCCCATTGTCAAGTGCTCACAATGGGCCATGCAAATTGCTCAACACCTCAAATGCATTCCCCCACAAAGCTATGAAGTCAGTTCTCTTCCAGCCCGCTCTTCAGATGCAAAGAGCTTAGAGCAAGTGGCAGTACAGCTACGGTGTGAGTCCTCTCCCCACATGGTCACTGACTATTGCCTTCACCTGACGAACGTGCTCTATGTAGGATTCAACAAAGAAATGTAGGTAAAGGACATGGTTTAAAGGTCCACGTGGTCCAAGCCTCTCTAGAGGAATTGAGGAGGATTGAAATGTCTCTAGCTACAGTATTTGTACATGGGTTTTGTTGGTTACACATGGCTATAAAGGTGGGGTCCTAGTCAATAAGACCATAGCTGTTATGGACAGCAGCTGATCACTTTAAGGGACAGAGGCCTCTCAGCCACACTCAGCTCTGGCAGCATGTCCTACGAGCACCTGGAGCACTGTTCTAGGTGTTGACGTTATGACAATCCAACCAGGTGGCAGAGGTGGATTATGACCAATAGTTGGACCGTCTTCTGTGTGTACCCCCCCCCAAAGCCTCTGAGTCCTGTCACCCTCTGTATGTAGGGTTACAGGCAAAGAGAGTGTCCTGTGGGATGTCCCCTCAGGATCTGCCAAGAGAACTTGAGTATCAGAAGGACAGGACACAGGGTTGAGAGTGCAGGTTAAAGACAGTGTACTTGCTTAGCGTGCACCAAGCTCTGAGTTTGAGAGCAGACTCTGGTAGCTTCAACCTGTAGCCCATGGACCTCATGCACCCCAAGAACAGCTATGAATGTGGTCCAAGACAAACTCATAAGCTTACTTAAAACATTATGCAGGAACAGGTTGCAAGGCTTTTTTTTTGTTTTTGTCTGGTTTTGCTTTTCTTTCTGTTTTGCAACTACATCGTACGGTTCTCCAGCAAGAACTTTGTCAATGGAAATGTGGTGTGGTCCTCAATCATGAACTTTGTAGATGACAATGTAAGACTCCCGACCAGTTGCCTCAACTGGGGATTTCTAACCTGCAAGAGAGAAATGAGAGACAAGGAGAGAGAGAATACTGGATAAGAAGGAGGGGACCAAGGCAGCTGAAAAGAGTAGTAATGGACTCTACATAAACAGGTGATAAAAGCTGATAACTGCAATGACAAAATTCAGAAAATAAAAACACTGCTCACAAGATTTATAGACGAGCTAACACGGAGCTTCGTTGGCAATAACTCGAGCTGATAAAAAGCAACAGGGCATCAACCACATAAACACCCAGCCACTTCCATGCTCCCATGTATATTATGATGACTCTGGTTTGTTGACACCGTACAGCCCTCCTGACCCTGCACCAGGAGCAGTGCCCGATGCGGCAGGAGGAGGTTGTACCAGGTCGAGGCTGCCGAGTAGCTTTTTCAGAAAGACAAGTTATGCTTGACTGGATGCAGATGGCCCAGTGAAAAATGAATTCTGCCAGCAGACCCTGCCTTTATCAGCTGCAGAAGTTCAACAGGGATGAGATTTGCCCACCCCTGGCCCAACAGAGCAAGCCCCTGGTTTCAGCACCGTATCACAGAATGTCCTAATGAATTCCTCCAAGTGGTTGGAACCAACACCTATCTGCTTCTGAGAGAGCATCCGGGGCTTTGGGGCATGGTACCAAACATGCAGGGGAAGAGGGAGGCTGTGTTCTGCCCCCACAGGATCATCAAGGAATGCAGACAGCAGGAAAGGAAAATGAGCCCCACCAGGGCAGGGCTAAGTACCTGTCCTGCCTGAGCCATCCTGCCTGGTCCTTTTGCCTTCTAGCCATGGTAGAAAGGTCAAGAGTACCCACAGCACATCGTACTCGATGACCCATATATTTGGTGTAGTAATAAGTGAAAGTGATGGTGTATGCCTAACTTCCCCTTTTGTGTCAAAGACAATGAGAGGCACTTTGCCCCATTTAATCTCACTCTCAAAGCACTATGCCTTTCTTACCTTGCTGACCTGGATCCTCTATAACTGAAAGCCAATGTAAGTCCTCCCTTTCTTAAGTTGCTTTTGTCATGTAGTTTGTCAAGTCGATAAGAAAAGGTAACTAATACAGTGAGGGAACTGAGCATGAGGGAGGCAGTGCTTGGTACCCCACTAACCAGGCTGGATGGGACTGTGTTCACTGAACAGTTAAAAAGGAAATTAATTCAGCAGGGACCCTGGGAATTGACAGGGGCTTAGGTGGCTTTCCCAAGCTCCTCAGAGGGTCACAACCTTTATGAGGTTGGAGAGGGTCTGGAATGACTTGGACCAGAATGTCAGTCAGGTTTATAAAATGCTACTGTAATCAAGGAGAGATAAGTCACTCAAGGGGTCCTGCCTGGGCTATGAAAAGGCAAATCTACCAGTATTTGGTTATAGCTAGAGATCTGGGGAAAAACAAATGACAAGAAGCCAAGTTCTTGGGAGATGTGGAAAGGTAATAAAGCCTGAGCAGCAATTCACAAGAAGGATGCAAGAGGTACGGGTGATGCTCCCTGTGTCTCTCATCAGTGAGAACCACCCAAGTCACTTTCTCCCTAACTGGATAGTGAGGGTTGTCTGCATGTGGAGGCCTTGCAGGGTGACCAAAGCCCCAGTGATCCACTCATCCCTCTAGTGTATGTGTATGTTGGGTCCAGGCAGCCCCTAGAAGCTTCAGAGACATCTCCATCAGTGGAGATGGAGATAGGATGGCCCAAGCGAAGGGAATTTGGCTTGTCCCAGGACAGGCAACAACCATCCCAGGTAGTACACTATGCACATTTCTCCCCACAAGAAGTGCACTGACTATGTGTCGAGTTGGTTCACTCAACCCGGGGCATTTTTAGCAGCCAGATGTGCCTGACTGAGAGGTAATGGCTGCAGCAGAGTCTGAGAGCCTCTCAGTCCCAGAGATTCGAGTAGCAGGTGCAAGGGAAAGCATGGTGCTGCTCTCATTGTCCCCAGACTGGGAAAAACAATACAAGCTGCCCCCGACAGCCCTTTAGTGGGGAGATGCATAATAGCCCAAAGTAGCATCCCAGGATGAAGGAGTTGGATGGTTCATGAACAATGACCGTGGGTCGTAGAGTTAAATAGGGTAGTATCTTCTAGCCACACCTCTAGCTGACATTACCCTTTGAGGAAATAATTGATACAAGTGGTGGGATCTTTTCATGCTGTATTAGACCTTGTTAACTTTTTTAAAAATATATCTTTTTTAGCTCCCAAACCCCAAAACCAATTCCTTGTTAACTTTTAGAAAATATCTTTCTGTTTGCTGAACCCCCCCCCCAAAACCAACTGGAATATGCTTTCAGAGCTCCTACCTACCTGCAAGAGGTCTCATTATATAGTGCTGACTTTTGAGTGTCTTATAGATGCAGAGACATATACAAAAGATGTTTGTGTGTACCAAGAGGAGCAAAGATGGCAAGGCAGTGTGCACAGGGTGAAGAGCCAGGCACAACTGTGCAGTCTTTTGGGAGGTTTATGGTTGGGTGAGGCAGATTATGATACTTAACAAAGTTATTGAGAAAAAAACTTGCAACAGCCTATCCCTTAACTGTTAACAACACTGTAAGAGTTTAAATGAAGACAGCATGATAGCATTGGAAGGAAAAAGATCCCCCCAGATATCATGTCAAGGGTAAGTTACATCCTTGTAAGTTGTGGTCCAGGAATGCCTCTAAAGTCCCTGACACAATGAAAGCTAGTGACACCACTGTTGGTTTCATGCCAAAACTAAATGCTAAGACCCTATTACTTATTTCTATTGCTGAAGTCACCACATACTCTGGTTGGAGTACATAAAGAAATTGGAAAAATTCGCCCTTCCTGCCAAAGGAATTATGCAGACTACTAAAGGCTACTTGTTGAATGATGAAGACCACTAGTATAGTTTATTGCATCTAAGACTATCTATGGATTTACTGTTAAGCTATGAAGATAGCCTGCTAATGCCAACAGCATACCAAGCAAGATGTGTCCACTGGTATAATAGTGGTATGACTGTTACCGGTACAACTCTGTTTTCTAATCGTGTTTAAGGCCATGTCACATAAGGGAACTCACATTTAGTATTGTAAGACAAATAAAAACTTGTGGTTGGGAAGGTCATAGGCACTAGTGGGGAAACAACTGCTTTTGTTTTGTTAATTAGATATAACATGACCGTCAAATTGCCTTCCAAGTGCGTACGTTTATGCCTGTAGGTTATAGGCTGATGTTGACCTTGGCTAGAAAAGCTTCTTTTTGCAGTGGGTGATTGTTACTACAGACTCAGCCAACCAAAGTTCTGTTGCTATGGCATAGCAATCCAATGGTAAAAATAATGAGAGAAAATAAGTATAATTATATATCTTAGCACCCTGCCAAAGTTCAGGAAATATCTCAAAAGGAGGGGACAGGATGAAAGAACCAGAGGAAAGGGTTGAGCTCTGTGTAACTCTGTCCTGGAAACATGTCGTGGCTGTTTCTATCTTAGAAACAAAGCAGGTACAAGTACTCATACCAGAACTTCACAAAACCGGGCCCAATAACGGTCCTCTGTGGAAGCGGGGAGGGTTCACAAGGCCCATGAGTCAGACCATGAGGTGGCTTGTGAGGCATATGAGGCTCCTCTCTGAGGATACTGGAGTGGTTAATGATTGCTGGGGATGGGTATCAGTGGTGTAGTTGCCCGTAAGTTTCACAGGCTTCTATAAACAACTCCCCATTCATGTTCCTGTAACCCACTTAAACACATTGGTTCACTAGCTGGACTGGATGGGATCGTTTCTTTGGTCTGTCACCAGTGCCTTACCCAGAGCAAATACATGTTTGTTCACATTTCCCCAAGGAAAGTCATGTATGTAACACCTGGTCATCCCAGCCACTAGAAAATACTGACAGCTATAAATCAAGTGAGAAAGGTGGAGACTACTTTTTGGCAGGGCAAGTTTGTCAATGACCAAACCTGGCCTTCCCTGATAAGACCACCACAGCTCACTCACCACCAGTGAATTTAGGGCATGTTTACCAGGAGGGCATCCACAAGAAGAGACAAAATCCTCCTCACAGCTGGTCCTGGGGTGAAGGCAAGTGCAGATTCTTCTAGATAGACTTGCTGTCCTCTCCCTTGCCACAACATTGCCATGGCCTTTTTACCAGGCGATTCTCCACTTCTTCCCTTGCTAGGGCAGAGGTTTGTTGGGGTGAAAGACAGAAGGAAAGCTGTGTCCTCATTGAAAGATAAAATACACTATAGGCTGTTACATCAAAAGAGTTCAGAAATAAGGGCACGAGATATCTCTGAAGGCTCCAGACCTTCATTATTTATGTGGATACGTTCTTGTTCATACCTATACACGTGTGGGCATGTGGGATGCATATGTATGCAGTTGTGAGTGGAAGCCAGAGACCAACTTCAACTGTCTTCATTTATTGTCCAAACCCAGCCTTTCTAGTGTGGAAGGTAAAGGCTTGGCTATGTCTTACAAAAACGGAGGCTGCCTGCTAAAAAGAGGGGCAATTCTATCCTTGGTGACACACCCACGTGATTCTACCACCCCAGCTATCACTAGATACCAACAGCTTCCTCCCAGACATCTCCTTCCAATGCAGAGCTCTTGGGGAAAGCCAGGTGCTCTAAAAGTGATCATGGACCCTTAACTTTTCCATTGTGTTTCTCAGTTTTCTCCCTTTCTCAATGCCTGGCTAACATCATACTCTTGTTAGTTCGTGAGTTCTGGTATGTGATGTAAAACACTGAATGAACGTATTAAGCAAATGGGCTCTATGAACATTAGAGAGGGAACATTTTGTCAACCATGCCTGCTGTCTCTGGGAAAGTGATGGGTGTCTCCAGTGTAAGTGGCCAGGGCAGCTGTGACGCTCTGCACAGTCCAACTCCTATAGCCGGATGTCCAGAAAGCCCTGAGGTCAGGGGAAAGACACAGAGCAGGGTAAAGGGTAAGAGCCAGTCATGGGTCAGTTAGGCTAAAATCTCCGTTGTGCCGTAAGCAAAGCTGAATGCCCCTGGGTGAGGTGCTTAGAACTTCAGTTTATTCGTCTGCAAAATGGAAATCACTCTTAGAGAGAGCGTGCACGTGCAATGGTACTGCTGTGCACAGAGGTTCAGCTGTGGATGCGCAAAATTGTTCCCCTTGTGTCCTTAAGCACCCCCTATGTGAGTTCTGGGGGTGGTGCTAGCAGTGCAGGTCCAGGTTCATACAGGGGTCAGGCCTTGTCAGACCTCCCCTGACATCCACACTTCATTCCTCTTCTGTCTCATCTTTCCTCCTGGTCTCGTCTTCCTCTTTCTACCCCTCCATCTTTCCCCCAGGAGTCTGCCTGTCCTCTCAGTGGACCTCAGAGTCCCTCATGTCAGACCATCCTTCTCCACCACTGTCAGCCTCACCAGTACTCCTGGGATGATGCAAGAAAGGAAATTCACTTGTTCCAACCATCACCCCGACATTTATCTCAGCCCCGTCCCGTCCCCCTGGGCCACCCTTCAGCCCTCCCCTGTTCCATGAATATCACTCAGTGTCTCTTCAATGCACATTCGGAGTCTGGTCTGCTTTCACTGCTTATGCCTGTCTACAGGCTCTGCCCAAGGCTTCCTGATAACGGCCTGATTTTCAGCCTGTACTTACCAGACCTACTCTGCAGAGCCCTAACTTCAGGGGCACCCTTGTCTCCCACTCTCTAACCCTTGCAACCTACCCCTATCTGGGAGTCTATGGAAAGCCTGACCATCAGAATTGCTATGTAAGGCCTCCTGTGAGTTATTCTGGGGGTTTCCAGCCTTGTGAGACTCTACCCTTCCTTTATTTTCTGTTTCACTCTCTTGAACCCACCTAAGAACTAACATAACCAAGATTCTGACCCAAAAAGAGAAAAACCCAGTGCCTTCCACAGAAGTAGCTACTTTTCTCAGCATAGCTTCAGTGACAATGGACATCCCACCAGGCTTGATACCAACATCATAAAATGTGCTTTCATTATATGTATTTGTGTGTGTGTGTGTGTGTGTGTGTGTGTGTGTGTGTGTGTGTGTGTGTGTGTGCCCTATGCACGTGAGCGCAGATGCATGAGGAGCCAGAGGTCAAAGGTGAGTGCCTGTCCCTGTGATCTCTACCTTTCATTTTGCCTTATGTTTTGAGTCACGAACTCTCATTGAACCCAGCGCTCATCAACTGAGTAGCCTAACTCACCAGAGAGCTCTGAGAATCCTCCTGTCTCTGCCCCTAGTACTGAGAGTATAGAGGTGTGCTGCTAGTAGGTGCTGACACAGCCTAATTTCAGATATCAAATTTAGCCTTTCTATCCATTTCTTTTTTATTTTAATTTTTTTATTCATTTGACATACCAACCACAGTTTCCCTTCCCCACTCCTGGCTTTTTATGTGGGCTCTGGGATCTGAATTCAGATCCTTATGTATATACAACAGGCATTTTACTGACTGAGCTGTCTCCTCTTAAATTTGTCTTCATTTGTTGACTTCGGCAAGGTTCTATCAAATAATTATTTATATAGATTCCAATCCCCTAATAAGTGATTACCAGAAGAACAGACATCAGTGAAAAGAGCAGAGCCCTTTATTTTGTCTTCAAGCTTTGTTTTTCTGGTAGTTTGTTTGCATTCATCTGGGATTCCTACAAGCTACTCTGCCTGTTCAGATACTTCTAAGAGAAAGGCCTCCTCAGAGTAGCTAATTCGGGAAGGTGGATGGACATAGCAGTTCTACAGCACTGTCTCCATTCTCCACTCTTAGCTGGTGACAACTGTCTGGTGGAAATGGCTCCCTTCTTCTATACCAGGCTATCTCAAGCTGGAGACCACTGGCATTTAGCGACAGAAAATTCTTTGGTAGAGCAGATGGGTGTCCTGGGCATGATGGGCTGTTTAGCTGCATCTTTGGTGCCAATCCACCAGTTTGCCTTTGTCACAATTACCCAAGGCATGGCTAATAAGCAACTAGAGGAGCAAAGCCCACTCCTTATTTGAAAGCCCTTGTTCCGGCTAGTCTTACGTTAACTTGACACTGAAACTAGAGTTACCTGAATGGACAGGACCTTAATTGAGAAAATGCCTCCATAAGATCCAGCTATAAGGCATTTTCTTAATTAGTTATTGACTGGGGAGGGCCCAGGCCATTGTGGGTGGTGCCATCCCTGAGTTGGTAATCTTGGGTGCTATAAGGAAGCGGGCTGTTGGCCTGATGGTGGTGACACACGCTTTTAATCCCAGCACCCAGAAGGCAGAGGCAGGAAGACCTCTGTGAGTTCGAGGCTAGCCTGGTCTACAGAGTGAGTTCCAGCAGGACAGCTGGATCTACACAGAGAAACCTTGTCTCAAAAAAAAAAAAAAAAAAAGGCAGACTGAGGAAGCCAGTGAGCAGCATTCCCCTACAACCTCTGCATCAGCTCCTGCCTCCAGCTTCCTGCCGTGTTTGAGTTCCCATCCTGACTTCCTTCAATGATTCAGTGATGAACAGTGATGTGGAAGTAAAGCCAAATAAACCCTTTCTCCCCAACTTGGTTTTTTTTTTTGGGGGGGGGGGTAAATGACACTTCATTGTAGCAATAGAAACCCTAACTTAGAAACCTGGTTCTATACATGTGCATGCATACACCCTCAAGGACACACTGGAGAGCCTGAGTTTGATGAAAGTGCTGTGATTATTTGAATGAGAATGACCCCCATAGGCTCTTATGTGTGAATAGTTAGTCACCAGCTGGTCGAACTGTTAGGGAAGGATTGGGAGATGGTGCCTTGCTGAAGGAAATGTCTCATGGGGGAACACTGTGAGGCTTCAAAAGCTTCCTGCCACCCCCCAGTGCACTCTGCCTCCTGCTTGTGGCTTTGAAATGTGAGCTTTTAGCTATTCCCGCCACTATGCCCTTTCTTTGCCAACTAAAACTGTAAGCTCAGTTAAACACTTCCTCTTTTCCCCCCCTTTTATCCATATATCTTTACTTGCAAGTGTTCCTTGCAAAGAGTCACTGGTCTGGTTCAAAACCTCTGGTTTCTGCTATACTATCAATGTTGGGCCCTCACTGAGACTCCTTTTGGATGTCCTGTTGCCGTGTGTCATGGAGATCATGTAGCTTTGACCATTTCATGTGCCCCCATAGATCATAATTGGAGTGAATGTTGGGGTGGGTCAACTCACAACCCTAGTTGTAGGTCTGAGTAGTTGTAGGGCCAGTTCTCCTGCTTTCACACCCTCAGGGTCAGCTCTCCAACACCTACATCTTCAGAACCAGCTCTACTATGTCGCCCAGAAGAGGGGCAGGAGCCACTCTCCCAAGTGCTGCAGCCGGTGAGGGGCAGTGACTGCGATCCCACTTTTTTTTTTTCAAGACAGGGTTCTCTGTGGCTTTGGAGGCTGTTCCTGGAACTAGCTCTTGTAGACCAGGCTGGTCTCAAACTCACAGAGATCCGCCTGCCTCTGCCTCTGAGTGCTAGGTTTAAAGGTGTGTATCACCACTGCCTGGCTAGCTCTCCCACTCTTATGGCTTCAGGGCCAGTTCTCTTACCTGCCACTGGCATCAAGGGGAAGGGGGGAGGGTATCTCTCTCTCTCTCTCTCTCTCTCTCTCTCTCTCTCTCTCTCTCTCTCTCTCTCACACACACACACACACACACACACACCACCACCACCACCACCACCACCACCACCACCACCACCATATTGCAAATGAGGGCGTGGCCAGATCGCTGGTGCTCAGGTTCTCAGACTGGTTCACCTGTATACACATCCCACCCCTCCACCCCACTCCACACACACACCCATACCCTCCCACATACCCCTGTCAACAGGGTCAGCTCTGCTGTGCTGTCCAGAGGAGGTGCAGGGTCAGCTTTCCCGAGTGTTGTAGCTGGTAAAGGGGAGAGTCAGCTCCCTCACCAGTGGAGGCAATGGGGGCAAGAGGGCAGGGCATCTTTCCCTTGCCCACCCACCACACCGAAGAGAGGGAAGCTGCTATGCCCCTCTCATGCTCTCAAGATTGACTCATGTGTACCCCTGTCTACAGGGTCAACTCTACTGTGTTGCCCAGGCCAGGTGCAAGGCCCGATTCTCCTGAGTGCTGTAGCTGGGGAGGGTTTGGGTCAGGTCCCCTACCTGCTGTAGGTGTTGAGAGTCGAGGGGAGGAGGGCACCTTTCCCTCACCCATACCACCACATGGCAGATGAGAGGGGTATGACCTGCTCCCCTATATTCTCATGCCCTCAGGGCCAGTTCACCCATGCCTCTGAGAATGGGGTCAGCTCTATTATACTACCCGGGTGAGGTGCAGGACCCTCTCTCCTAAGTGCTTCAGCTGGTGAGGAGCACGATCAGTTCTCCCTAGTGTTGCAGCCAGTGAGGGGCGGGGCCAACTTTGTACAGCTCTTTCCTCTCAGCCTTCAGTGGTATTGGAGTCACCGACATCAACACAAATTATGACAACACAAATTGGTCGAGTATTTCATCACAGCAATAGAAAAGTGACTAATACAGAGGTTGGTACCAAGGAGTTGGCTTTTGCTGTGGCAGAGCTGACGTGTCAGTTTTGGATGATTGTGGAAGATGCTGGGACTGTCAAGTAGATGCAATGGAGTGACTGGGTGTGAAAAGTAACCTCCTGGCGGAAGGTGTTTCCTGAGCTAGTGTGTGCAGATTCTCTGGTGCCTTCTGCATGATCCTTCTGACCCTCAGTACCATAGACTACCAAAACAGCACTGTGGACCACCACCATGACGATTCTCAAGGGTTAGCATGGTTCTGTGCATCTTAGTATTGTCAAGTGTGAGTCTCACCAGTCAATTTTGAGGCCCTTTCAATAAATATGCATTGAGCCCGCCTTATAGGTCCTTGTTACATGCGTGTTGTCCAGAGCCCTCCACAGCAAGGGTCATCTGGGAGATACTCAGAATGTAGATGCTCAGGCTGTCTGCTAGAGCTTCTAAAACATAGCCTGTACCTCAGCAAACTGGTCAGGTGGCTTCTATGAATGTTAAAGCTGAGAGTTCATCACATGAGTAGCACAGGGAAGGGGAAAGAGCAGCCATTTAGAAGTTCACATCCTAATTGGGAAGATACAACTGACAGACATGAAACAAAGGGGCAGAAGGCGGCTTATCATCACCAAGCATGTTTCGATGGCAAATGGATATTAAGAGCCAAGACTAAGTCATTCCTCAGCTATGCACAGTCACTAAGACTCAGTGTCTTCATCTACAAAATGGGGACATGTTTCGTGTCTACATCACATGACTGCCTTGCAGATCAAAACAGAATACAGGAAAGTACCACAATGCCACAAGGTACTGTTTAATGATACATACTCTGAATGCTAGAGAGATTCGGAGATGAGAGAGCTCAGGAAATTTGGAATAGTATTGAAAGATCCAGCCAAGAGGGCCGGGGAGGCTAGAAGTGTGGAGCCAGGCACTAGAGGAAAACAAGATGGAAAAATGTGCACTTTGACCAGCCCCCAGGCCTGACCCCAGGGAGCACCCACTGACCACCACCCAGCAGCTGCCTCCTGACAGCCTGCAGAATGTCAGCACCACAGGTCTCAGAAACACAGTGTCAACGGGTGCTTTGCAAAGGACACAAAGCCAGCAGATGCGGTCTGTGTGGTGAAGCTGGCAACAAGCCCAGTTGTTGCAAATCATCACTGTGGTTCAAGGTACAGGGAAAATGACATTCTGTCATTTTGCAGAGCTGACCTGTGGGAATGCCCAGGCACTGCAAGCAAAGAACGAGAGATGTAGAAAATCAACAGGTGAGTTCATGGGCCATAGTTCTGAAATATTCTCAGAAGCCTTTTTATGTACTAGATTGTGCTATCATTTGTCCCATGCTCATATCAGGAAGGGCTTATTGCTTTCTCGTAAATAAGAAAACAAAACAAAACTTGCAGACATAGGATTTGAACCCAGATTGTCTTGCCATTATTGATTCTCTGACCTGCCCTGAGCAGTAGGAACAATGTGGTTAGACTTTTGTTGTGAAACCCACTCTCTGACTCACTGGTGTCTGCCATGCTTGTCCTGAGCTTCTCCAGAGAAATGCTGTCTTCTGGCAGGAAAAGATAAAAAAGACTGATACATGTGAGTCACCGCACTCGCTATAATTAACAGTGATGCAAGAGCCAGATGCAGAAGAAGAGGGGGCCTCCAGACCCCGCTTTTAGGTTTTCCTGACTTTGAGCTGCAAAGAGTCTCCAAGGCTAAGCTCCTTTGTGCTTAAGATCCTTCTAAATGAAGAAGTTAAACCTGGAATGCTTGCAAGATCTAAGATAATGGAGCTGAGCGAGGCAGAACAAATGCATGCCCTACCATCGAAAACCATCCACCAGAACCAGAAAGAGGGTTTTCAGGTCACAGAGAGTGTAGCTCTTTGCTTTCACACTCGGCTGCCCTAGGGAGTCTAAGCAGTTTCCCACCTGCTGGGATGAATCATAGCAGCTTCAGTTGTAAATTCAGTTGGACTAGATGCTCAGCTTCTGCCTCCTGATACTGGGAAGGTATCAGTGAACTTTTTAAAAGGGTTAGATATCTTCTGTTGGTCTGGACATGATACAGTGATGATTTGATTAAAATAAGTCTTGAACCACAATACCCACCACCCCATGAGCAAGCCACCCAACCATCCCACAAGGGCAATCTCTTCATGGTGCTGTGTAGAGGTGGCCCCCGGCTACTCTGAAGATAGATCATTTCCAAAGCCCAACAGAAAGAAGCCAACTGTGGTCAGGGGTCTTGATGGGCAATTACTGATAACTGTCAGTGTTGATCGAAGATTGCCTGTTTAAAAGAAGTTCAACTGGCCTTGAGATTCGAACACAAGACAACCAATACACTCCTGCATTTTCTTTTTGAATAGACTTTAATTGACAGCCAAGTGAAAAAAAATGAAGGTTACATTTTTAGTATTATCATCAATACACTGTAAGATTGGCATCCACACAGTGATGTATCTAATATCCATACACCTCCTAATTTTAGTTGACAAAGAGCACATCATATATATATACATACATATTTACACAGTATTTCAAGCAACAGTAAATAATAAACTCCCTCCCTTTAAAAAAACAACAACAACAACACACACACACCTTTAAACAATGGATTTCCTCACAATAATATATCTTTTTTTCCCACATACTTGCAGAGTCAAAGATACTTAAGTTACTTAAGAACAGTCTTACCGGCGAAGATCCTGGACCAGCCCCTAGTTTCTTTTAAAGTCATTTTAATTTTTACAACTTGAAGCCACATAGCCAGTGTGGTCTTTACACTCTAAAGACACCCCAGATGATAGATATGAACTCTTCCACTTCCTTTGCATGAAAAGGAAAGCACATCTCTGAAGATGTACCTAATTACAACTAAAAAATAAATCAAAAACATTGTTTAAAAAAATCTGCTCTTTAATCATTATTTCATAGCATGGTGCTAATGTTAACAATGAGTAGCTGAACAGGAAGACAACTTCAGGTTTCTACTCAGAGGTTCTGGTTAATTCTAATCCACTATTCAGTTACTTGAAACCTATGAGCTTTAAAAGTTGCCTGGCAGAATTACTTCCTGCCTTCCAGGATTCCAGGTTTGCAGCCTGACCTCTGGAATTCTGGGTGATATTTGCCCCAGGTGACTTGCTCTCTGATTTATTTCTTTCTAGGGCTGTTAGTAAATGGGAACCATGACAAAGTTTACATTAGCAGACACATACACATGCCCTGGCCTATAAATATCCCATGATGGAAAATGGAACAATTGCTGCAGTCCTGGTGAAAATGTGCATAAAGGAGAAGAGGAAGGTAGGGGGACATTAGCAACAATGGTTCTTCTAACAGTGGAAAACTCAGACCCAATGGCAACGTGCTTTCAACTAACAAGACATCTTGAGCCACTTTTTCAGGCCTATGAGTTAGACAAGAGTAGGTGGAGCACAGTCTCCTTCCAGCAAACCTGACAGGGTATAGCCAAACTCGTGTGCTGTCTTGGAAATTGGGTGACGATCCCCCAGCAAGTCATTTTGTAGGTGAGTGGGGAGGAATTTCAAAATCAGATTTGGAAGCTGTTTGCACACTGTCCTGCCTGGGATGCTGAATTGTCCCCCGGTCGGACCCCTCAAAGCGCCAGCTGGAGTTTGGTCATGTTTCTCTGGTGCATGTTGTGATGGCGGACTAATTCGTCTGACCGAGCAAACTTTTTCTGACAACTGTGCCACCGACAGCTGAAGGGCTTTTCACCTGTTGACACAATTGCCAGTTAGAGACACTTGCAGCAGAGTGACTGGGCACAGGTTCAACTATCAAAGGCCCGAGCTAAATCACCATAAGACACCCGCCCTGGACTCCCCTGGGTCATTCCCTAAGCTAACCAACTGGCTCTTCACTGGCAGCCTGGGATTAGCAATGCCTTTTGAGGGCTTGAAAACCAGAAGCACTATAAGCATAATAAAATAGAAAACTTGGGAAATGAGAGAGAAATCTAGTTTGTGGAAATCTCTAAGCAACTCATAAATTAAGGGGGTTTAGGAAACTTTGTCTCATCTCAAAGGACACTCTGTGACCTGTGCAAATGTTTCCCCATTGCTGTCTAGGTGGGAGCTGGCTGCAAAGGTCTGAACCATCACCCTGGATACTGTTGATTGATGGCTACTCTGGATCACTATCCTAGATACCATTGACTGATGACTGGTCATCAATAGATCTGGGACTGAAGCTTTATTATCTCCACATAGATGATTTAAAGTAAATCATGGCTACCAGTTTGTATCCTATTTGCTTCTTTTTAGTGCAAATGATGACTCAGAACAAGCCTGTGTTAGAGACAAGATTCTGGTTGCAACATTAGTTCCACCAAATGATTAAAACTGCTCCATCTTAGGCACTCTCATTAAAGACAATAGATATCTTGTATGTAATGCCTTGTATGTTTCTTAAAACAGCCTCACAAAGAAATGTTATCTTCACTCTCAGACAAAGTTGCATGGCTATTGCAGACAGAGCCAGGCAGGATTCAAACCCAGGCATGTCTAATCCTGAAGCCTACACTCATCCCTATGTCACACCCCTTAGGGCTTGCTGAGGAAAATGCCACAGGGGCTAAGCCCTGTGCCACCTGGAGGGTCTTCCTAGGATACTGATGGTTCCAATAAGAAATGTCCCAAGAGATGTGGTGTTTTGAGGCCAGACTGGGTGGCATTAAGTAGTTTGTTGGTGGCACAGGTTTGCAGACAATGAGGTGTGCAGGAACAATCTCCAGACTATGAGTTTGGGACTAAAAGGCAATATGTCAAAAATACCTGAAGGAGACTGAGACTTATATCTTGTCAACCTGGGGCACGGTGCTTTGACGGTATCCTAAGGTATAACCTGTCTGTGCTGAAGACTGCCATGGCCTTCTCACCTCCTACTCACTGTCCATCTGCTTTTCCTGATCTGGTTCCTGCCTGCCACTTTCACCTCCTCATGGGTACTTTTCAGCTCTTTCTCATACTGGTCCCTCCAGTGGCACTCAGCTTGGCTATTATTCTGTCTCTCTCCTCAATTCCCTGGCTTCCCAGGATGGCTATTTGGGCACATGTTTATTCTCCAAGAGAAAGAACAATAAGGATGAGGTGGGACCAGAACAGTGACCACTGAGATTGCCATCCAGTTGTTTTGAGGCTCTGGGTAAATCATTTGATCACTACCCATTATAGGCTCATCTGTTAAATGAGGACTAAAAACACCTCCCTGCTCTAGTTCCTACGATGCTGGAAAGATGAAGAGCTAACCTATGAGACAGTTCTGCTTTCTAAGGAAGCTCATATGCCACAAGGGCAGTTTTTACTACGAATTTCATCAGCCTTGTGGACAGTGCTTCAGCAGCCAGTCACTATGCCAATGCCCCATTCTCCTCTCTGTGCTAGTATAAAAGAAGTATGTCCATGAGTTTCTGTTAAACTGGAAGAAACCTAGAATTCTTGTGGAGCTTTATGTAAACACGTTCCAATCAGAACTGTGAAACATGAGCTCTCAGGAGAATAGAATATCTTGAATTTCTGGTCACGCTATAGGGTTGACCAGAATACAGCAAACTGGGGATGGTGGGGATGAACTTATCTTCCTGCCTTTGTTCTGAGCCCATTGGACTTTCTCCTCCCATCTCTTTTCTACTCAGTGCTCTCTGGCCCTTTATTTGAAAAATGTTATCATTTATCATGTAAAGATAGCTAGACATTCTCTAAATGGAATTGCAACTCTAGAATTTTTCTATGACTCTCATTACAGTTTCATTCAACAGTATCTTAAAAATAATGAAAAATAAATGTGAAGAAAAGTTTACGCACTTGTTTTACCTGTATGAGTCCTGGTGTGGGTCTTCAGGTGGTCGGACCGGGAAAACTTTCGCTGACAAGTTTTACACTGGAATGGTTTCACACCTAAACGGACAGAGAAGGTCTAGCCTCGGCCCTAACAATGTGGGGCATAGTGAGACACATAAGGCCAGCTTCCTGGCAGCTTGAGAAGCCTGGCATATCCATCACATCGGCAAGGTCTGTGTCTACCTGGACCTCACATTTCCTTGATCCCCAGGCCCAGCAGAAGTCACCTGATTCTGGTCAGCAACCTCCAGGTGCTGCTCCTGACTTGGGAAAAAAACATTTCCTAACCACCAACATCCAGTTCTCACCAGCAGACAAGTGTTAGAGACTGAGGAAAGTGGATCACTGCAAGCCAGCTTCTCTTCTTCATCCTGGCTCCTAACTGAACATCAGTGGACCACCAGCCTGCTGTGGCATCTCCCTTGTGCTGTAGTTCTCCTAAGAAATGTGAACCATTTCCTTTCTTTTCTCTTTCTCCTTTGTAAAGAAAGACTTAATTTTTTATCATTTATGTGTGTCTCTGTGTGACTGTATATCATGTGTTTACAGTGCCCTTGGAGGCCAGAAGAGAGTGTCAGATACTCTGGAGCTATGGTTACACACACTGCCTGTTGTGGATGCTGGGAACTGAACCTGAGTCCTCTTGAAGAACATGTGCTCTTAACTGCTGAGCTATCATTTCCACAGCCCCTTTCCTTTTCAAAAGACAAGTCTCCATATGAGGGGAAGAAAGTTGGGAAAATTAAACAGATAGATAGATAGAGTACCCTCTCATCCGTGTTCTACAGAGAAGACAGCACAAAGTCAACTCTAACCGAAGGGCTTGTGACTTCTGGCAATGAGAAGTTAACCTACAAACCTGTGTGTCTCCTTTGGTGTCTTTTGAGCTGGTCTGAGCGAGAAAACCTTCTCTCACAGTCCTTGAAGTCACACTGGTATGGTTTCTCACCTTAGGGAAAGACATATGTTGTTTCTGAGTACAAAGCTGGAAATCGGACAGGCAAGTCCTCCTAAATGCAGATGAAGGGATCCCAAAATTCCCAAAGCATTTCAGGGGAGTTTGTTAGGGTAGCACTATAGACTTCCAGGAAGATGAAATCCCACTTACACACAAGTCCATGGACACAGGGAGTAGGGAAGAAGGATACTCTGGCATTTAGGATGTTGGCTGAGGCACTGTCCAAGGGTTCATGAACAGATTAGACCAGACCATCCCTGTAGCGGGCAAGACTGGTGCCTCACACTGAGGCAATGCTCAAAAAACACATATATTAGCAGGGACTATTTTAAAAAGGAAAAAAAGAAAAGAAAAAAGTTATGACTCCTTGGTTGAATCTGAGATAGAATTTTGGATAGATGTGCCTTGAGACTGACCATGTGAATTAAGTGTTTCATGTTTTACAGCCTGAATATTTGGTGCTCTCTGCTACTGACTTCCTGTTCTCTGACACCATGGAGTCCAACATAAATGACTCCATGGTGGTGAGACACCCCAATTAAATCAGAAGTAGATGCATTTAGCAAGACTGTTGTCCTTTAATCTGCAACGAGTCAGCAGTAGGGTTGTGCAACTCTGGACTCAGAGAAGAAGGGCCACACCCCTGTGGCCAAGGAAAACTTCAGCCAAACATGACAGAATAGCCCCCGGAGTGCACTGAGCTTCTGCGAGTGTTCCCACCTCCTGGAATTCTGAGTCACTGGATTCTGGGACAGAGAGCAAGCTACTCGGAGGTCAGTGGATTCTGTCCTTTGATGGACAGCTCCAAGTTGCCTTTCCTGCTCAGGACCTCTGATGCTTCCCTGGTCTTTCCATGTGTCTGGTGTAGCTGATCTCACCATCCTGAGCCCTCCTCACTCAACACCCTTCATCTTATGCTCCCATTCCTACCCATCAAAGTGTTACTCGCATACCCCTCACAAATGCCAATGCTATCTTATGGTTTGAATATAAACCATCATCCATTTGATGTGTTGGTCTCAGGCTCATAGTGCCATTTTGAGAGGTGGTGGAACCTTCAGGAAGTGTAACCTGACAAGAAAAGGTGGGCATGGGCCTTAAGGCTTGGAAACTTAATGGCCTTCTTTACTCCAGAATTAATTCCAGAACATCTAAGTGTATATTTGAACCTACTCTTCGAGGTTTATGGTGACTTTGTCCTTCATGCTCTGAACCATCTGATTGTACTATCCCAGATGTGTCTTCCCTGCTAAAGATGCTAATAGTCCCTCAGAAATCACGCTACCTTTCATTCAGGCCTAGAGACACAGGGTCCTATGCTACAACTCTTGTAGTATAATTTGATTCCTTTTCCTCTAGGCTTAAGAATTGCACAGTGTAGGCACTATCATCTTCATTGTCCATACAAAGTACTTGGAGTTCAAAGGGACGTTGAGCAATTGGCTCAAGGTCTCACCAGTTGGCGGTGAATACAACTTTCAAACTCATGTCATTTTTCTTCTATGGCATTTGCTTTCCACCACCCTGTTCTGCTTTCCTGAAGACTGCTTACTGATTTCACTAATAAAAGATGGGAAACCCTCATGCAAACAACCCTGCAGCTTTGGCCACTGTAGCCTGACCTTTGAAAGTGCCAGCCTTCCATCCCACAAGTCACCTGTGTCCTTAGCAGTGTGAGAGTCCAGAATGAGAGTTCATGAACCACCATTACTCGAGTCTGGACAGTGGACACACTTACCAGTGTGCTTCCGGCTGTGCATCTGTAAGTGGGACAGCTTAAAATATCTCTTATTGCAGCCCGGGTAGGCACACATGAAAGGACGTTTCTCACTGGTCTCAGATGCTGAGCGGACAAGAGTTGGGGCCACTCCAGACACACGTCGTACATCCTGCAGGCAAAATATAAGAAGAATGGAGGCCTTGCCACATGTGAACATTCATATTAGTCCCATGGGAAGCTGAGCACTGAAATATATCTAAAGAAGAGAAGGCAGGTATGGCATGAGACCAAAAAGTGTTTGCCTCCATACCCTAGAAACCTGTGGCAGACATCACTAATTGATGATAGATAGGAAACTCTATGATGCAGTGTTCTGATGTCATTACTGCTGATCGCCAGAACTTGGATTTGAAATGAAACCTCTTTGGGGTCCCCAGCATAGAACCTCTAGAGAAGAAACATTAGTGTCAGGAGAAGTTCCCAATCTATCTCTCACTTGAGACTGTGAGGTCTAGAATCCAGAGTCCCAGACTGTATGTATGCCCTTCCCAATTAGAGACTTGGCCATGTGATTATGGACTCAATGAGAAAATGGATAAGAGCTGGGTGGTGGTGGTGCATACCTTTAATCTCCGCACTCGGGAGGCGGAGTCAGTGGATCTCTGTGAGTTCAAGGCCAGCCTGGTCTACAAAGCTACACAGAGAAACTCTGTCTCAAAAACATCAAAAGAAAGAAAGAAAGAAAGAAAGAAAGAAAGAAAGAAAGAAAGAAAGAAAGAAAGAAAGAAAGAAGGAGGGGAGAGGGAGGAGAGGGAGGGAGGGAGGGAGGGAGGGAGGGAGGGAGGGAGGGAGGGAGGGAGGAAATGGATAAGAAAGTTCTTAGCAGAGAAAGACATGAGACACTGAGTGAGGCCCAAACTGACCTGAGATTCACATGTAAATAGAAGTAAATAAAGAAGTCTCTGGGTTTGGGGCCTCTGAATCCACCAGAATGCTGTAATACAGTCAGTGTGATCTTTAACAGTGACACAGGAAAACACTGGAAGCTATCTGCCTTCTGTGCTCTTTGCATGTCCTTCCCGAGACACCTACTGGTCCCTGTCATCTAGCAAGGGAGGCAAATCTCTTTTCTTGCCCTCAGGCTCAGTGATTCCTGGATAGCAGTAATGATTCCTCCTTATTCAATTACAGGTGTGCCCACCAGGACCAAAGAGATGATCTGCTGACACAGGAACACATCTGTGATGGTATAAAGATCTGGAACATCCACTAAGCCAGTTGTTCTCAACCTTCCTAATGCTACAACCCTTTAATGCAGTTTCTCATGCTGTGGTTACCCGAAGCCATAAAATTATTTTCATTGCTACTTCATAACTATAATTTTGCTACTGTTATGATTCATAGTGTAAATGTCTGATATGTAAACCCAAGGGTTGAGAACCACTGTTCTTAATAACTTCCTATGTCATTAGTCTTCTAATCTACCCACTCACATTCTTGTTCCTAGTTCACTTGCCTTGCCCTAGCAGGGCACTTTCTTTTTTGTAAGAAAAAGTTCTGTAGTGTCATACCATAAATACTGTATCGGTATGTCACAGTATGTCAACCATTTGCCTTTCTCCTAGGGTTAATGGTGGGATACAAGTAAATGGTAGGCCAGCGGTTTGTCATATTCTACAAGAAAAAGAGTAAGTAGGGAAACATATATAGGGTGTGGCATCTACTAAAGGCCCTGACAGTGGATCTGATAAACTGCATCTGGTGAGAAGGCAGGTGTATTAAGCCTCTTTCATCTCTTCTCATCCTAGATGAAGACTATGTAGGACTAAGACTGAAAAACAGCTACTACTGTCAGTGTGCAGTCTGGCGAAGGTGCTGATGATGTCTGTTGTGAGACACTCAGATGAAACTCTGTCACATCTCCACATTTCTGTGACTTGTTTATTTCTCACCATGGAAAGACTTGGGATGACAGAGCACACTGAATGCCATGAAGTGGAGCTCCTTGCCCATTCACATAGAGGCCAGCCCTTATGCAACTTATTTTTGGGTCTTAACCTCCCTTGAAAGGATACTCTAGCTACTTCTTTTGTGGCAGTCACTGAGTCAGGTTTGTAAGTCACAGATGTGAGTCCTTGGTAATTGTGGTTCTGACTACCCACAAGAGGTTTGGGATGGGGGTGGAGTCTCCCCTGAATAACCTACATTCTCTGAGATTCTTTGTTCACCCGGAAGACCTCTCTCTCCTGTTTCTTCTAACGAACAATATTATTTCATCTCCTCTAATAAACAATATTAAGAAGCAAAATAAAAATTGTGGAGTCTAATAAAATATATATTACAAATCTCAGCCCCCACTTACTATGTGGTTTTAGACAAGCCCCTTGTCTTCTCTCTTCAGTTTCCCCAACTAGAAAATGTCTACCTCTTAAGCTTGCAGCGGGGCCATATCAGAGAACAAAGACCATGTAATGGAATCATAAACACACATTACTAAGTCAAAGAAGTTAGCCTGAAAATGAAATGGAGTAGCCAGCAGTGTGAGAAAGGGACAGTGACTGTTGGGAATAGAGAGGGACTGGAAAAGGGCATGATGTACAGGTGGTGGAGTATGAGCATTTTTGAAACAGTAAACTACTCCATATAATAATAATAATAATAATAATAATAATAATAATAAATGGCATTCTACGTGTATCAAAACCCATAGGTCTATACAACAAAGCAATTCAGTTACCAATAATACACCAACATCCATTGTAACAAGTGTAACATTATGTGAAGGTGACAGCAGAAGGACATAGGAACACTATAATTTCTGTGCATATTTTGTGTAAACCTAGAAGCTACATAAACTCAGTGTTTTTAAAGTCTGTGTCTAAATCTCACTTCATAGAACATGTCCAGTCATAAGTGGTACTATTGTCGATGCTATTGTCAACACTTGGCAAGACAGTCTACCTTTGAGAACTTTACAATACAGATCAAATCTTAGAAGTCAAGGGTTCAGATCATTAATTCAAATGCATATGGCCCACATGCAATTGTACCACCCACTGTGGAGAAGCAGAACTAATAATAAAAGAGGAAGGATGGGATTGTGCAAGAAGTCTCTTGGTGGCAGTTAGACAAGGCAGCATCTCTGCCGGGGTGGAGTGAAAGGAGGAGCATCTCTGGTGACAAACCCTTGCCAGGGCCAGGTGGTCCAGCAGCAGACGCTGCAGGGCAGATGAGCAGAGGAAGAGTCAGTGAAGGCAGCCTTTGGCTGGGCATCCGGGCACTCACCTGAATGCCTCGGAAGACACCATGGGTGTGTATTCTGTACTGGGCACCACAGAGGATGGGGGTTGTGTGGTTCTCACTCTCATACCCTGTGCCGTGGCTGCAAACAAAAGGTTGAAGTTGGTTCAGGGCCACCTTTTGGAAATACAAAGTCTTACCTTCTTCCACAGGGTCACTCTGGAAAGGAGCTCGGTGAAAGCAGAGGCCATTACACCGATGTGTTACCATCTTGCAGCCACCACCACCCCTAAAAGTCACCCCCAGAGGCAAATTGTCTGGGTCTGTGCTTCATTCAGACAAGCCAAGAAAAGCCACAGCAGACGCACACCCCGGGAAAGTTGTTTACCATCTGAACAGCAGGCTGACAGTGTGAGTATCTCAGGAATGAGCAGAATGCTCCAGGCTGCATGTGAAGTCCACTGGGGTTCTGTCAGCACCTCATGACTCAGTTCTTACCAGATAGAACCAAGAAAGTGATGACATTTACAAGAAGAGATGTCACGTCCTCAGAAGGGGGTGGGGGGTGCGCGTCTGTGGCTCCACTCAGTCCCCTGATCAATTTTCCAGAGCAAGTTAACAGTGTGTGTGTGGGGGGGGGGGCTTTATGTGGCTATATGTGAATGTGCATTTGGAGGGCCTGAATAGACCCCTGTGTCTTCCTTGGTCTCTCTCCACCTTATTTTTTTATGACAGGGTCTCTTACTGAACCTGGAGCTTACCAGTTCAGCTAGGCTGGCTGTACAGCAATCCCCAGGGATCCCCATCTCCACTTCCTGGGTGCTGAGATTACAAGCACTCCTGGATTTTTTTATGTGGATTCTGTGGGGCTGACCTAAGGTCTTCATGTTTGCCAGCAAGTAGTTCTCTGACTGAGCCATCTCCCCACCCTTAACTTTGAGGGCATCAAAGAATGCTGGACAATTGTCCGTCCATCATTCCAGGCTGACTCACCTCCTAGGAAATGTATTGCCCGGGGTAACTTGGGACCACAAGTAAGACCTGAGGGATGTGGAGCCTCAAAAAGAATAACCTGAAAAGCCAGAATGTTCTGCTCTGAAAAGACTCTCTCCTTCAGGTACAGTCCTGGAATTGTTTCTACAGTGATTTTATTTCCAATCCAGTCAGCACAAAAATTCTGGCCCACACTGGCAATATATACAAATTATAATGAGAGTCACTCTGGGGATGGTGATGAACCCGCTTTCATGCACATCTCTGTGAAAGGCAGCTACTTCAAAAACACTAGAAGTCACACACACACACACACACACACACACACACACACACACACACACACACACAAACTAGCTAAAAAGTGGCCATATTACCCAGAAATCCTGGGTGTATTCCTCAGAGAAATAAAAGCAGATGTCAAAAAAAAGACAACCCACTTATATATACTATTCTCTAGAAACATTCTTTATTCTCAAAAGCCAGAAATTAGAATCAACTCACCAATCAACTGATAGAATAAATAATGAAGTATACTCACATAGTGGAATGCCATTTGGCAAAAGAGGAGTGCAGTATTTATATGGTATAGTGAGTACAAAAGACCACATGCTGCAGAATTCTATTTACACAAAATGCCCAGAGTAAGCCAATGGATAGAAAGTAGCTTAGCAGTTGGTTGATTGCCTAGGACAAATTGAGTTGGGGAAAACATGGTTGTGATTACTGAAAATGTCCTAACTATGTAGGAACGGCCACACAAGTCTGTAACTTAATTAGAAACCATTAGATTGTACACTGTAAGTGGGGGAATTATATGGCACGGAAAATCAATAAAGCTCTTTTGAAATGTTTCATAGCAAGCTGAGCATGGCAGTGCACACCTATAATCCCAGCACTTGGGAGATGGAGACAAAAGGATCAGGAGTTTGAGACTAGCCTGGGCTACATGAGACCTTTTCCCAAACAAACAAACACACAAAATAATAACAACAATAAATTTTGTAGTAGCATCGTTAAAAGCCTCCAAGTAAAATTAACTGACTGTTATGCTGAGATCCCCACACCCCTGTCTCTGCTACTCCAGCATCATGGATACCAGCCTATAGACAGGTGACCTAGTCCACCAGCCCACTCTGTCTGATGGACTTGGGGAAGGCCTAGGGCTGACTCATCTCTAACTCCCCAGGGAAAGAATTCCTGGAAGAGAGAAGTGTCTGCCAGGAAGGCTGTAGTGTCCACACAGCCCAGGCTACAGCAGCTGTGGGGTTTCACATTGAGTTCTGGCACATGCATTTTAGAAAGAAGGGTCTGTCTTCTTTAGACAGTTTGGGGAGGGAGGTGACTGTTCTGTTCCCCTAGCACCATGTCTGTATATCCCGAGTCAAGTGATGTGACGTATCTTGGCAAAGGAAAGGGAGCCTCAGAGACCTAAACCAGGGTCAAACATGCAAAAGTTAGGAAGAAATGTCAAACTCAGACAGCATCTGCCTTACTGACCCTCAGAATGTGCTCAGTAGGAAAGTGAGAACTGTTCCAAACACTGGGAGAGGAAGGGTGGATGCAATGACTCTGCAGTAACACAAAGAGGACAAGGCCAGGATGGGCAACAGGACACTGTGCCTCAATAGCCTGGAGATGCTTGTTTTACATGGCTTAACCATCTACATGGAGCCAAATTGTGACTTGCACATTTTCTTTTAAAAAATAATTTATCTAACTTTATTTTATGTGCATATATGTTAAGGTGTCAGATCCCCTGGAACTGGAGTTACCTACAGTTGTGAGCTACCATGTGGGTGCTGGGGATTGAACCTGGGTCATCTGGAAAAGCAGGCAGTACTCTTAACTGCTGAGCATTCACTCCAGCCCCTGCTTGCACATTTTCTTGAGCTGAGACATATACTTAGGAATCTGAATTACTCTCAAGCTCTGCTGTGGGTGGGAGAGGGGGGACTAACAATATGTATTCACAACTGTTCTCTGGGCATTAGCTGAGTTTGTCAAATGTGGGAACGGGGAGCATGGAAAACAGATTCTCTTCAAGATTCTTGCCCTGTGACAGAAAGTATCATGTCCCTCACAGGAACAGCATTGGGCATTGATTCTCAGAGCCTCGTGCGAGCCAGTAAACAAAAGAAGCCACTAGAAACAAGATCATGCCTGCCCCATCACTCAATTCTTCTACCAAGTCTATGAATAAGAAAAACAGTTGGTTCCTGCCAATTTATTTTTGTGTCCCCATAAGACAAACACTCATTCCATCCTACCTGGTAGAAACCCTGCAATAAGCTTGCTTCCCAGTGTGGCTGAGGAAAGAGCTAAGTCAGCAAAGTGTATGCCATGCAAGCATGAGAAACCAAGTTCATTTCCCAAAAGCTATGGAAAAAAATCTAGGCATGGTGATATGTGCTTATAAGACCAGCCTGGAGAAGTAAAGAGATATGGACCTCTGAAGTTCACTGGCCAGACAGTCTAGCCTAATCAGCAAACTCCAAGCCAATGAAGAGGTCCTGTCTCAATAAACAATGTAGATGGTTCTCCAGGAATAACTCTGATGTCCTCTGGCTTCTGTGAGCATATACATGCTCCCCAAATGCATATTCATAGACACATATGCACACAAGAGGTACCCTTGACAGCTGTTGATACATATTATACCTTATAAAATATATGACAAATATTTCTCAGGGATATGAAGTGATGAGATTCCATAAGACCTCTCTATGATATAACTTGAAGGAAGCAATTATAGGAAAGTAATTTGCATGTGGATAGGGCCCACTCTGTCAGGGCAGAAGTTACCCTGAGACAGTTAGTGCCAATGTGACCACAGAGTGCTGAACCCCACCTGCTGGCTTGGATGAAGCCAAGCTTTATACCAGGACAACTCTCCTTACCACAGCCCATGGCTCTTCTGTGGATGAACCTAACCAATCACAGTGGGGGTAGGACTCACAAAGGCCTAGAGCTACAAAGCCTGTCAAGAACGACAAAATGTAACACCCTTGGTGAAGATTTTCCTAGAGGAAGGTTACACATAAAAGAATCACAAGACAATCTGGAGACAGAAGGTGTTATTTACAGAGCTAAGACTAGAAAGAGGGTTCTAGAGCAGAGTGTGCACCCCAGCATGACAAATAATAACTAAGGGTCTCCTTCTTCAGGGTGGAAAAGAATGCAATAGCTTCCCCACCACCAACCCAGAAAACAAGGGGAAAAAAAAAGAGAAAGTGAGATGTGTGCATAGCAAAGTATATGAGCCAAGCATGTGTAAGCTTGGCTGTCCTTAAGCTAAGAAATTGTTGATTTATAAAACAGTCTTCCTATTTTTGCTACCTCTTAATCTGCCTCTTCAAAAATAAGATACTTGATTCAACTGAATGACAGGAATGAGGTCCAATGACTCTACAGCTAATATCATCAGGGAGACCACAGAGATTTGCAGTAAGGTGTGAGACAGTTATGGGTCTTGTGGAAAGAAGCTGGTGGGCTTGGGTAATGTGGTTACTTTTCCCAGCCTGAAAGAGTTCACTCTATTCTAGAAATCACTCACTGGGTTGACAAAGACACTTTGGTATTATTGTCCAACCAATGATAAACCATCTATGAAGCATTTAGCCCCTCTCTATCATGCCCACAGAAGTTCTAAAAGAAATACCAAAATATCTCTTTGTAATACAGATTCATCATCAACTACCTTCAACTCTCAGAACAATAATCCTACCACATAAAGAAATGGACTTGGCTTTGTATTTTGTACATGACTAAACAATCTTGGTTCTGTTTTTCTTCCTCAAATTCTCTGAAAGATACAGCTTAATAACTCTCCCTTACTGCTCCAAGGCTTCTAAAACGCAATGGCTCTTTTCCTACTTGAAACTGAAGGCACTTTCCTATCTCAAATCTTCCATCATCTCTCTTTTGCTCTGAATTTACAAAGAGTATTAGACAAGTGGACAGTTGTTTGATGACAAAATGTTGGCTTAATTGTTTTTGCTTAAAGCAGAGTCACAAACCCAAATATCCCTAATGGGTCCAAGTAAATTAGTAGAAATAAATTATGAAGACCCTGAGGATCCAATGGCACCCCAGCAGAGAGTGACCCCTGACATATTGCCTATGTGTTACATCTCTGCTGACCTACCACAGGCCCCATGAACCTAATGCTGGCATCTCCTCCCATTCTTGAAGGACTTCTCCAAGGTTTCATGGATTTTACATCCTTACAAATAACTTCACTTTTAAAACCTATATCTGACTTAAGAGCTACCAATTTGCATGCTCTACTTCCAAGGTTGAGCATTAAAGAATAAATTATCAACCAAAAATTTCCCATCTTGATTCGGTTGTGTTCTCCTGCATGTCAAGTAAATAGAAGTAGAGACATGTCTGATGCTTTGAAAACTGGGTGCCAGTCTCTTCCAACTTCCAATCCC